>NC_139966.1:35409417-35721917 GCF_963993115.1 Abramis brama | reverse complement strand
CTGGTGTACAATGCAATGCAATGCAAAAAGTGCATGAATGTTATTCTTCAATGCACAACATTAGTTCGTTTGTGCAAAGCAATGCAATGTTGCATAACATATGTTATCTCTTTAATGAACGAGTTAGTTCGGGTGTGCAATGCAATACAATGCATGCATTTAGCCTATATGTTATTCTTCAATGCACAACTTTAAATCGTTTGTGCAATGCAATGCAAAATGTTATCTCTTTAATAAACATTTGAAGGAGTTAGTTCTGGTGTGCAATGCAAAGCAATGCAAAAAGTGCATACCCTAAATGTTATTCTTCAGTGCACAGCGTTAGATCGTTTCTGCAATGCAATGCAATGCAACATGTTATCTCTTTAATGAACATAGGAAGGAGTTAGTTCTGGTGTCCAATGCAATGCAATGCAAAAAGTGCATAGCCTATTGTGCAAAGCAATGCAATATTGCATAACGAGTTAGTTCGGGTGTGCAATGCAATACAGAGATACTATTCATAGCCATACTATGATTCAAGCATTTAGCCTATATGTTATTCTTCAATGCACACCGTTAGATCGTTTGTGCAATGCAATGCAAAATTTTATCTCTTTAATAAACATTTGAAGGAGTTAGTTCTGGTGTGCAATGCAAAAAGTGCATAGCCTATATGTTATTCTTCAATACACAACGTTAGATCGTTTGTGCAATGCAATGCATCAACATAAATGTTATCTCTTTAATCTCATGGGAAGGAGTTAGTTCTGGTGTACAATGCAATGCGAAAAGTGCATTATCTATATGTTTTTTCTTCAGTGCATTCTATCGTTGCCCAACGGAATGAGTTAATTGTGTCCATTGTAAAGCAACAGCTAGTGCAATGATTTTCCTTCACTGCATATTAACCTACATATACATTCAGTCAACTGATGTTAACTTTCTATACATAATCTTCGACTCCTGATGTTAGATCAGCCATACAGAAGTCCATATTTGATCAGAGTAACATATTTCTGGACAAAGAGTCCTCGATTTCTATACATACTCATTGACTCCTGATGCTTCATAAGCCATATAGATATCCATACAGATATGGATATCTATTTATGGCTTACCTTTTGAAGTTATTTGTGGTCAAAGTGTCCTAAAAATTTTTCAAACTATATAAAGATATAGTTTCCTTCTGATGTTAAATCAGCTATACAGAGGTCCATATTTGACCTTCTGAACATATTTCTGGCCAGAGACCTTGAACATTTACCTTACTATAAATATTTCTCCTACTATTCAGACTTCTCATGATGTTATATCAGTCAGACTGTAGTCCATATCTGACCTTTTGAACTTATTTGTGATCAAAGTGTCCTCAAAATTTTTCAAACTATATAAAGTTTTGATGATAAATCAGCTATTCATGGGGCCCCTTTTGACCTCCTGAACATATTTCTGGCCAAAGAGTCCTCGATCTTGGGCTTTCTATACATACTCATAGACTCCTTCTTATGCTTCATAAGCCATATAGATGTCCATATCTGACATTTTGAACTTATTTGTGGTCAAAGTGTCGTCAAACTTTTTCAAAGTACATAACGTTATAGACTCCTTTTCATGATAAATCAGCTATTCAGAGGTCCCATTTTGACCTCCTGAACCTATTTCTGGCCAAAGAGTCCTCGATCTTGGGCTTTCTATGGCCAGAAATATGTTCAGGAGGTCAAAAGGGGACCTCTGAATAGCTGATTTATCATGAAAAGGAGTCTATAACTTTATATAGTTTGAAAAAAATTTTGGACACTTTGACCAAAAATAAGTTCAAAAGGTCAGATGTGGATATCTAATATGGCATATGAAGCATCAGAATGAGTCTATGAGTAGGTATAGAAAGCCCAAGATCGAGGACTCTTTGGCCAGAAATACATTCCTTGGGTCAAAAATGGACTTCTGTATGGCTGAAGTAACATCAGAAAGAGTCAACGAGTATAGGTTGACTCTTTCTGGGTCAAGTTTCGAGTACTCCTTGGCCAGAAAAAAATTCAGTATGTCAAATATGGACTTTTGACAGGATGATATAACATCTGAAGATATCAATCTGAATGTATTGTATTAATCTTTTAGGACTCTTTGGCCAGAAATATGTTCAGGTGGTCAGAAATGTGTTCTGTAGGTCAAAAGGGGCCTTCTGAATAGCTGATTTATCATCAAAAGGAGTCTATAACTTTATATAGTTTGAAAAATTTTGTGGACACTTTGACCACAAATGAGTTCAAAAGGTCAGATATGGACATCTATATGGCTTATGAGGCATCAGAAGGAGTCTATGAGTATGTATAGAAAGCCCAAGATTGAGGACTCTTTGGCCAGAAATAGGTTCAAGAGGTCAAAAGGGGACCTCTGAATAGCTGATTTATCATCAAAAGGAGTCTATAACTTTATATAGTTTGAAAAAAATTTTGAACACTTTGACCAAAAATAAGTTCAAAATGTCAGATGTGGACATCTAATATATGGCATATGAAGCATCAGAAGGAGTCTATGAGTATGTATAGAAAGCCCAATATCGAGGACTCTATGGCCAGAAATATGTTCAGGAGGTCAAAAGGGGCCCTCTGTATAGCTGATTTATCATCAAAAGGAGTCTATAACTTTATATAGTTTGAAAAAATTTTAGGACACTTTAACCACAAATAAGTTCAAAGGGTCAGATATGGACATCTATATAGCTTAGGAAGCATCAGAAGGAGTCTATGAGTATGTATTGAAAGCCCAAGATCGAGGACTCTTTGGCCAGAAATATGTTCAGGAGGTCAAAAGGGGACCTCTGAATAGGTGATTTATCATCAAAAGGAGTCTATAACTTTATATAGTTTGAAAAACATTTTTGGACACTTTGACCAAAAATAAGTTCAAAAGGTCAGATGTGGACATCTATATTGCTTATGAAGCATCAGAAGGAGTCTATGAGTATGTATAGAAAGCCCAAGATTGAGGACTCTTTGGCCAGAAATAGGTTCAGGAGGTCAAAAGGGGACCTCTGAATAGCTGATTTATCATGAAAAGGAGTCTATAACTTTATATAGTTTGAAAAAAAATTTGAACACTTTGACCAAAAATAAGTTCAAAATGTCAGATGTGGACATCTAGTATATGGCATATGAAGCATCAGAAGGAGTCTATGAGTATGTATAGAAAGCCCAATATCGATGACTCTTTGGCCAGAAATATGTTCAGAAGGTCAAAAGGTGACCTTTGTATAGCTGATTTATCATCAAAAGGAGTCTATAACTTTATATAGTTAGAAAAAATTTTAGGTCACTTTGACCACAAATAAGTTCAAAGGGTCAGATATGGACATCTATATGGCTTATGAAGCATCAGAAGGAGTCTATGAGTATGTATAGAAAGCCCAAGATCGAGGACTCTTTGGCCAGAAATATGTTCAGGAGGTCAAAATGGGACCTCTGAATAGCTGATTTATCATAAAAAAAAGTCTATAACTTTATATAGTTTGAAAAATTTTGAGGACACTTTGACCACAAATAAGTTCAAAAGGTCAGATATGGACATCTATATGGCTTATGAAGCATCAGAAGGAGTCTATGAGTATGTATAGAAAGCCCAAGATCGAGGACTCTTTGGCCAGAAATAGGTTCAGGAGGTCAAAAGGGGACCTCTGAATAGCTGATTTATCATGAAAAGGAGTCTATAACTTTATATAGTTTGAAAAACATTTTTGGACACTTTGACCAAAAATAAGTTCAAAAGGTCAGATGTGGACATCTATATTGCTTATGAAGCATCAGAAGGAGTCTATGAGTATGTATAGAAAGCCCAAGATTGAGGACTCTTTGGCCAGAAATAGGTTCAGGAGGTCAAAAGGGGACCTCTGAATAGCTGATTTATCATCAAAAGGAGTCTATAACTTTATATAGTTTGAAAAAAATTTTGAACACTTTGACCAAAAATAAGTTCAAAATGTCAGATGTGGACATCTAGTATATGGCATATGAAGCAACAGAAGGAGTCTATGAGTATGTATAAAAAGCCCAAGATCGAGGACTCTTTGGCCACAAATATGTTCAGGAGGTCAAAAGGGGACCTCTGTATAGCTGATTTATCATCAAAAGGAGTCTATAACTTTATATAGTTTGAAAAAAATTTAGGACACTTTGACCACCAATAAGTTCAAAGGGTCAGATATGGACATCTATATGGCTTATGAAGCATCAGAAGGAGTCTATGAGTATGTATAGAAAGCCCAAGATCGAGGACTCTTTGGACAGAAATATGTTCAGGAGGTCAAAAGGGGACCTCTGAATAGCTGATGTAACATCAGAAAGAGTCAACGAGTATAGGTTGACTCTTTCTGGGTCAAGTTTCGAGTACTCCTTGGCCAGAAAAAAATTCAGTATGTCAAATATGGACTTTTGACAGGATGATATAACATCCGAAGATATCAATCTGAATGTAATGTATTAATATTTTAGGACTCTTTGGCCACAAACATGTTCAGGTGGTCAAGAGGGGACCTCTGTATAGCTGATTTATCATCAAAAGGAGTCTATAACTTTTTATAGTTTGAAAAATTTTAGGACACTTTGACCACAAATAAGTTCAAAGGGTCAGATATGGACATCTATATGGCTTATGAAGCATCAGAACATTTAAAATAAAGTGGTTGAAAGAGTTTCTATTGAAGCCGGATTCAATATGGTTTCACATTCCAAAAAGTATTTTCAAGAGGTTCGGTGGGTTAAACTTTCTTTTGAAATGTGACTTTGAAATTTCTAAAATACCTTTTAAATTATCTGAGTTTCATAAACAAGTTTTGCATCATTGGAAGATGGTATTTACCCATAACTTTACCCCTCATTGTGCCACCTTGTGGAATAATAGAGTAATTGTATCAAACAAAAAGTCTTTGTTCAACCAGCTTTGGTTTGACCAAGGCATTATCTTTGTACATAACATTTTAGATATAAACGGTGAAATCTTACAGTTACAAGATTTAAAAAACAAATTTAATAATATTCAATGTTCTCTTAAAGAATATAAGAAAATCTGTAAATCTATCGATACAGCTGATTAAAAAACACAATTAGTTTTTAAAGTCCAAATCAAACTTCCAAACTTAACGCTAGGAGAATTAAACATTACGGACAAAAAATGTTACAACAAATATTTAAATAAAGCTTTCAAAGGATCTGGTATATCATGATTATGATAGGAAGATAAAATTTAAAATATTAGATAATCCAACAATTGCAGAAAAACATTGGAAATTTATAAAATGGCCAATTGCACCCAAAGTAAAAGAAATGCAATTTAAAATTCTTAACAACTACTATCCATCTGCGGAGACACTGAGGGGTAGATTTGGTTTTGAAGTTGACCCTTGCGACTTTTGTCATGAAAACCCAGAACGAACAGAACATTTATTCTTCCTTTGCTCAGTTAGTAGGAAGTTCTGGCAAGATGTCCATAGCTGGTTAATTAATAAAATTAGTGAACTTGAACAATTTACAGTAGAAGATATTCTTATTTATAATTCTAAACTGACGAGGGACATTTCACTTTTGATTAACCTTATCATCATTATGGGTTTGAACATTCACAAAAATAAATGGAAAAAACAATTGCCAAATGTAAACTGTTTTAAAAATGAATTTCGTATGTTATTATCCTCCTTGAACCTTGTAAAAAAAATGATTTGCTATTTGTTATACTGCTGAAATGTTTTTGGTCCTGTAACACATATTATTTTTTTGAGAACAATGCCTTATTTTATTTTTATTTTTTTATCTTTTTCATTGTCAAACCTGCATTTTGTTGATACCTTGCCTTTTTCTTTGCTGTTGTCTCCACGAGAGTTTGTAATAAACATTAATAAAAAATTAAAATAAAAAAAAGACTTACTTTCCCCAAAAAATCCATTGACTTGCGTTCTCTGAGCAATGAAGGCCGTAATACTCAATGCTGTCCACTAGAGGGGGCGACAGGATAATAAGTGTTTTCTACTCTCTTTCCCTGTTTGCATCAGTTTAAATGACAAATAAATGCATGAATTTCATTCATAAATAGGCCATATCTGTGTATCCACTCTCTAGTTTATTTTAAGATATTGTTATTCACACTGGGTTTTGCAGTTAATGTTTGTCCATCTGGAACTTTTATTTGTCATGAGCTCTATATTTAAGAGGTACTAGAAAAAAATATGATTCAACAAAATTTGCATTGCATTGCACAACAGAACTAACTCAATCCCATGTTCATTAAAGAGATAACATATGTGTTGGTACATTGCACAAACGATCTAACGTTGTGCATTGAAGAATAACATATAGCCTTGCACTTCTTGCATTGCATTGCACAACATATCTAACTCATTCCCATGTTCATTAAAGTGATAGCATATGTATTGTTGCATTGCATTGCATTGCACACACGATCTAAAGTTGTGCATTGAAGAATAACATAGGCTATGCACTTCTTGCATTGCATTGCACACCAGAACTAAATCATTCCCATGTTCATTAAAGAGATGATATGTGTGTTGTTGCATTCCATTCCATTGCATTGCATTGCACTAACGATCTAACAATGCCATGCAATGTAACAACACACATATGTCTTGAATGAACATGGGATTGAGTTAGTTATAATTTCTGGTGTGCAATGCAATGCGAAAAGTGCATGACTTATATGTTATTCTTCAGTGCACAAAGTTAGATCGTTAGTGCAATGCAATGCAAGAAGTGCATAGCCTATGTTATTCTTCAATACACAACGTTAGATCGTGTGTGCAATGCAATGTAATCCAATGCAATGCAACAACACACATTATCTCTTTAATGAACATGGGTTAGTTCTGTTGTGCAATGCAATGCAAGTAGTGCACAGACTATATGTTATTCTTCAATGCACAATTAGTTCACACAATTCACAATTAGATAGTTTGTGCAAAGCAACAACACATATGTTATCTCTCTCTCTAACATGGGATTGAGTTAGTTCTGGTGTGCAATGCAATGCAATGCAATGCAAAAAATGCATAACTTATATGTTATTCTTCAGTGCACAATGTTAGTGCAATGCAACTCAATGCAATGCAGTGCAATGCAATGCAATGCAATGCAATGCAATGTAATGCAATGCAATGCAATGCAATGCAACAACACACATAGCATCTCTTTAATGAACATGGGATTTAGTTCTGGTGTGCAATGCAATGCAATGCGAAAAGTGCATAACCTATATGTTATTCTTCAGTGCACAACGTTAGATCGTTTGTGCAATGCAATGCAATGCACCAACACACGTTATCTCTTTAATGAACATGGGAATGATTTAGTTCTGGTGTGCAATGCAATGCAATGCAAAAAGTGCATAACCTATATGTTATTCTTCAGTGCACAACGTTAGATCGCTAGTGCAATGCAATGCAATGCAATGAAAAAGTGCATAACATATATGTTATTGTTCAGTGCACAACGTTAGATCGTTAGTGCAACGCAATTCAATGCAATGCAACACACATATCATCTCTATAATGGACATTGGAATGATTTTGTTCTGGTGTGCAATGCAATGCAATGCGAAAAGTGCATAACCTATATGTTATTCTTCAGTGCGCAACGTTAGATCGTTTGTGCAATGCAATGCAATGCACCAACAAACGTTATCTCTTTAATGAACATGGGAATGATTTAGTTCTGGTGTGCAATGAAATGCAATGCAAAAAGTGCATAACCTCTATGTTATTCTTCAGTGCACAACGTTAGATCGTTAGTGCAATGCAATGCAATGCAAATCAATGCAATGCAAAAAGTGCATAACCTCTATGTTATTCTTCAGTGCACAACGTTAGATCGTTAGTGCAATGCAATTCAATGCAATGCAATGTAATGCAATGCAATGCAATGCAATGCAATGCAATGCAATGCAACAACACACATATCATCTCTATAATGAACTTGGGAATGATTTTGTTCTGGTGTGCAATGCAATGCAATGCAGTGCGAAAAGAGCATATATATGTTATTCTTCAGTGCACAACTTTAGATCGTTTGTGCAATGCAATGCAATGCAGCAACACACGTTATCTCTTTAATGGACATGGGAATGAGTTAGTTCTGGTGTGCAATGCAAAGTAAAAAGTGCATAACCTATATGTTATTCTTCAGTGCACAACGTTAGATCGTTAGTGCAATGCAATGCAACAACAAACATACCATATCTTTAATGAACATGGGAATGGTTAAGTTCTAGTGTGCAATGCAATGCAATGCAAAAAGTGCATAACCTATATGTTATTCTACAGTGCACAACGTTAGATCGTTAGTTCAATGCAATGCAGTGCAAAGCAATGCAAATCAGTGCAATGCAATGCAGTGCAATTAATGCAATGCAACAACACACGTTATGTATTTAATCAACATGGGAATGAGGTAGTTCTGGTGTGCAATGCAATGCAAAAAGTGCATGACCTATAAGTTATTCTTCAGTGCACAACGTTAGATCGTTAGTGCAATGCAATTCAATGCAATGCAATGCAACAACACACATATCATCTCTATAATAAACTTAGGAATGATTTTGTTCTGGTGTGCAATGCAATGCGAAAAGAGCATAACATATATGTTATTCTTCAGTGCACAACATTAGATCGTTTGTGCAATGCAATGCAATGCAACAACACACGTTATCTCTTTAATGAACATGAGAATGATTTAGTTCTGGTGTGCAATGCAATGCAATGCGAAAAGTGCATAACCTATATGTTATTCTTCAGTGCACAACGTTAGATCGTTAGTGCAATGCAATGCAATGCAATGCAATGCAATGCAGTGCAAAGCAATGCAAATCAATGCAATGCAATGCAATACAATACAATGCAATGCAACAACACACGTTATGTCTTTAATCAACATGGGAATGATTTAGTTCTGGTGTGCATTGCAATGCAATGCGAAAAGTACATAACCTATATGTTATTCTTCAGTGCACAACGTTAGATCGTTAATGAAATGCAATGCAATGACCCAACACTCATGTCATGTCTTTAATGAACAGGGGATTGAGTTAGTTCTGGTGTGCAATTCAATGCAATGCGAAAAGTGCATATGTTATTCTTCAGTGCACAACGTTAGATCGTTAGTGCAATGCGATTCAATGCAATGCAATGCAATGTAATGTAATGTAATGTAATGTAATGTAATGTAATGTAATGCAATGCAATGCAACAACACACATATCATCTCTATAATGAACATGGGAATGATTTTGTTCTGGTGTGCAATGCAATGCGAAAAGTGCATGCAGTATGTTATTCTTCAGTGCACAACATTAGATCGTTAGTGCAATGCAATGCAGTGCAAAGCAAAGCAGTGCAATGCAATACAATGCAATGCAACAACACACGTTATGTCTTTAATCAACATGGGAATGAGGTAGTTCTAGTGTGCAATGCATTGCAATGCAAAAAGTGCATAACCTATATGTTATTCTTCAGTGCACAACGTTCGATCGCTAGTGCAATGCAATGGCAAAGCGATGCCGTGCAAAGCAATGCAAATCAATGCAATGCAGTGCAAAAAGTGCATAACCTCTATGTTATTCTTCAGTGCACAACGTTAGATCGTTAGTGCAATACAATGCAATGCAAATCAATTAAATGCAAGAAGTGCATAACCTCTATGTTATTCTTCAGTGCACAACGTTAGATCGTTAGTGCAATGCAATTCAATGCAATGCAATGTAATGCAATGCAATGCAATGCAATGCAATGCAATGCAATGCAACAACACACATATCATCTCTATAATGAACTTGGGAATGATTTTGTTCTGGTGTGCAATGCAAAGTAAAAAGTGCATAACCTATATGTTATTCTTCAGTGCACAACGTTAGATCGTTAGTGCAATGCAATGCAACAACACACATACCATCTCTTTAATGAACATGGGAATGTAAGTTCTAGTGTGGAATGCAATGCAATGCGAAAAGTGCATAACCTATATGTTATTCTTCAGTGCACAACGTTAGATCGTTAGTGCAATGCAATGCAATGCAATGCAGTGCAAAGCATTGCAAATCAATGCAATGCAATGCAATGCAATGCAATGCAATGCAATGCAATGCAATGATGCAATGCAACAACACACGTTATGTCTTTAATCAACATGGGAATGAGGTAGTTCTGGTGTGCAATGCAATGCGAAAAGTGCAAAACCTATATGTTATTCTTCAGTGCACAACGTTAGATCGTTAGTGCAATGCAATGCAATGCAATGCAGTGCAAAGCATTGCAAATCAATGCAATGCAATGCAATGCAATGATGCAATGCAACAACACACGTTATGTCTTTAATCAACATGGCAATGAGGTAGCTCTGGTGTGCAATGCAATGCGAAAAGTGCAAAACCTATATGTTATTCTTCAGTGCAGAACGTTAGGTCGTTAGTGCAATGCAATGCAATGCAATGCAGTGCAAAGCAATGCAAATCAAAGCAATGCAATACAAAGCAATGCAACAACACACGTTATGTCTTTAATGAACATGGGAATGAATTAGTTCTGGTGTGCAATGCAATGCAATTCAATGCAATACAATGCAATGCAATGCATCAACACACATATCATCTCTTTAATGAACATGGGAATGATTTAGTTCTGGTGTGCAATGCAATGCCAAAAGTGCATAACCTATATGTTATTCTTCAGTGCACAACGTTAGATCGTTAGTGCAATGCAATGCAATGCAATGCAATGCAATGCAATGCAATGCAATGCAATTCAATGCAATACAATGCAATGCAATGCAATGCATCAACACACATATCATCTCTATAATGAATATGGGAATGATTTAGTTCTGGTGTGCAATGCAATGTAATGTGAAATATGCATAACCTATAGGTTATTCTTCAGTGCACAACATTAGATCGTTTGTGCAATGCAATTCAATGCAATGCAATGTATCAACACACATATCATCTCTATAATGAACATGGGAATGAGTTAGTTCTGGTGTGCAATGCAATGCAATGCAAGAAGTGCATAGCCTATGTTATTCTTCAATGCACAATGTTAGATCGTGTGTGCAATGCAATGCAATGCAACAACAAACATATTATCTCTTTAATGAACATGGGAATGAGTTAGTTCTGGTGTGCAATGCAATGCAATGCAAGAAGTGCATAGCCTATGTTATTCTTCAATGCACAACATTAGACAGTTTGTGCAAAACAACAACACAGATGTTATCTCTCTAATGAACATGGCATTGAGTTAGTTTTGGTGTGCAATGCAATGCACGGAGTGCATAACCTATATTTCTTTAATGATGCTCAACGTTAGATCGTTTGTGCAATGCACATAATGTTATAACAATGAGCTATACATAGGTACGCTTTTGACCTACTGAACATATTTCTGGCCAAAGAGTCCTTAAAGATGTTATATCATCCTGACAAAGGTCCAAATTTGACATAATGAATTTTTTTGTGGCCAAGGAGTACTCGAAATTTGACCTCACCATTTATACTCGTTGACTTTTTCTGATGTTACGTCAGCCATACAGAATTGCATATTTGACCCAAGGAACATATTTCTGGCCAAAGAGTCCTCGATCTTGCGCTCTCTATACATACTCATAGACTCATTCTGATGCTTCATAAGCCATATAGATGTCCATATCTGACCTTTTGAACTTATTTGTGGACAAAGTGTCCTCAAAATTTTTCAAACTATATAAAGTTATAGACTCCTTTTGATGATAAATCAGCTATACAGAGGTCCCCTTTTGACCTCCTGAACATATTTCTGGCCAAAGAGTCCTCGATCTTGGGCTTTCTATACATACTCATAGACTCCTTCTGATGCTTCATAAGCCATATAGATGTCCATATCTGACCTTTTGAACTTATTTGTGGTCAAAGTGTCCTAAAAAAAATTCAAACTATATAAAGTTATAGACTCCTTTTGATGATAAATCAGCTATACAGAGGTCCCCTTTTGACCTCCTGAACATATTTCTGGCCAAAGAGTGCTCAAACTTGGGCTTTCTATACATACTCATAGACTCCTTATGATGCTTCATAAGCCATATAGATGTCCATATCTGACCTGTTGAACTTATTTGTGGTCAAAGTGTCCTAAACATTTTCAAACTATATAAAGTTATAGACTCCTTTTGATGATAAATCAGCTATACAGAGGTCCCCTTTTGACCTACTGAACATATTTCTGGCCAAAGAGTCCTCGATCTTGGGCTTTCCATACATACTCATAGACTCCTTCTGATGCTTCATAAGCCATATAGATTTCCATATCTGACCTTTTGAACTTATTTGTGGTCAAAGTGTCCTTAAATTTTTCAAACTATAGAAAGTTATAGACTCCTATTGATGATAAATCAGCTATATAGAGGGCCCCTTTTGACCTCATGAACATAATTCTGGCCAAAGAGTCCTCGATCTTGGGCTTTCTATACATACTCATAGACTCCTTCTGATGCTTCATAAGCCATATAGATGTCCATATCTGACCTTTTGAACTTATTTGTGGTCAAAGTGTCCTCAAAATTTTTCAAACTATAGAAAGTAATAGACTCCTTTTGATGATAAATCAGCTATACAGAGGGCCCCTTTTGACCTCCTGAACAGATTTCTGGCCAAAGAGTCCTCGATCTTGGGCTTTCTATACATACTCATAGACTCCTTCTGGTGCTTCATAAGCCATATAGATGTCCATATCTGACCTTTTGAACTTATTTGTGGTCAAAGTGTCCTAAAAAAAATTCAAACTATATAAAGTTATAGACTCCTTTTGATGATAAGTCAGCTATACAGAGGTCCCTTTTTGACCTCCTGAACATATTTCTGGCCAAAGAGTCCTCGATCTTGGGCTTTCCATATATACTCATAGACTCCTTCTGATGCTTCATATGCCATATACTAGATGTCCACATCTGACATTTTGAACTTATTTTTGGTCAAAGTGTTCAAATTTTTTTTCAAACTATATAAAGTTATAGACTCCTTTTGATGATAAATCAGCTATTCAGAGGTCCCCTTTTGACCTCCTGAACCTATTTCTGGCCAAAGAGTCCTCAATCTTGGGCTTTCTATACATACTCATAGACTCCTTCTGATGCTTCATAAGCAATATAGATGTCCACATCTGACCTTTTGAACTTATTTTTGGTCAAAGTGTCCAAAAATGTTTTTCAAACTATATAAAGTTATAGACTCCTTTTGATGATAAATCACCTATTCAGAGGTCCCCTTTTGACCTCCTGAACATATTTCTGGCCAAAGAGTCCTCGATCTTGGGCTTTCAATACATACTCATAGACTCCTTCTGATGCTTCCTAAGCTATATAGATGTCCATATCTGACCCTTTGAACTTATTTGTGGTTAAAGTGTCCTAAAAATTTTTCAAACTATATAAAGTTATAGACTCCTTTTGATGATAAATCAGCTATACAGAGGGCCCCTTTTGACCTCCTGAACATATTTCTGGCCATAGAGTCCTCGATATTGGGCTTTCTATACATACTCATAGACTCCTTCTGATGCTTCATATGCCATATATTAGATGTCCACATCTGACATTTTGAACTTATTTTTGGTCAAAGTGTTCAAAATTTTTTTCAAACTATATAAAGTTATAGACTCCTTTTGATGATAAATCAGCTATTCAGAGGTCCCCTTTTGACCTCTTGAACCTATTTCTGGCCAAAGAGCCCTCAATCTTGGGCTTTCTATACATACTCATAGACTCCTTCTGATGCCTCATAAGCCATATAGATGTCCATATCTGACCTTTTGAACTTATTTGTGGTCAAAGTGTCCTCAAAATTTTTCAAACTATATAAAGTTATAGACTCATTTTGATGATAAATCAGCTATTTAGAAGGCCCCTTTTGACCTACAGAACATATTTCTGACCACCTGAATATATTTCTGGCCAAAGAGTCCTAAAAGATTAATACAATACATTCAGAATGATATCTTCAGATGTTATATCATCCTGTCAAAAGTCCATATTTGACATACTGAATTTTTTTCTGGCCAAGGAGTACTCGAAACTTGACCCAGAAAGAGTCAACCTATACTCGTTGACTCTTTCTGATGTTACTTCAGCCATACAGAAGTCAATTTTTGACCCAAGGAATGTATTTCTGGCCAAAGAGTCCTCGATCTTGGGCTTTCTATACATACTCATAGACTCCTTCTGATGCTTCATAAGCTATATAGAGGTCCATATCTGACCATTTGAACTTATTTGTGGTCAAAGTGTCCCAAAAATGTTTCAAACTATATAAAGTTATAGACTCCTTTTGATGATAAATCACCTATTCAGAGGTCCCCTTTTGACCTCCTGAACATATTTCTGGCCAAAGAGTCCTCGATCTTGGGCTTTCAATACATACTCATAGACTCCTTCTGATGCTTCCTAAGCTATATAGATGTCCATATCTGACCCTTTGAACTTATTTGTGGTTAAAGTGTCCTAAAAATTTTTCAAACTATATAAAGTTATAGACTCCTTTTGATGATAAATCAGCTATACAGAGGGCCCCTTTTGACCTCCTGAACATATTTCTGGCCATAGAGTCCTCGATATTGGGCTTTCTATACATACTCATAGACTCCTTCTGATGCTTCATATGCCATATATTAGATGTCCACATCTGACATTTTGAACTTATTTTTGGTCAAAGTGTTCAAAATTTTTTTCAAACTATATAAAGTTATAGACTCCTTTTGATGATAAATCAGCTATTCAGAGGTCCCCTTTTGACCTCTTGAACCTATTTCTGGCCAAAGAGCCCTCAATCTTGGGCTTTCTATACATACTCATAGACTCCTTCTGATGCCTCATAAGCCATATAGATGTCCATATCTGACCTTTTGAACTTATTTGTGGTCAAAGTGTCCTCAAAATTTTTCAAACTATATAAAGTTATAGACTCATTTTGATGATAAATCAGCTATTCAGAAGGCCCCTTTTGACCTACAGAACATATTTCTGACCACCTGAATATATTTCTGGCCAAAGAGTCCTAAAAGATTAATACAATACATTCAGAATGATATCTTCAGATGTTATATCATCCTGTCAAAAGTCCATATTTGACATACTGAATTTTTTTCTGGCCAAGGAGTACTCGAAACTTGACCCAGAAAGAGTCAACCTATACTCGTTGACTCTTTCTGATGTTACTTCAGCCATACAGAAGTCAATTTTTGACCCAAGGAATGTATTTCTGGCCAAAGAGTCCTCGATCTTGGGCTTTCTATACATACTCATAGACTCCTTCTGATGCTTCATAAGCTATATAGAGGTCCATATCTGACCATTTGAACTTATTTGTGGTCAAAGTGTCCCAAAAATGTTTCAAACTATATAAAGTTATAGACTCCTTTTGATGATAAATCAGCTATTCAGAGGTCCCCTTTTGACCTCCTGAACATATTTCTGGCCAAAGAGTCCTCGATCTTGGGCTTTCAATACATACTCATAGACTCCTTCTGATGCTTCCTAAGCTATATAGATGTCCATATCTGACCCTTTGAACTTATTTGTGGTTAAAGTGTCCTAAAAATTTTTCAAACTATATAAAGTTATAGACTCCTTTTGATGATAAATCAGCTATACAGAGGGCCCCTTTTGACCTCCTGAACATATTTCTGGCCATAGAGTCCTCGATATTGGGCTTTCTATACATACTCATAGACTCCTTCTGATGCTTCATATGCCATATATTAGATGTCCACATCTGACATTTTGAACTTATTTTTGGTCAAAGTGTTCAAAATTTTTTTCAAACTATATAAAGTTATAGACTCCTTTTGATGATAAATCAGCTATTCAGAGGTCCCCTTTTGACCTCTTGAACCTATTTCTGGCCAAAGAGCCCTCAATCTTGGGCTTTCTATACATACTCATAGACTCCTTCTGATGCCTCATAAGCCATATAGATGTCCATATCTGACCTTTTGAACTTATTTGTGGTCAAAGTGTCCTCAAAATTTTTCAAACTATATAAAGTTATAGACTCATTTTGATGATAAATCAGCTATTCAGAAGGCCCCTTTTGACCTACAGAACATATTTCTGACCACCTGAATATATTTCTGGCCAAAGAGTCCTAAAAGATTAATACAATACATTCAGAATGATATCTTCAGATGTTATATCATCCTGTCAAAAGTCCATATTTGACATACTGAATTTTTTTCTGGCCAAGGAGTACTCGAAACTTGACCCAGAAAGAGTCAACCTATACTCGTTGACTCTTTCTGATGTTACTTCAGCCATACAGAAGTCAATTTTTGACCCAAGGAATGTATTTCTGGCCAAAGAGTCCTCGATCTTGGGCTTTCTATACATACTCATAGACTCCTTCTGATGCTTCATAAGCTATATAGAGGTCCATATCTGACCATTTGAACTTATTTGTGGTCAAAGTGTCCCAAAAATGTTTCAAACTATATAAAGTTATAGACTCCTTTTGATGATAAATCAGCTACACAGAGGTCACCTTTTGACCACCTGAACATATTTCTGGCCAAAGAGTCCTAAAAGATTAATACAATACATTCAGAATGATATCTTCAGATGTTATATCATCCTGTCAAAAGTCCATATTTGACATACTGAATTTTTTTCTGGCCAAGAAGTACTCGAAACTTGACCCAGAAAGAGTCAACCTATACTCGTTGACTCTTTCTGATGTTACTTCAGCCATACAGAAGTCAATTTTTGACCCAAGGAACATATTTCTTGCCAAAGAGTCCTCGATCTTGGGCTTTCTATACATACTCATAGACTCCTTCTGATGCTTCATAAGCCATATAGATGTCCATATCTGACCTTTTGAACTTATTTCTGGTCAAAGTGTCCTCAAAATTTTTCAAACTATATAAAATTATAGACTCCTTCTGATAATAAATCAGCTATACAAAGGTCACCTTTTGACCTTCTGAACATATTTCTGGCCAAAGAGTTCTTGAACATTATCTTGCTATACTACAGATTGACTTCTTGTGATGTTATATTAACCAGCCAGTAGTCTATTTTTGACCTACTGAACATATTTCTAGCCAGAGACCGTGAACATCAACTCACTATACATATAGACTGACTTCTCGTAATGTAAAATCAGGCAGACAGTAGTCCACATTTGACTGATTGAAAAAAAAATTGACCAAAGAGTTCTCGAAAGGATTTTGTCTATCATAAATGTATAGACTCCTTCTGATGTTAAATCAGCCATACAGAAGTCCATATTTGACCTTCTGAACATATTTCTGGCCAGAGACCTTGAACATTTACCTTACTATTTATATTTCTCCTACCATAAAGACTTCTCGTGATGTTATGTCAGCCAGACTGTAGCCATATTTGACTGATTTAACATGTTTTTGGCCAAAGAATCCTCAAAATGTGTTTTACTCTTAGAAACTCATAGACTCCTTCTGATGTTAAATCAGCCATACAGAAGTCCATATTTGACCTACCGAAAATATTACTGGCCAAAGAGTCCTTAAAGATTAACACTATACATTCAGATTGATATCTTCGGATGTTATATCATCATGACAAAAGTCCATATTTGACATACTGAAATTTTTTCTGGTCAAAGAGTCTAAACTTGACCATTCTATATATACTCATTGACTCTTTCTGATTCTTCATTAGCTATATAGATGTCCATATCTGGCGAATTGAAAATATTTTTGGCAAAAAGGTCCTCACAAGTTAACTTACTAAATACTCATAGACTTCTTCTGATGATACATCACTTTAACAGGTATGTGACCCTCTGAATATATTTTTGGCCAAATAATCATTGAACATTAACTATCTATACATATTGACTCGAGTCAAAATTTGACCTCTTTTGGTCTGATTTATCATCAGATGGAGTCTATAATTTTACATAGTTTAAAAACTTTTGAGGAACCTTTGACCAGAAATAATAATAGGTCATAAATATGGACATAAATATGGCTTATGAAGAATCAGAAGGAGACTATGAGTATGTATAGAAAGTTCAAGATTGGCCACAAATATGTCCCTTGGGTCAATTATGGACTTCTTTATGGCTGATGTAACATCAGATGGAGTAATGTATAGAAAGAAACAGCATAAGGAGTCAATGAGCATGTATAGAATGTTCAAGATCGAGGACTCTTTTACTAGAAATTTGTTCAGTAGGTCAGTTATGAACAATTGTCTGGCTGATGAAACATCAGAAGGAGTCAATGAGCTTGTAAAGAAAGTTCAAAATCGAGGACTCTTTTACCAGAAATATTTTCAGTGGGTAAATTATGGAGTACTCTCTGGCTGATGAAGCACTAAAAGGAGTCAATGAGCATGTATAGAAAGTTCAAGATCAAGGACTCTTCAGTCAGAAATATGTTCATCATGTTAAATCTGAACTACTTTATGGCTAAAGAAACAAAATAAGGCGTCACTGAGAATGTATAGAAAGTTCAAAATCGAGGACTCTTTTACCAGAAATATTTTCAGTAGGTCCATTATTGACTACTGTCTGGCTGATGAAACACTAAAAGGAGTCAATTAGCATGTACAAAATTTTCAAGTCAGAAATATGTTCAACATGTCAAATCTGGACTTCTGTATGGCTAAAGAAACAAAATAAGGCATCACTGAGAATGTATAGAAAGTTCAAGATCGAGAACTCTTTTACTTCAATAGTCAATATCTACAATTGTCTGGCCGATGTACTATCTGAAAGAGTCTATAAGTATGAATAGAAAGTTCAAGATTGAGGAATCTTCGGTCAGAAATATGTTCATTATGTCAAATCAGAACTACTGCATGGCTGATGAAACACCAGAAAGAGTCTATGAGTATGTTTAAAAGGTTCAAGATCGAGGACTCTTTTGCCAGAAATATGTTTAGTGGGTCAAATATAGACTGCTGTCTGGCTGATGAATCAGAAGTCAATGAAGATTGAGGAAGAAGATTATGAATAGAAAGTTCAAGTTCAAAGACTCTTCAGGTAGAAATATGTTCAGTGGGTCAATTATCTATATGGAGTCACTGAGAATCTATGGAAAGTTCAAGACAGAGGACTCTTTTACTATAAATATGTTCAGATGGTCAATTATGGACTATTGTCTGCTTGTGAAACATCAGAAGGAGTCAATGAGCCTATATAGAAAGTTCAAGTTCAAGACTCTTCGGGCAGCAATATGTTCAGTAGGTCAATTATGGACTAATGTCTGGCTGATGAAACACTAAAAGGAGTCAATTAGCATGTACAGAATGTTCAAGTTCATGGACTTGTTGGCCAGAAATATGTTTTTAATAATTAATATGGACAATTGTCTGTCCGATGTGCTTTCTGAAAGAGTCTATAATTATGAATAGAAAGTTCAAGATCAAAGACTCTTTGGTCAGAAATATGTTCAACATGTCAAATCTGGACTTCTGTATGGCTGAAGAAACATCAGAAGTAAATGATTATGTATAGAAAGTTCAAGTTCATAGACTCTTCGGGCAGAAAAATGTTCAGTAGGTCAATTGTGGACAATTATCTGGCTGATGAAACATCAGAAGGAGTATGTATAGAAAGAATAAGATCAAGGTCTCTTTGGCCAGAAATATGTTCAATTGATCAAATTTTGAAATACTATATTGCTGTTGTAAAATCAGGAGTCATTGAGTATGTATTGAAAAATGTTCATAGACTCATTGGTCAGAAATAGGTTTAATAGGTCATATTGATACAATACAATACAATAATGTTTTGCTATTGTAACATCAGAAGGAGTCAATGTATAGAGAAATCAAGATTATAAACCCATCGCTCAGAAATGAGTTTAGTAGTCAATTATGGATCATTTTTTGGCTGAAGTACTATCTAAAAGCGTCTATGAGTAGCCTATGTATAGAAAGATCAAGGACTCTTCCAAACAGAAATATGTTCAATTGTCAAATATGGATAATAGCCTGGGTGATGAAAAATCAGAAGGAGATAGTAATTATGTATAGATAATTAAAGTTCTAGGTCTCTTTGTCCAGATATATGTTCAATGGGTCAAATTTGGACTAACAATATGGTTGATTTAACATCAAAAGTAGTCGATGAGAATGCATATAAACATACCTTTTGACGACTCTTTTGGCCAGAAATATGTTCTCTTGGTCAAATATGGACTACTGTATGGTGGATGTAAAATCAAAAATAGTCTAGGAGAAGGAACAGTAAGTTAAACTTTGATGATTCTTTTGCCAGAAATATGTTCAGTAGGTCAATAATTAACTTCTGTCTCAATGATGAAACATCAGAACAAGCCTATGATTATAGAACGATCAAGATCGAGGACACTTTGGTTATAGAAATGTTCAATAGGTCAAATTTGAACTATACTGTATGGCTGATGAAACATCAGAAGGATTGTAAGAGCAATTAGTCTAGAAATTTAAAGTTCAAGGTCTCATGTCTAGAAATATGTTCAAAATATAAAATTTGAACTACTGTTCAAATACATTGGATAGCAGATCGGATAGAAGATACATAAATTAACAAGTCTACAAGTATGTTTAGAAAGTTCAAGATCGAGGACTCTATGGTCAGAAATATATTTAATGGGTTAAGTATGGACATCTTTCAGGCTGATGAAACATCGGAAGCTGTCAATGAGCATGTACAGAAAGGTCAAGATCAGGGACTCTTTGACCAGAAATATGTTAGTAGGTTAAATATGGACTTTTGTATGGCTAATGTATTATTAAGAGAAGTCAATAAGCAGAGAAAGATAATGTTCAAAGACTCTTTGGCTAAAAATGTGTTCCGTAGTTCAAATAGGAACCTCTGTTTGGCTGAATTAACATAATAAGAAACCCTTTGAGGACCATTTGACCAGAAATAATTTTAATAGGTCAAATATGGAATTCTATATGTGGCTTATGAACCATCAGAAGGAGTCTAGGAGTTAGAATGCAAAGTTCAAGATTGAGGACTCTTTTTTATCAGAAGGAGTCTATAACTTTATATAGTTTGAAAAATTTTGAGGACACTTTGACCAGAAATAAGTTCAAAATGTCAGATATGGACATCTATATGGCTTATGAAGCATCAGAAGGAGTCTATGTATAGTATAGAAAGCCCAAGATCGAGGACTCTTTGGCAAGAAATATGTTCCTTGGGTCAAATATGGAATTCTGTATGTCTGACGTAACATCAGAAAGAGTCAACAAAATGGAAAGGTCAAGTTTCGAGTACTCACTCCTTGGCCAGAAAAAAATTCGGTAGGTCAAATATGGACTTTTGTCAGGATGATATAACATCCGAGGATATCAGTCTGAATGTATAGTGTTAATCTTTTAGGACTCTTTGGCCAGAAATATGTTCAGTACGTCAAAAGGGGACCTCTGTATAGCTGATTTATCATCAGAAGGAGACTATAACTTTATATAGTTTGAAAAATTTTGAGGACACTTTGACCAGAAATAAGTTCAAAAGGTCAGATATGGACATCTATATGACTTATGAAGCATCAGAAGGAATCTATGAGTATGTATAGAAAGCCCAATATTGAGGACTCTTTGGCCAAAAACATGTTCAGGAGGTCAAAAGGGGACCTCTGTATAGCTGACTTATCATCAAAAGGAGTCTATAACTTTATATAGTTTGAATTTTTTTTAGGACACTTTGACCACAAATAAGTTCAAAATGTCAGATATGGAAATCTATATGGCTTAAGAAGCATCAGAAGGAGTCTATGAGTATGTATAGAAAGCCCAAGATCGAGGACTCTTTGGCCAGAATTATGTTCATGGGGTCAAAAGGGGCCCTCTGTATAGCTGATTTATCATCAAAAGGAGTCTATAACTTTATATAGTTTGAAAAATTTTGAGGACACTTTGACAACAAATAAGTTCAAAAGGTCAGATATGGACATCTATATGGCTTATGAAGCATCAGAAGGAGTCTATGAGTATGTATAGAAAGCATAAGATCGAGGACTGGCCAGAAATATGTTCAGGAGGTCAAAAGGGACCTATCAGGTTTATAGCTGATTTATCATAAAAAGGAGTCTATAACTTTCTATAGTTTGAAAAAATGTTAGGACACTTTGAACACAAATAAGTTCAAAAGGTCAGATATGGACATCTATATGGCTTATGAAGCATCAGAAGGAGTCTATGAGTATGTATAGAAAGCATAAGATCGAGGACTCTTTGGCCAGAAATATGTTCTGGAGGTCAAAAGGGGCACTCTGTATTGCTGATTTATCATCAAAAGGAGTCTATAACTTTATATAGTTTGAATTTTTTTTAGGACACTTTGACCACAAATAAGTTCAAAAGGTCAGATATGGACATCTATATGGCTTATGAAGCATCAGAAGGAGTCTATGAGTATGTATAGAAAACGCAAGATCGAGGACTCTTTGGCCAGTAATATGTTCTGGAGGTCAAATGGGGCCCTCTGTATAGCTGATTTATCTTTAAAAGGAGTCTATAACTTTATATAGTTTGAAAAATTTTAGGACACTTTGACCACAAATAAGTTCAAAATGTCAGATATGGAAATCTATATGGCTTAAGAAGCATCAGAAGGAGTCTATGAGTATGTATAGAAAGCCCAAGATCGAGGACTCTTTGGCCAGAATTATGTTCATGAGGTCAAAAGGGGACCTTCTGTATAGCTGATTTATCATCAAAAGGAGTCTATAACTTTCTATAGTTTGAAAAATTTTGAGGACACTTTGACCAGAAATAAGTGCAAAAGGTCAGATATGGACATCTATATGGCTTATGAAGCATCAGAAGGATTTGGACTATGATTATGTATAGAAAGCCCAAGATCGAGGACTCTTTGGCAAGAAATATGTTCCTTGGGTCAAATACGGAATTCTGTATGTCTGACGTAACATCAGAAAGAGTCAACAAGTATATATGGAAAGGTCAAGTTTCACGTACTCACTCCTTGGCCAGAAAAAAATTCGGTAGGTCAAATATGGACTTTTGTCAGGATGATATAACATCTTTAAGGACTCTTTGGCCAGAAACATGTTCAGTAGGTCAAAAGCGTACCTATGTATAGCTCATTGTTATAACATTATGTGCTTTGCACAAACGATCTAACGTTGAGCATCATTAAAGAAACATAGGTTATGCACTTCGTGCATTGCATTGCACACCAAAACTAACTCAATGCCATGTTCATTAGAGAGATAACATCTGTGTTGTTGCTTTGCACAAACTGTCTAACGTTGTGCATTGAAGAATAACATATAGTCTGTGCACTACTTGCATTGCATTGCACACCAGAACTAACTCATTCCCATGTTCATTAAAGAGATAACGTGTGTTGGTGCATTGCATTGCACAAACGATCTAACGTTGTGCACTGAAGAATAACATATAGGTTATGCACTTTTTGCATTGCATTGCATTGCACACCAGAACTACCTCATTCCCATGTTGATTAAAGACATAACGTGTGTTGTTGCATTGCATTGCATTGATTTGCAATGCTTTGCACTGCATTGCATTGCTTGCACTAACGATCTAACTTTGTGCACTGAAGAATAACATATAGGTTATGCTCTTTTTGCATTTCACTGCATTGCACACCAGAACTAAATCATTCCCATGTTCATTAAAGAGATAACCTTTGTTGGTGCATTGCATTGCATTGCATTGCACAAACGATCTAATGTTGTGCACTGAAGAATAACATATAGGTTATGCTCTTTTCGCATTGCATTGCACACCAGAACAAAATTATTCCCAAGTTCATTATAGAGATGATAAGTGTGTTGTTGCATTGCATTGATTTGCATTGCATTGCATTGCATTGAATTGCATTGCACTAACCATCTAGCGTTGTGCACTGAAGAATAACATATAGGTTATGCACTTTTTGCATTGCATTGCATTGCACACCAGAACTACCTCATTCCCATGTTGATTAAAGACATAACGTGTGTTGGTGCATTGCATTGTATTGCGTTGCATTGCATTGCATTGCATTGATTTGCATTGCTTTGCATTATACTAACGATCTAACGCTGTGCACTGTAGAATAACATATAGGTTATGCACTTTTTGCATTGCATTGCATTGCACACCAGAACTAAATCATTCTCATGTTCATTAAAGAGATAACGTGTGTTGTTGCATTGCATTGCATTGCACAAACGATCTAACGTTGTGCACTGAAGAATAACTTATAGGTTATGCATAATTCGCATTGCATTGCACAACAGAACAAAATCATTCCCATGTTCATTATAGAGTTGATATGTGTGTTGATGCATTGCATTGCATTGCATTGAATTGCACTAACGATCTAACGTTGTGCACTGAAGAATAACATATAGGTTATGCACTATTTGCATTGCATTGCACACCAGAACTAAATCATTCCCATGTTCATTAAACAGATAACGTGTGTTGGTGCATTGCATTGCATTGCACAAACGATCTAACGTTGTGCACTGAAGAATAACATATAGGTTATGCACTTTTCGCATTGCATTGCATTGCACACCAGAACTAAATAATTCCCATGTTGATTAAAGACATAACGTGTGCTGTTGCATTGCATTGCATTGCATTGCATTGCATTGCACTAACGATCTAACTTTGTGCACTTAAGAATAACATATAGGTTATGCACTTTTTGCATTTCACTGCATTGCACACCAGAACTAAATCATTCCCATGTTCATTAAAGAGATAACGTTTGTTGGTGCATTGCATTGCATTGCATTGCACAAACGATCTAATGTTGTGCACTGAAGAATAACATATAGGTTATGCTCTTTTCGCATAGCATTGCACACCAGAACAAAATCATTCCAAAGTTCATTATAGAGATGATATGTGTGTTGTTGCATTGCATTGCATTGCATTGCATTGCACTAACGATCTAACGTTGTGCACGGAAGAATAACATATAGGTTATGCTCTTTTCGCATTGCATTGCACACCAGAACAAAATCATTCCAAAGTTCATTATAGAGATGATATGTGTGTTGTTGCATTGCATTGCATTGCATTGCACTGCATTGCTTTGCATTGCATTGAATTGCATTGAACTAACGATCTAACGTTGTGCACTGTAGAATAACATATAGGTTATGCACTTTTTGCATTGCATTGCATTGCACACCAGAACTAAATCATTCTCATGTTCATTAAAGAGATAACGTGTGTTGTTGCATTGCATTGCATTGCATTGCACAAACGATCTAACGTTGTGCACTGAAGAATAACTTATAGGTTATGCATAATTCGCATTGCATTGCACAACAGAACAAAATCATTCCCATGTTCATTATAGAGTTGATATGTGTGTTGATGCATTGCATTGCATTGCATTGAATTGCACTAACGATCTAACGTTGTGCACTGAAGAATAACATATAGGTTATGCACTATTTGCATTGCATTGCACACCAGAACTAAATCATTCCCATGTTCATTAAACAGATAACGTGTGTTGGTGCATTGCATTGCATTGCACAAACGATCTAACGTTGTGCACTGAAGAATAACATATAGGTTATGCACTTTTCGCATTGCATTGCATTGCACACCAGAACTAAATCATTCCCATGTTGATTAAAGACATAACGTGTGCTGTTGCATTGCATTGCATTGCATTGCATTGCATTGCACTAACGATCTAACTTTGTGCACTGAAGAATAACATATAGGTTATGCACTTTTTGCATTTCACTGCATTGCACACCAGAACTAAATCATTCCCATGTTCATTAAAGAGATAACGTTTGTTGGTGCATTGCATTGCATTGCATTGCACAAACGATCTAATGTTGTGCACTGAAGAATAACATATAGGTTATGCTCTTTTCGCATAGCATTGCACACCAGAACAAAATCATTCCAAAGTTCATTATAGAGATGATATGTGTGTTGTTGCATTGCATTGCATTGCATTGCATTGCACTAACGATCTAACGTTGTGCACGGAAGAATAACATATAGGTTATGCTCTTTTCGCATTGCATTGCACACCAGAACAAAATCATTCCAAAGTTCATTATAGAGATGATATGTGTGTTGTTGCATTGCATTGCATTGCATTGCACTGCATTGCTTTGCATTGCATTGAATTGCATTGAACTAACGATCTAACGTTGTGCACTGTAGAATAACATATAGGTTATGCACTTTTTGCATTGTATTGCATAGCACACCAGATCTAAATCATTCTCATGTTCATTAAAGAGATAATGTGTGTTGTTGCATTGCATTGTATTGCATTGCATTGCATTGCTTTGCACTGCTTTGCACTGCTTTGCACTGCTTTGCACTGATTTGCACTTTTTGCACTGCATTGCATTGCACACCAGAACTACCTCATTCCCATGTTGATTAAAGACATAACGTGTGTTGTTGCATTGCATTGCATTGATTTGCAATGCTTTGCACTGCATTGCATTGCATTGCATTGCACTAACGATCTAACTTTGTGCACTGAAGAATAACATATAGGTTATGCTCTTTTTGCATTTCACTGCATTGCACACCAGAACTAAATCATTCCCATGTTCATTAAAGAGATAACCTTTGTTGGTGCATTGCATTGCACAAACGATCGAATGTTGTGCACTGAAGAATAACATATAGGTTATGCTCTTTTCGCATTGCATTGCACACCAGAACAAAATCATTACCAAGTTCATTATAGAGATGATATGTGTGTTGTTGCATTGCATTGCATTGAATTGCATTGCACTAACCATCTAACGTTGTGCACTGAAGAATAACATATAGGTTATGCACTTTTTGCATTGCATTGCATTGCACACCAGAACTACCTCATTCCCATGTTGATTAAAGACATAACGTGTGTTGTTGCATTGCATTGTATTGCATTGCATTGCATTGAACTAACGACCTAACGCTGTGCACTTGTAGAATAACATATAGGTTATGCACTTTTTGCATTGCATTGCATTGCACACCAGAACTAAAGCATTCTCATGTTCATTAAAGAGATAACGTGTGTTGGTGCATTGCATTGCATTGCACAAACGATCTAACGTTGTGCACTGAAGAATAACTTATAGGTTATGCATAATTCGCATTGCATTGCACACCAGAATAAAATCATTCCCATGTTCATTATAGAGTTGATATATGTGTTGATGCATTGCATTGCATTGCATTGCATTGCACTAACGATCTAACGTTGTGCACTGAAGAATAACATATAGTTTATGCACTTTTTGCATTGCATTGCACACCAGAACTAAATCATTCCCATGTTCATTAAACAGATAACGTGTGTTGGTGCATTGCATTGCATTGCACAAACGATCTAACGTTGTGCACTGAAGAATAACATATAGGTCATGCACTTTTCGCATTGCATGACATTGCACACCAGAACTAAATCATTCCAATGTTCTTTAAAGAGATGACGTGTGTTGATGCATTGCATTGCACTAGCGATGTAACGTTGTGCACTGAAGAATAACATATAGGTTATGCACTTTTTGCATTTCACTGCATTGCACACCAGAACTAAATCATTCCCATGTTCATTAAAGAAATAACGTTTGTTGGTGCATTGCATTGCATTGCATTGCATTGCACAAACGATCTAATGTTGTGCACTGAAGAATAACATATAGGTTATGCTCTTTTCGCATTGCATTGCACACAGAACAAAATCATTCCAAAGTTCATTATAGAGATGATATGTGTGTTGTTGCATTGCATTGCATTGCACTAACGATATAACGTTGTGCACTGAAGAATAACATATAGGTTATGCTCTTTTCGCATTGCATTGCACACCAGAACAAAATCATTCCAAAGTTCATTATAGAGATGATATGTGTGTTGTTGCATTGCACTAACGATCTAACGTTGTGCACTGAAGAATAACGTATAGGTTATGCACTTTTTGCATTGCATTGCACACCAGAACTACCTCATTCCCATGTTGATTAAAGACATAACGTGTGTTGTTGCATTGCATTGTATTGCATTGCATTGCATTGATTTTTGCATTGCTTTGCACTGCATTGCATTGCATTGCATTGCATTGATTTGCATTGCATTGCATTGCATTGATTTGCATTGCTTGGCACTGCATTGCATTGCATTGCATTGCATTGCTTTGCATTGTATTGCATTGCATTGCATTGCATTGCATTGAACTAACGATCTAACGTTGTGCACTGTAGAATAACATATAGGTTATGCACTTTTTGCATTGCATTGCATTGCACACCAGAACTAAATCATTCTCATGTTCATTAAAGAGATAACGTGTGTTGTTGCATTGCATTGCATTGCATTGCACAAACGATCTAACGTTGTGCACTGAAGAAAAACATATAGGTTATGCACTTTTTGCATTGCATTGCATTGCACACCAGAACAAAATCATTCCCATGTTCATTAAAGAGATAATGTGTGTTGTTGCATTGCATTGCATTGCATTGCATTGCACAAACGATCTAATGTTGTGCACTGAAGAATAACATATAGGTTTATGCTCTTATCGCATTGCATTGCACACCAGAACAAAATCATTCCAAAGTTCATTATATAGATGATATGTGTGTTGTTGCATTGCATTGCATTGCATTGCATTGCATTGCACTAACGATCTAACGTTGTGCACGGAAGAATAACATAGGTATGCACTTTTCGCATTGCATTGCACACCAGAACAAAATCATTCCAAAGTTCATTATAGAGATGATATGTGTGTTGTTGCATTGCATTGCATTGCATTGCACTGCATTGCTTTGCATTGCATTGAATTGCATTGAACTAACGATCTAACGTTGTGCACTGTAGAATAACAAATAGGTTATGCACTTTTTGCATTGTATTGCATAGCACACCAGATCTAAATCATTCTCATGTTCATTAAAGAGATAATGTGTGTTGTTGCATTGCATTGTATTGCATTGCATTGCATTGCTTTGCACTGCTTTGCACTGATTTGCACTTTTTGCACTGCATTGCATTGCACACCAGAACTACCTCATTCCCATGTTGATTAAAGACATAACGTGTGTTGTTGCATTGCATTGCATTGATTTGCAATGCTTTGCACTGCATTGCATTGCATTGCATTGCACTAACGATCTAACTTTGTGCACTGAAGAATAACATATAGGTTATGCTCTTTTTGCATTTCACTGCATTGCACACCAGAACTAAATCATTCCCATGTTCATTAAAGAGATAACCTTTGTTGGTGCATTGCATTGCACAAACGATCGAATGTTGTGCACTGAAGAATAACATATAGGTTATGCTCTTTTCGCATTGCATTGCACACCAGAACAAAATCATTACCAAGTTCATTATAGAGATGATATGTGTGTTGTTGCATTGCATTGCATTGCATTGAATTGCATTGCACTAACCATCTAACGTTGTGCACTGAAGAATAACATATAGGTTATGCACTTTTTGCATTGCATTGCATTGCACACCAGAACTACCTCATTCCCATGTTGATTAAAGACATAACGTGTGTTGTTGCATTGCATTGTATTGCATTGCATTGCATTGAACTAACGACCTAACGCTGTGCACTGTAGAATAACATATAGGTTATGCACTTTTTGCATTGCATTGCATTGCACACCAGAACTAAAGCATTCTCATGTTCATTAAAGAGATAACGTGTGTTGTTGCATTGCATTGCATTGCATTGCACAAACGATCTAACGTTGTGCACTGAAGAATAACTTATAGGTTATGCATAATTCGCATTGCATTGCACACCAGAATAAAATCATTCCCATGTTCATTATAGAGTTGATATATGTGTTGATGCATTGCATTGCATTGCATTGCATTGCACTAACGATCTAACGTTGTGCACTGAAGAATAACATATAGTTTATGCACTTTTTGCATTGCATTGCACACCAGAACTAAATCATTCCCATGTTCATTAAACAGATAACGTGTGTTGGTGCATTGCATTGCATTGCACAAACGATCTAACGTTGTGCACTGAAGAATAACATATAGGTCATGCACTTTTCGCATTGCATGACATTGCACACCAGAACTAAATCATTCCAATGTTCTTTAAAGAGATGACGTGTGTTGATGCATTGCATTGCACTAGCGATGTAACGTTGTGCACTGAAGAATAACATATAGGTTATGCACTTTTTGCATTTCACTGCATTGCACACCAGAACTAAATCATTCCCATGTTCATTAAAGAAATAACGTTTGTTGGTGCATTGCATTGCATTGCATTGCATTGCACAAACGATCTAATGTTGTGCACTGAAGAATAACATATAGGTTATGCTCTTTTCGCATTGCATTGCACACAGAACAAAATCATTCCAAAGTTCATTATAGAGATGATATGTGTGTTGTTGCATTGCATTGCATTGCACTAACGATATAACGTTGTGCACTGAAGAATAACATATAGGTTATGCTCTTTTCGCATTGCATTGCACACCAGAACAAAATCATTCCAAAGTTCATTATAGAGATGATATGTGTGTTGTTGCATTGCACTAACGATCTAACGTTGTGCACTGAAGAATAACGTATAGGTTATGCACTTTTTGCATTGCATTGCACACCAGAACTACCTCATTCCCATGTTGATTAAAGACATAACGTGTGTTGTTGCATTGCATTGTATTGCATTGCATTGCATTGATTTTTGCATTGCTTTGCACTGCATTGCATTGCATTGCATTGATTTGCATTGCATTGCATTGCATTGATTTGCATTGCTTGGCACTGCATTGCATTGCATTGCATTGCATTGCTTTGCATTGTATTGCATTGCATTGCATTGCATTGCATTGAACTAACGATCTAACGTTGTGCACTGTAGAATAACATATAGGTTATGCACTTTTTGCATTGCATTGCATTGCACACCAGAACTAAATCATTCTCATGTTCATTAAAGAGATAACGTGTGTTGTTGCATTGCATTGCATTGCATTGCACAAACGATCTAACGTTGTGCACTGAAGAAAAACATATAGGTTATGCACTTTTTGCATTGCATTGCATTGCACACCAGAACAAAATCATTCCCATGTTCATTAAAGAGATAATGTGTGTTGTTGCATTGCATTGCATTGCATTGCATTGCACAAACGATCTAATGTTGTGCACTGAAGAATAACATATAGGTTTATGCTCTTATCGCATTGCATTGCACACCAGAACAAAATCATTCCAAAGTTCATTATATAGATGATATGTGTGTTGTTGCATTGCATTGCATTGCATTGCATTGCATTGCACTAACGATCTAACGTTGTGCACGGAAGAATAACATAGGTATGCACTTTTTGCACTGCATTGCATTGCACATCAGAACTAAATCATTCTCATGTTCATTACTATGTTGATTAAAGACATAACGTGTGTTGTTGCATTGCATTGCATTGATTTGCAATGCTTTGCACTGCATTGCATTGCATTGCACTAACGATCTAACTTTGCGCACTGAAGAATAACATATAGTTATGCTCTTTTTGCATTTCACTGCATTGCACACCAGAACTAAATCATTCCCATGTTCATTAAAGAGATAACCTTTGTCGGTGCATTGCATTGCACAAACGATCTAATGTTGTGCACTGAAGAATAACATATAGGTTATGCTCTTTTCGCATTGCATTGCACACACCAGAACAAAATCATTCCCAAGTTGATTAAAGACATAACGTGTGTTGTTGCATTGCATTGCATTGCATTGCACTAACGATATAACGTTGTGCACTGAAGAATAACATATAGGTTATGCTCTTTTCGCATTGCATTGCACACCAGAACAAAATCATTCCAAAGTTCATTATAGAGATGATATGTGTGTTGTTGCATTGCACTAACGATCTAACGTTGTGCACTGAAGAATAACGTATAGGTTATGCACTTTTTGCATTGCATTGCACACCAGAACTACCTCATTCCCATGTTGATTAAAGACATAACGTGTGTTGTTGCATTGCATTGTATTGCATTGCATTGCATTGATTTTTGCATTGCTTTGCACTGCATTGCATTGCATTGCATTGCATTGATTTGCATTGCATTGCATTGCATTGATTTGCATTGCTTGGCACTGCATTGCATTGCATTGCATTGCATTGCATTGCTTTGCATTGTATTGCATTGCATTGCATTGCATTGAACTAACGATCTAACGTTGTGCACTGTAGAATAACATATAGGTTATGCACTTTTTGCATTGCATTGCATTGCACACCAGAACTAAATCATTCTCATGTTCATTAAAGAGATAACGTGTGTTGTTGCATTGCATTGCATTGCATTGCACAAACGATCTAACGTTGTGCACTGAAGAAAAACATATAGGTTATGCACTTTTTGCATTGCATTGCATTGCACACCAGAACAAAATCATTCCCATGTTCATTAAAGAGATAATGTGTGTTGTTGCATTGCATTGCATTGCATTGCATTGCACAAACGATCTAATGTTGTGCACTGAAGAATAACATATAGGTTTATGCTCTTATCGCATTGCATTGCACAGCAGAACAAAATCATTCCAAAGTTCATTATATAGATGATATGTGTGTTGTTGCATTGCATTGCATTGCATTGCACTAACGATCTAACGTTGTGCACGGAAGAATAACATAGGTATGCACTTTTTGCACTGCATTGCATTGCACATCAGAACTAAATCATTCTCATGTTCATTACTATGTTGATTAAAGACATAACGTGTGTTGTTGCATTGCATTGCATTGATTTGCAATGCTTTGCACTGCATTGCATTGCATTGCACTAACGATCTAACTTTGCGCACTGAAGAATAACATATAGTTATGCTCTTTTTGCATTTCACTGCATTGCACACCAGAACTAAATCATTCCCATGTTCATTAAAGAGATAACCTTTGTCGGTGCATTGCATTGCACAATCGATCTAATGTTGTGCACTGAAGAATAACATATAGGTTATGCTCTTTTCGCATTGCATTGCACACCAGAACAAAATCATTCCCAAGTTGATTAAAGACATAACGTGTGTTGTTGCATTGCATTGCATTGCATTGCACTAATGATCTAACGTTGTGCACTGAAGAATAACATATAGGTTATGCACTTTTTGCATTGCATTGCACACCAGAACTAAATCATTCACATGTTCATTAAACAGATAACGTGTGATGGTGCATTGCATTGCATTGCACAAACGATCTAACGTTGTGCACTGAAGAATAACATATAGGTCATGCACTTTTAGCATTGCATGGCATTGCACACCAGAACTACCTCATTCCCATGTTGATTAAAGACATAACGTGTGTTGTTGCATTGCATTGCATTGCATTGCACAAACGATCTAACGTTGTGCACGGAAGAATAACATATAGGTTATGCTCTTTTCGCATTGCACACCAGAACAAAATCATTCCAAAGTTCATTATAGAGATGATATGTGTGTTGTTGCATTGCATTGCATTGCACTGCCTTGCATTGAATTGCATTGAACTAACGATCTAACGTGGTGCACTGTAGAATAACATATAGGTTATGCACTTTTTGCATTGTATTGCATTGCACACCAGAACTAAATCATTCTCATGTTCATTAAAGAGATAATGTGTGTGGTTGCTTTGCACTGCTTTGCATTGCATTGCATTGCACTAACGATCTAACGTTGTGCACTGAAGAATAACATAGGTATGCACTTTTTGCACTGCATTGCATTGCACACCAGAACTAAATCATTCTCATGTTAATTAAAGAGATAACGTGTGTTGTTGCATTGCATTGCATTGCATTGCACAAACGATCTAACGTTGTGCACTGAAGAAAAACATATAGGTTATGCACTTTTTGCATTGCATTGCATTGCACACCAGAACAAAATCATTCCCATGTTCATTAAAGAGATAATGTGTGTTGTTGCATTGCATTGCATTGCATTGCATTGCACAAACGATCTAATGTTGTGCACTGAAGAATAACATATAGGTTTATGCTCTTATCGCATTGCATTGCACACCAGAACAAAATCATTCCAAAGTTCATTATATAGATGATATGTGTGTTGTTGCATTGCATTGCATTGCATTGCATTGCATTGCATTGCACTAACGATCTAACGTTGTGCACGGAAGAATAACATAGGTATGCACTTTTCGCATTGCATTGCACACCAGAACAAAATCATTCCAAAGTTCATTATAGAGATGATATGTGTGTTGTTGCATTGCATTGCATTGCATTGCACTGCATTGCTTTGCATTGCATTGAATTGCATTGAACTAACGATCTAACGTTGTGCACTGTAGAATAACAAATAGGTTATGCACTTTTTGCATTGTATTGCATAGCACACCAGATCTAAATCATTCTCATGTTCATTAAAGAGATAATGTGTGTTGTTGCATTGCATTGTATTGCATTGCATTGCATTGCTTTGCACTGCTTTGCACTGATTTGCACTTTTTGCACTGCATTGCATTGCACACCAGAACTACCTCATTCCCATGTTGATTAAAGACATAACGTGTGTTGTTGCATTGCATTGCATTGATTTGCAATGCTTTGCACTGCATTGCATTGCATTGCACTAACGATCTAACTTTGTGCACTGAAGAATAACATATAGGTTATGCTCTTTTTGCATTTCACTGCATTGCACACCAGAACTAAATCATTCCCATGTTCATTAAAGAGATAACCTTTGTTGGTGCATTGCATTGCACAAACGATCGAATGTTGTGCACTGAAGAATAACATATAGGTTATGCTCTTTTCGCATTGCATTGCACACCAGAACAAAATCATTACCAAGTTCATTATAGAGATGATATGTGTGTTGTTGCATTGCATTGCATTGCATTGAATTGCATTGCACTAACCATCTAACGTTGTGCACTGAAGAATAACATATAGGTTATGCACTTTTTGCATTGCATTGCATTGCACACCAGAACTACCTCATTCCCATGTTGATTAAAGACATAACGTGTGTTGTTGCATTGCATTGTATTGCATTGCATTGCATTGAACTAACGACCTAACGCTGTGCACTGTAGAATAACATATAGGTTATGCACTTTTTGCATTGCATTGCATTGCACACCAGAACTAAATCATTCTCATGTTCATTAAAGAGATAACGTGTGTTGTTGCATTGCATTGCATTGCATTGCATTGCACAAACGATCTAACGTTGTGCACTGAAGAATAACTTATAGGTTATGCATAATTCGCATTGCATTGCACACCAGAATAAAATCATTCCCATGTTCATTATAGAGTTGATATATGTGTTGATGCATTGCATTGCATTGCATTGCATTGCACTAACGATCTAACGTTGTGCACTGAAGAATAACATATAGTTTATGCACTTTTTGCATTGCATTGCACACCAGAACTAAATCATTCCCATGTTCATTAAACAGATAACGTGTGTTGGTGCATTGCATTGCATTGCACAAACGATCTAACGTTGTGCACTGAAGAATAACATATAGGTCATGCACTTTTCGCATTGCATGACATTGCACACCAGAACTAAATCATTCCAATGTTCTTTAAAGAGATGACGTGTGTTGATGCATTGCATTGCACTAGCGATGTAACGTTGTGCACTGAAGAAACCTATATGTTGGTTATGCACTTTTTGCATTTCACTGCATTGCACACCAGAACTAAATCATTCCCATGTTCATTAAAGAAATAACGTTTGTTGGTGCATTGCATTGCATTGCATTGCATTGCACAAACGATCTAATGTTGTGCACTGAAGAATAACATATAGGTTATGCTCTTTTCGCATTGCATTGCACACAGAACAAAATCATTCCAAAGTTCATTATAGAGATGATATGTGTGTTGTTGCATTGCATTGCATTGCACTAACGATATAACGTTGTGCACTGAAGAATAACATATAGGTTATGCTCTTTTCGCATTGCATTGCACACCAGAACAAAATCATTCCAAAGTTCATTATAGAGATGATATGTGTGTTGTTGCATTGCACTAACGATCTAACGTTGTGCACTGAAGAATAACGTATAGGTTATGCACTTTTTGCATTGCATTGCACACCAGAACTACCTCATTCCCATGTTGATTAAAGACATAACGTGTGTTGTTGCATTGCATTGTATTGCATTGCATTGATTTTTGCATTGCTTTGCACTGCATTGCATTGCATTGCATTGCATTGCATTGATTTGCATTGCATTGCATTGCATTGATTTGCATTGCTTGGCACTGCATTGCATTGCATTGCATTGCATTGCATTGCTTTGCATTGTATTGCATTGCATTGCATTGCATTGAACTAACGATCTAACGTTGTGCACTGTAGAATAACATATAGGTTATGCACTTTTTGCATTGCATTGCATTGCACACCAGAACTAAATCATTCTCATGTTCATTAAAGAGATAACGTGTGTTGTTGCATTGCATTGCATTGCATTGCACAAACGATCTAACGTTGTGCACTGAAGAAAAACATATAGGTTATGCACTTTTTGCATTGCATTGCATTGCACACCAGAACAAAATCATTCCCATGTTCATTAAAGAGATAATGTGTGTTGTTGCATTGCATTGCATTGCATTGCATTGCATTGCACAAACGATCTAATGTTGTGCACTGAAGAATAACATATAGGTTTATGCTCTTATCGCATTGCATTGCACACCAGAACAAAATCATTCCAAAGTTCATTATATAGATGATATGTGTGTTGTTGCATTGCATTGCATTGCATTGCATTGCACTAACGATCTAACGTTGTGCACGGAAGAATAACATAGGTATGCACTTTTTGCACTGCATTGCATTGCACATCAGAACTAAATCATTCTCATGTTCATTACTATGTTGATTAAAGACATAACGTGTGTTGTTGCATTGCATTGCATTGATTTGCAATGCTTTGCACTGCATTGCATTGCATTGCACTAACGATCTAACTTTGCGCACTGAAGAATAACATATAGTTATGCTCTTTTTGCATTTCACTGCATTGCACACCAGAACTAAATCATTCCCATGTTCATTAAAGAGATAACCTTTGTCGGTGCATTGCATTGCACAAACGATCTAATGTTGTGCACTGAAGAATAACATATAGGTTATGCTCTTTTCGCATTGCATTGCACACAAGAACAAAATCATTCCCAAGTTGATTAAAGACATAACGTGTGTTGTTGCATTGCATTGCATTGCATTGCACTAATGATCTAACGTTGTGCACTGAAGAATAACATATAGGTTATGCACTTTTTGCATTGCATTGCACACCAGAACTAAATCATTCACATGTTCATTAAACAGATAACGTGTGATGGTGTATTGCATTGCATTGCACAAACGATCTAACGTTGTGCACTGAAGAATAACATATAGGTCATGCACTTTTAGCATTGCATGGCATTGCACACCAGAACTACCTCATTCCCATGTTGATTAAAGACATAACGTGTGTTGTTGCATTGCATTGCATTGCATTGCACAAACGATCTAACGTTGTGCACGGAAGAATAACATATAGGTTATGCTCTTTTCGCATTGCACACCAGAACAAAATCATTCCAAAGTTCATTATAGAGATGATATGTGTGTTGTTGCATTGCATTGCATTGCACTGCCTTGCATTGAATTGCATTGAACTAACGATCTAACGTGGTGCACTGTAGAATAACATATAGGTTATGCACTTTTTGCATTGTATTGCATTGCACACCAGAACTAAATCATTCTCATGTTCATTAAAGAGATAATGTGTGTGGTTGCTTTGCACTGCTTTGCATTGCATTGCATTGCACTAACGATCTAACGTTGTGCACTGAAGAATAACATAGGTATGCACTTTTTGCACTGCATTGCATTGCACACCAGAACTACCTCATTCCCATGTTGATTAAAGACATAACGTGTGTTGTTGCATTGCATTGATTTGCAATGCTTTGCACTGCATTGCATTGCATTGCATTGCACTAACGATCTAACTTTGTGCACTGAAGAATAACATATAGGTTATGCTCTTTTTGCATTTCACTGCATTGCACACAAGAACAAAATCATTCCCAAGTTGATTAAAGACATAACGTGTGTTGTTGCATTGCATTGCATTGCATTGCACTAACGATCTAACGTTGTGCACTGAAGAATAACATATAGTTTATGCACTTTTTGCATTGCATTGCACACCAGAACTAAATCATTCCCATGTTCATTAAACAGATAACGTGTGTTGGTGCATTGCATTGCATTGCACAAACGATCTAACGTTGTGCACTGAAGAATAACATATAGGTCATGCACTTTTCGCATTGCATGACATTGCACACCAGAACTAAATCATTCCAATGTTCTTTAAAGAGATGACATGTGTGTTGATGCATTGCATTGCACTAGCGATGTAACGTTGTGCACTGAAGAATAACATATAGGTTATGCACTTTTTGCATTTCACTGCATTGCACACCAGAACTAAATCATTCCCATGTTCATTAAAGAAATAACGTTTGTTGGTGCATTGCATTGCATTGCATTGCATTGCACAAACGATCTAATGTTGTGCACTGAAGAATAACATATAGGTTATGCTCTTTTCGCATTGCATTGCACACAGAACAAAATCATTCCAAAGTTCATTATAGAGATGATATGTGTGTTGTTGCATTGCATTGCATTGCACTAACGATCTAACGTTGTGCACTGAAGAATAACGTATAGGTTATGCACTTTTTGCATTGCATTGCACACCAGAACTACCTCATTCCCATGTTGATTAAAGACATAACGTGTGTTGTTGCATTGCATTGTATTGCATTGCATTGCATTGATTTTTGCATTGCTTTGCACTGCATTGCATTGCATTGCATTGCATTGCATTGCATTGCATTGCATTGATTTGCATTGCATTGCATTGCATTGATTTGCATTGCTTGGCACTATATTGCATTGCATTGCATTGCATTGCTTTGCATTGTATTGCATTGCATTGCATTGCATTGCATTGAACTAACGATCTAACGTTGTGCACTGTAGAATAACATATAGGTTATGCACTTTTTGCATTGCATTGCATTGCACACCAGAACTAAATCATTCTCATGTTCATTAAAGAGATAACGTGTGTTGTTGCATTGCATTGCATTGCATTGCACAAACGATCTAACGTTGTGCACTGAAGAAAAACATATAGGTTATGCACTTTTTGCATTGCATTGCACACCAGAACAAAATCATTCCCATGTTCATTAAAGAGATAATGTGTGTTGTTTCATTGCATTGCACTAACGATCTAACGTTGTGCACTGAAGAATAACATATCGGTTATGCACTTTTTGCTTTGCATTGCGTTGCACACCAGAACTAACTCAATCCCATGTTCATTAAAGAGATAACGTGTGCTGTTGCATTGCATTGCACTAACGATCTAACGTTGTGCATTGAAGAAAAACATATAGGCTATGCACTTCTTGCATTGCATTACACACCAGAAGTAACTCGTACAATATGTGCTATTGCATTGCATTTCACACAAGATCAAACTTTGTGCATTGAAGAATAACATATAAGCTATGAGTGCATCACAAACATACAATAACTATCTCATTCCGATGTGCATTGAAGAGATACAATTTTTGGAGTTACATTCCACTGCATAAAAGATCTAACTGATATAGTTAGATATAATAATAATACATTATTATTATTCAACGCTAATTCTTAGATCGTTTGTGCAATGCAATCGTTTGTGAAGTAGTTTATTCTATGCATTGTAAACCAAGAGGTAAATGCAATAATTTCCCTTAAAAGAAAAAATGAATAAGTTAGTTATTGTGCAATGCCAATGCACATATGTCATGTGTCAAATCAGGCCTACAGAGGTCCCTGTTTGACCTACAGAACATATTTTCTGTCCAAAGAGTTCTGACTGACTTCTTGTGATGCAAGACAGTAGTCCATGTTTGGTCAAACATATTTCACATATTGCACATATTTCTGACCCAAGAGTAATCGATCTTAAACTTTCTATACATTCTCGTAGAATCTTTCTGATGTTACATCAGCCATACAGAAGTCCATTTTTGACCTACTGAACACATTTCTGGATAAAGAGTCCATGAACATTAACTCACTAAACATACAAGACTGACTTCTTGTGATGTTATATAAGACAGAGAGTAGTCAAAGGGTCCTCAAAATTTTTTAAACTATATAAAGTTATAGTCTCCTTCTGATGATAAATCAGCTATACAGAGGTCCCCTTTTGACCTACTGAACATATTTCTGGCCAAAGAGTCCTAAAAGATTAACACTATACATTCAGACTGATATCTTCGGATGTTATATCATCCTGACAAAAGTCCATATTTGACCTACCGAATTTTTTTCTGGCCAAGGAGTGAGTACTCGAAACTTTGACCTTTCCATATATACTTGTTGACTCTTTCTGATGTTACGTGAGACATACTGAATTCCATATTTGACCCAAGGAACATATTTCTTGCCAAAGAGTCCTCGATCTTGGGCTATCTATACATACTTGATGCTTCATATAGATTTCCATATCTGACATTTTGAACTTATTTGTGGTCAAAGTGTCCTAAAATTTTTCAAACTATATAAGGTTATAGACTCCTTTTAAAGATAAATCAGCTATACAGAGGTCCCCTTTTGACCTCCTGAACATATTTCTGGCCAAAGAGTCCTCGATCTTGCGTTTTCAATACATACTCATAGGCTCCTTCTGATGCTTCATAAGCCATATAGATGTCCATTTCTGACCTTTTGAACTCATTTGTGGTCAAAGTGTCCTAAAAAATTTTCAAACCAAATAAAGTTATAGACTCCTTTTGATGATAAATCAGCTATAAAGAGGTCCCCTTTTGACCTCCTGAACATGTGTCTGGTCAAAGAGTCCTTGATCTTATGCGTTCTATACATACTCATAGACTCCTCCTGATGCTTCATAAGCCATATAGATGTCCATTTCTGACCTTTTGAACTCATTTGTGGTCAAAGTGTCCTAAAATTTTTCAAACTATATAAAGTTATAGACTCCTTTCTATAATAAATCAGCTATACAGAGGTCCCCTTTTGACCTCCTGAACATATTTCTGGCCAAAGAGTCCTCGATCTTGCGTTTTCTATACATACTCATAGGCTCCTTCTGATGCTTCATAAGCCATATAGATGTCCATATCTGACCTGTTGAACTCATTTGTGGTCAAAGTGTCCTCAAAATTTTTCAAACCAAATAAAGTTATAGACTCCTTTTGATGATAAATCAGCTATAAAGAGGTCCCCTTTTGACCTCCTGAACATGTGTCTGGCCAAAGAGTCCTCGATCTTATGCTTTCTATACATACTCATAGACTCCTTCTGATGCTTCATAAGCCATATAGATGTCCATATCTGACCTGTTGAACTTATTTGTGGTCAAAGTGTCCTAAAATTTTTCAAACTATATAAAGTTATAGACTCCTTTTAAAGATAAATCAGCTATACAGAGGGCCCCTTTTGACCTACTGAACATATTTCTTGGCCAAAGAGTCCTTGATCTTATGCTTTCTATACATACTCATAGACTCCTTCTGATGCTTCATAAGCCATATAGATGACCATATCTGACCTTTTGAACTTATTTGTGGTCAAAGTGTCCTAAAATTTTTCAAAGTATATAAAGTTATAGACTCCTTTTGATGATAAGTCAGCTATACAGAGGGCCCCTTTTGACCTCCTGAACATGTTTCTGGCCAAAGAGTCCTCGATCTTGGGCTTTCTATGCATACTCATAGACTCCTTCTGATGCTTCATAAGCCATATAGATGTCCATATCTGACCTTTTGAGCTTATTTGTGGTCAAAGTGTCCTAACATTTTTTCAAACTATATAAAGTTATAGACTCCTTTTGATGATAAATCAGCTATATAGAGGGCCCCTTTTGACCTCCTGAACATGTTTCTGGCCAAAGAGTCCTCAATCTTGGGCTTTCTATGCATACTCATGGACTCCTTCTGATGCTTCATAAGCCATATAGATGTCCATATGTGACCTTTTGAACTTATTTCTGGTCAAAGTGTCCTCAAAAGTTTTCAAACTATAGAAAGTTATAGACTCCTTTTGATGATAAATCAGCTATACAGAGGGCCCCCTTTGACCTCCTGAACATATTTCTGGCCAAAGAGTCCTAAAAGATTAACACTATACATTCAGAATGATATCTTCGGATTTTATATCATCCTGACAAAAGTCCATATTTGACCTACCAAATTTTTTTCTGGCCAAGGAGTGAGTACTCGAAACTTGACCTTTCCATATATACTTGTTGACTCTTTCTGATGTTACGTCAGACATACAGAATTCCATATTTGACCCAATGAACATATTTCTTGCCAAAGAGTCCTCGATCTTGGGCTTTCTATACATACTCATAGACTCCTTCTGATGCTTCATAAGCCATATAGATGTCCATATCTGACCTTTTGAACTTATTTCTGGTCAAAGTGTCCTCAAAAATTTTCAAACTATATAAAGTTATAGACTCCTTCTGATAATAAATCAGCTATACAAAGGTCACCTTTTGACCTTCTGAACATATTTCTGGCCAAAGAGTTCTTGATCATTATCTTGCTATACTACAGATTGACTTCTTGTGATGTTATATTAACCAGCCAGTAGTCTATTTTTGACCTACTGAACATATTTCTGGCCAGAGACCGTGAACATCAACTCACTATACATATAGACTGACTTCTCGTAATGTGAAATCAGGCAGACAGTAGTCCACATTTGACTGATTGAAAAAATTTTTTACCAAAGAGTTCTCAAAAGGATTTTGTCTATCATAAATGTATAGACTCCTTTTGATGTTAAATCAGTCATACAGAAGTCCATATTTGACCTACCGAAAATATTACTGGCCAAAGAGTTCTTAAAGATTAACACTATACATTCAGATTGATATCTTCGAATGTTATATCATCATGACAAAAGTCCATATTTGACATACTGAAATTTTTTCTGGTCAAAGAGTCTAAACTTGACCATTCTATATATACTCATTGACTCTTTCTGATTCTTCATTAGCTATATAGATGTCCATATCTGGCGAATTGAAAATACTTTTGGCAAAAAGGTCCTCACAAGTTAACTTACTAAATACTCATAGACTTCTTCTGATGATACATCACTTTAACAGGTATGTGACCCTCTGAATATATTTTTGGCCAAAGAATCACTGAACATTAACTATCTATACATATTGACTCAAGAGTCAAAATTTGACCTCTTTTGGTCTGATTTATCATCAGATGGAGTCTATAATTTTACATAGTTTAAAAACTTTTGAGGAACCTTTGACCAGAAATAATAATAGGTCATAAATGTGGACATAAATATGGCTTATGAAGAATCAGAAGGAGACTATGAGTATGTATAGAAAGTTCAAGATTGGCCACAAATATGTCCCTTGGGTCAATTATGGACTTCTTTATGGCTGATGTAACATCAGATGGAGTAATGTATAGAAAGAAACAGCATAAGGAGTCAATGAGCATGTATAGAATGTTCAAGATCGAGGACTCTTTTACTAGAAATATGTTCAGTAGGTCAGTTATGAACAATTGTCTGGCTGATGAAACATCAGAAGGAGTCAATGAGCTTGTAAAGAAAGTTCAAAATCGAGGACTCTTTTACCAGAAATATTTTCAGTAGGTAAATTATGGAGTACTCTCTGGCTGATGAAGCACTAAAAGGAGTCAATGAGCATGTATAGAAAGTTCAAGTGCATAGACTCGTTGGCCAGAAAAAAAAAAAAAAAATGTCATTATGGACAGTTGTCTGGCCGATGTACTATCTGAAGGAGTCTATAAGTGTGAATAGAAAGTTCAAGATCAAGGACTCTTCAGTCAGAAATATGTTCAACATGTTAAATCTGAACTACTTTATGGCTAAAGAAACAAAATAAGGCGTCACTGAGAATGTATAGAAAGTTCAAAATCGAGGACTCTTTTACCAGAAATATTTTCAGTAGGTCCATTATTGACTACTGTCTGGCTGATGAAACACTAAAAGGAGTCAATTTTCAAGTCAGAAATATGTTCAACATGTCAAATCTGGACTTCTGTATGGCTAAAGAAACAAAATAAGGCATCACTGAGAATGTATAGAAAGTTCAAGATCGAGAACTCTTTTACTTCAATAGTCAATATCTACAATTGTCTGGCCGATGTACTATCTGAAAGAGTCTATAAGTATGAATAGAAAGTTCAAGATCGAGGAATCTTCGGTCAGAAATATGTTCATTATGTCAAATCAGAACTACTGCATGGCTGATGAAACACCAGAAAGAGTCTATGAGTATGTTTAAAAGGTTCAAGATCGAGGACTCTTTTGCCAGAAATATGTTTAGTGGGTCAAATATGGACTGCTGTCTGGATGATGAATCAGAAGTCAATGAAGATTGAGGAAGAAGATTATGAATAGAAAGTTCAAGTTCAAAGACTCTTCAGGTAGAAATATGTTCAGTGGGTCAATTATCTATATGGAGTCACTGAGAATCTATAGAAAGTTCAAGACAGAGGACTCTTTTACTATAAATATGTTCAGATGGTCAATTATGGACTATTGTCTGCTTGTGAAACATCAGAAGGAGTCAATGAACCTATATAGAAAGTTCAAGTTCAAGACTCTTCGGGCAGCAATATGTTCAGTAGGTCAATTATGGACTAATGTCTGGCTGATGAAACACTAAAAGGAGTCAATTAGCATGTACAGAATGTTCAAGTTCATGGACTTGTTGGCCAGAAATATGTTTAATAATTAATATGGACAATTGTCTGTCCGATGTACTTTCTGAAAGAGTCTATAATTATGAATAGAAAGTTCAAGATCAAAGACTCTTTGGTCAGAAATATGTTCAACATGTCAAATCTGGACTTCTGTATGGCTGAAGAAACATCAGAAGTAAATGATTATGTATAGAAAGTTCAAGTTCATAGACTCTTCGGGCAGAAAAATGTTCAGTAGGTCAATTGTGGACATATCTGGCTGATGAAACATCAGAAGGAGTATGTATAGAAAGAATAAGATCAAGGTCTCTTTGGCCAGAAATATGTTCAATTGATCAAATTTTGAAATACTATATTGCTGTTGTAAAATCAGGAGTCATTGAGTATGTATTGAAAAATGTTCATAGACTCATTGGTCAGAAATAGGTTTAATAGGTCATATTGATACAATACAATACAATAATGTTTTGCTATTGTAACATCAGAAGGAGTCAATGTATAGAGAAATCAAGATTATAAACCCATCGCTCAGAAATGAGTGTAGTAGTCAATTATGGATCATTTTTTGGCTGAAGTACTATCTGAAAGCGTCTATGAGTAGCCTATGTATAAAAAGATCAAGGACTCTTCCAGACAGAAATATGTTCAATTGTCAAATATGGATAATAGCCTGGGTGATGAAAAATCAGAAGGAGATAGTAATTATGTATAGATAATTAAAGTTCTAGGTCTCTTTGTCCAGATATATGTTCAATGGGTCAAATTTGGACTAACAATATGGTTGATTTAACATCAAAAGTAGTCGATGAGAATGCATATAAACATACCTTTTGACGACTCTTTTGGCCAGAAATATGTTCTCTTGGTCAAATATGGACTACTGTATGGTGGATGTAAAATCAAAAATAGTCTAGGAGAAGGAACAGTAAGTTAAACTTTGATGATTCTTTTGCCAGAAATATGTTCAGTAGGTCAATAATTAACTTCTGTCTCAATGATGAAACATCAGAACAAGCCTATGATTATGTATAGAACGATCAAGATCGAGGACACTTTGGTTATAGAAATGTTCAATAGGTCAAATTTGAACTATACTGTATGGCTGATGAAACATCAGAAGGATTGTAAGAGCAATTAGTCTAGAAATTTAAAGTTCAAGGTCTCATGTCTAGAAATATGTTCAAAATATAAAATTTGAACTACTGTTCAAATACATTGGATAGCAGATCGGATAGAAGATACATAAATTAACAAGTCTACAAGTATGTTTAGAAAGTTCAAGATCGAGGACTCTATGGTCAGAAATATATTTAATGGGTCAAGTATGGACATCTTTCAGGCTGATGAAACATCGGAAGCTGTCAATGAGCATGTACAGAAAGGTCAAGATCAGGGACTCTTTGACCAGAAATATGTTAGTAGGTTAAATATGGACTTTTGTATGACTAATGTATTATTAAGAGAAGTCAGTAAGCAGAGAAAGTTAATGTTCAAAGACTCTTTGGCCAAAAATGTGTTCCGTAGTTCAAATAGGAACCTCTGTATGGCTGAATTAACATAATAAGAAACCCTTTGAGGACCATTTTACCAGAAATAAGTTTAATAGGTCAAATATGGAATTCTATATGTGGCTTATGAACCATCAGAAGGAGTCTAGGAGTTAGAATGCAAAGTTCAAGATTGAGGACTCTTTTTTATCAGAAGGAGTCTATAACTTTATGTAGTTTGAAAAATTTTGAGGACACTTTGACCAGAAATAAGTTCAAAATGTCAGATATGGACATCTAGATCAATGACTCTTTGGCCAGAAATATGTTCAGGAGGTCAAAAGGGGACCTCTGTATAGCTGATTTATCATCAAAAGGAGTCTATAACTTTCTATTGTTTGAAAAATTTTGAGGACACTTTGACCACAAATAAGTTCAAAAGGTCAGATATGGACATCTATATGGCTTATGAAGCATCAGAAGGAGTCTATGAGTATGTATAGAAAGCCCAAGATCGAGGACTCTTTGGCCAGAAATATGTTCAGTAGGTAAAAAGAGCCCCTCTGTATAGCTGATTTATCTTTAAAAGGAGTCTATAACTTTATATAGTTTGAAAAATTTTGAGGACACTTTGACCACAAATAAGTTCAAAAGGTCAGATATGGACATCTTATATGGCTTATGAAGCATCAGAAGGAGTCTATGAGTATGTATAGAAAACGCAAGATCGAGGACTCTTTGGCCAGAAATATGTTCAGTAGGTCAAAAGGGGACCTCTGTATAGCTGATTTATCATCAAAAGGAGTCTATAACTTTCTATTGTTTGAAAAATTTTGAGGACACTTTGACCACAAATAAGTTCAAAAGGTCAGATATGGACATCTAGATCAAGGACTCTTTGGCCAGAAATATGTTCAGGAGGTCAAAAGGGGAGCTCAGTATAGCTGATTTATCATCAAAAGGAGTCTATAACTTACTATAGTTTGAAAAAATGTTAGGACACTTTGACCACAAATAAGTTCAACAGGTCAGATATGGACATCTATATGGCTTATGAATTATCAGAAGGAGTCTATGAGTAGGCTATATATAGAAAGCATAAGATCGAGGACTCTTTGGCAAGAAATATGTTCTGGAGGTCAAAAATGGCCCTCCGTATAGCTGATTTATCATCAAAAGGAGTCTATAACGTTATATAGTTTGAATTTTTTTAGGACACTTTGACCACAAATAAGTTCAAAAGGTCAGATATGGTCATCTATATGGCTTATGAAGCATCAGAAGGAGTCTATGAGTATGTATAGAAAGCATAAGATCGAGGACTCTTTGGCAAGAAATATGTTCTGGAGGTCAAAAAGGGCCCTCCGTATAGCTGATTTATCATCAAAAGGAGTCTTTAACTTTATATAGTTTGAATTTTTTTTAGGACACTTTGACCACAAATAAGTTCAAAAGGTCAGATATGGACATCTTATATGGCTTATGAAGCATCAGAAGGAGTCTATGAGTATGTATAGAAAACGCAAGATCGAGGACTCTTTGGCCAGAAATATGTTCAGTAGGTCAAAAGGGGACCTCTGTATAGCTGATTTATCATCAAAAGGAGTCTATAACTTTCTATTGTTTGAAAAATTTTGAGGACACTTTGACCACAAATAAGTTCAAAAGGTCAGATATGGACATCTAGATCAAGGACTCTTTGGCCAGAAATATGTTCAGGAGGTCAAAAGGGGAGCTCAGTATAGCTGATTTATCATCAAAAGGAGTCTATAACTTACTATAGTTTGAAAAAATGTTAGGACACTTTGACCACAAATAAGTTCAAAAGGTCAGATATGGAAATCTATATGGCTTATGAAGCATCAGAAGGAGTCTATGAGTATGTATAGAAAGCCCAAGATCGAGGACTCTTTGGCCAGAATTATGTTCATGAGGTCAAAAGGGGCCCTCTGTGTAGCTGATTTATCATCAAAAGGAGTCTATAACTTTATATAGTTTGAAAAATTTTAGGACACTTTGACCACAAATAAGTTCAACAGGTCAGATATGGACATCTATATGGCTTATGAATTATCAGAAGGAGTCTATGAGTATGTATAGAAAGCATAAGATCGAGGACTCTTTGGCAAGAAATATGTTCTGGAGGTCAAAAAGGGCCCTCCGTATAGCTGATTTATCATCAAAAGGAGTCTTTAACTTTATATAGTTTGAATTTTTTTTGGACACTTTGACCACAAATAAGTTCAACAGGTCAGATATGGACATCTATATGGCTTATGAATTATCAGAAGGAGTCTATGAGTATATATAGAAAGCATAAGATCGAGGACTCTTTGGCAAGAAATATGTTCTGGAGGTCAAAAATGGCCCTCCGTATAGCTGATTTATCATCAAAAGGAGTCTATAACATTATATAGTTTGAATTTTTTTTAGGACACTTTGACCACAAATAAGTTCAAAAGGTCAGATATGGTCATCTATATGGCTTATGAAGCATCAGAAGGAGTCTATGAGTATGTATAGAAAGCATAAGATCGAGGACTCTTTGGCAAGAAATATGTTCTGGAGGTCAAAAAGGGCCCTCCGTATAGCTGATTTATCATCAAAAGGAGTCTTTAACTTTATATAGTTTGAATTTTTTTTAGGACACTTTGACCACAAATAAGTTCAACAGGTCAGATATGGACATCTATATGGCTTATGAATTATCAGAAGGAGTCTATGAGTATGTATAGAAAGCCCAAGATCTATGGGGTAAGATTTCGGTCACAATTCTGCGCGCGCAAGATCACATTTTGAGCGTGCAAAAGGGCATTTCGCACGCGCGTTAACTGAGTTTTGCGGAGAAATGTTCGTCTCGCAGATAAGAAAATATTGCGAGCGAACGAAAATAAATTTTGCATTTAAAATAAGTATTTGGATGTGCGCGGACGTTCTCTTTCGCGTGTGCAAAGTTTCACTTTCTTGCTCCTTTCATACCAGCCGTGAGCGCTCTCTAAGCGCAGACAGCTCGCTTGCTCAACACAACCCAACGTTACAAAGATGAGACTGCTAAATTCTGATTGGCTGGCTTGAAAACCAATCACAAGACTCCCTGCATCACCGACTGCGGAAGAGAACTAGTGCAGTTCAGTTTATTATTTATGAAAAATATTCAAAAACTTCACTATAATTCACTGTATTGTTGGCAAATTCAGTTCACACATCACTGCTGTCCTGATGGTTATACTACAAGACTTATTTTGTATAAATATCGTTTTGCGTATTTTTTACGATTATTATTTATGAAAAATATTCAAAAACTTCACTGTAATTCACTGTATTGTTGGCAAATTCAGTTGACACATCACTGCTGTCCTGATGGTTATACAACAACGCTTATTTTGGGAAAAATATAGATTTTAAATTGTATATACTATTGTAAATGTAGAAGTTTTATGATTTTTATGAAAAATATTCAATAACTTCACTGTAATTTACTGTATTGTTGCCAAATTCAGTTCACACATCACTGCTGTCCTGAAGGTTATACAACAACACTTATTTTGGTAAAATATATATTTTAAATTGTATATACAATTACTGTAAATGTATCATTTTTATGATTTTTATGAAAAATATTCAATAACTTTACTGTAATTCACTGTATTGTTGCCAAATTCAGTTCACACATCACTGATGTCCTGATGGTTATACTACAACACTTATTTTGGAATTTTTTTTTTTTTAAGTTGTATATACAATTGTAAATTTATGATTTTTTTTAATGATTTTTATGAAAATATTCAATAACTTTGGACATCAGTGATGTGTGAACTTAATTTGGCAACAATACAGTGAATTACAGTTATGTTATTGAATATTTTTCATAAAAATCATAATAATTATACATTTACAATTGTATATACAAATTAAAATATATATTTTTCCCTAAAATAAGTGTTGTAGTATAACCATCAGGACAGCAGCGATGTGTGAACTGAATTTGGCAACAATACAGCGAATTACAGTGAAGTTATTGAATATGTTTCATAAAAATCATAAAAATTCTACATTTACAATTGTATATACAATTTAAAATATATATTTTGCCTAAATAAGTGTTGTAGTATAACCATCAGGACAGCAGTGATATGTGAACTGAATTTGGCAACAATACAGTAAATTAGAATATTTTTCATAAACATCATAAAAAATCATAAATGTACAATTGTATATACAACTTAAAATATATTTTCCCCAAAATAAGTGTTGTAGTATAACCATCAGGACAGCAGTGATGTGTGAACTGAATTTGGCAACAATACAGTGAATTACAGTTATGTTATTGAATATTTTTCATAAAAATCATAAAAATTATACATTTATAATTGTATATATAATTTAAAATCTATATTTTTCCCCAAATAAGTGTTGTAGTATAACCATCAGGACATCAGTGATGTGTCAACTGAATTTGCCAACAATACAGTGAATTACAGTGAAGTTTTTTAATATTTTTCATAAATAATAATCATAAAAAATACGCAAAACAATATTTATACAAAATAAGTCTTGTAGTATAACCATCAGGACAGCAGTGATGTGTGAACTGAATTTGCCAACAATACAGTGAATTACAGTGAAGTTTTTGAATATTTTTCATAAATAATAAACTCAACTGCACTAGTTCTCTTCCGCAGTCGGTGATGCAGGGAGTCTTGTGATTGGTTTTCAAGCCAGCCAATCAGAATTTAGCAGTCTTATCTCTGATTGGCTGGAATTATGGCATATTGTAACGCTGGGTTGTGTTGAGCAAGCGAGCTGTCTGCGCTTAGAGAGCGCTCACGGCTGGTATGAAAGGAGCAAGAAAGTGAAACTTTGCACACGCGAAAGAGAACGTCCGCGCACATCCAAATATTTATTTTAAATGCAAAATTGATTTTCGTTCGCTCGCAATATTTTCTTATCTGCGAGACGAACATTTCTCCGCAAAACTCAGTTCACGCACGTGCGAAATGCCCTTTTGCACGCTCAAAATGTGATCTTGCGCGCGCAGAATTGTGACCGAAATCTCACCCCATAAAGATCGAGGACTCTTTGGCCAGAAATATGTTCAGGAGGTCAAAAGGGGACCTCTGTATAGCTGATTTATCGTCAAAAGGAGTCTATAACTTTCTATAGTTTGAAAAATTTTGAGGACACTTTGACCACAAATAAGTTCAACAGGTCAGATATGGAAATCTATATGGCTTATGAAGCATCAGAAGGAGTCTATGAGTATGTATAGAAAACGCAAGCTCGAGAACTCTTTGGCCAGAAATATGTTCAGTAGGTAAAAAGGGCCCCTCTGTATAGCTGATTTATCTTTAAAAGGAGTCTATAACTTTATATAGTTTGAAAAATTTTGAGGACACTTTGATCACAAATAAGTTCAAAAGGTCAGATATGGACATCTATATGGCTTATGAAGCATCAGAAGGAATCTATGAGTATGTATAGAAAGCCCAATATTGAGGACTCTTTGGCCAGAAACATGTTCAGGAGGTCAAAAGGGGACCTCTGTATAGCTGACATCTTACAAAGGAGTCTATAACTTTATATAGTTTGAATTTTTTTAGGACACTTTGACCACAAATGAGTTCAAAAGGTCAGATTTGGACATCTATATTGCTTATGAAGCATCAGAAGGAGTCTATGAGTATGTATAGAAAGCCCAAGATCGAGGACTCTTTGGCCAGAAATATGTTCAAAAGGGGACCTCTGTATAGCTGATTTATCATCAAAAGGAGTCTATAACTTTCTATTGTTTGAAAAATATTGAGGACACTTTGACCACAAATAAGTTCAAAAGGTCAGATATGGACATCTAGATCAAGGACTCTTTGGCCAGAAATATGTTCAGGAGGTCAAAAGGGGACCTCTGTATAGCTGATTTATCATCAAAAGGAGTCTATAACTTTCTATTGTTTGAAAAATTTTGAGAACACTTTGACCACAAATAAGTTCAAAAGGTCAGATATGGACATCTAGATCAAGGACTCTTTGGCCAGAAATATGTTCAGGAGGTCAAAAGGGGACCTCTGTATAGCTGATTTATCATCAAAAGGTGTCTATAACTTTCTATTGTTTGAAAAATTTTGAGAACACTTTGACCACAAATAAGTTCAAAAGGTCAGATATGGACATCTATATGGCTTATGAAGCATCAGAAGGAGTCTATGAGTATGTATAGAAAACGCAAGATCGAGGACTCTTTGGCCAGAAATATGTTCAGTAGGTCAAAATGGGCCCTCAGTATAGCTGATTTATCATCAAAAGGAGTCTATAACTTTCTATACTTTGAAAAAATGTTAGGACACTTTGACCACAAATAAGTTCAAAAGGTCAGATATGGACATCTATATGGCTTATGAAGCATCAGAAGGAGTCTATGAGTATGTATAGAAAGCCCAAGATCGAGGACTCTTTGGCCAGAAATATGTTCAGGAGGTCAAAAGGGGACCTCTGTATAGCTGATTTATCATCAAAAGGAGTCTATAACTTTCTATTGATTGAAAAATTTTGAGGACACTTTGACCACAAATATGTTCAAAAGGTCAGATATGGACATCTAGATCAATGACTCTTTGGCCAGAAATATGTTCAGGAGGTCAAAAGGGGACCTCTGTATAGCTGACATCATCAAAAGGAGTCTATAACTTTATATACTTTGAAAAATTTTAGGACACTTTGACCACAAATAAGTTCAACAGGTCAGATATGGACATCTATATGGCTTATGAAGCATCAGAAGGAGTCTATGAGTATGTATAGAAAGCATAAGATCGAGGACTCTTTGGCCAGAAATATGTTCTGGAGGTCAAAAGGGGCCCTCTGTATAGCTGATTTATCATCAAAAGGAGTCTATAACTTTATATAGTTTGAAAAAATTTTAGGACACTTTGACCACAAATAAGTTCAAAAGGTCAGATATGGAAATCTATATGGCTTATGAAGCATCAGAAGGAGTCTTTGAGTATGTATAGAAAGCCCAAGATCGAGGACTCTTTGACCAGAAATATGTTCTGGAGGTCAAAAGGAGACCTCTGTATAGCTGATTTATCATCAAAAGGAGTCTATAACTTTCTATAGTTTGAAAAAATGTTAGGACACTTTGACCACAAATATGTTCAAAATGTCAGATATGGAAATCTATATGGCTTATGAATTATCAGAAGGAGTCTATGAGTATGTATAGAAAGCATAAGATCGAGGACTCTTTGGCAAGAAATATGTTCTGGAGGTCAAAAAGGGCCCTCCGTATAGCTGATTTATCATCAAAAGGAGTCTATAACTTTATATAGTTAGAATTTTTTCTAGGACACTTTGACCACAAATAAGTTCAAAAGGTCAGATATGGTCATCTATATGGCTTATGAAGCATCAGAAGGAGTCTATGAGTATGTATAGAAAGCATAAGATCGAGGACTCTTTGGCCAGAAATATGTTCAGTAGGTCAAAAGGGGCCCTCTGTATAGCTGATTTATCTTTAAAAGGAGTCTATAACTTTATATAGTTTGAAAAATTTTAGGACACTTTGACCACAAATAAGTTCAACAGGTCAGATATGGACATCTATATGGCTTATGAAGCATAAGAAGTAGCCTATGAGTATGTATTGAAAACGCAAGATCGAGGACTCTTTGGCCAGAAATATGTTCAGGAGGTCAAAAGGGGACCTCTGTATAGCTGATTCATCTTTAAAAGGAGTCTATAACCTTATATAGTTTGAAAAATTTTAGGACACTTTGACCACAAATAAGTTCAAAATGTCAGATATGGAAATCTATATGGCTTATGAAGCATCAAGTATGTATAGATAGCCCAAGATCGAGGACTCTTTGGCAAGAAATATGTTCCTTGGGTCAAATATGGAATTCTGTATGTCTCACGTAACATCAGAAAGAGTCAACAAGTATATATGGAAAGGTCAAGTTTCGAGTACTCACTCCTTGGCCAGAAAAAAATTCGGTAGGTCAAATATGGACTTTTGTCAGGATGATATAACATCCGAAGATATCAGTCTGAATGTATAGTGTTAATCTTTTAGGACTCTTTGGCCAGAAATATGTTCAGTAGGTCAAAAGGGGACCTCTGTATAGCTGATTTATCATCAGAAGGAGACTATAACTTTATATAGTTTAAAAAATTTTGAGGACCCTTTGACTACTCTCTGTCTTATATAACATCACAAGAAGTCAGTCTTGTATGTTTAGTGAGTTAATGTTCATGGACTCTTTATCCAGAAATGTGTTCAGTAGGTCAAAAATGGACTTCTGTATGGCTGATGTAACATCAGAAAGATTCTACGAGAATGTATAGAAAGTTTAAGATCGATTACTCTTGGGTCAGAAATATGTGCAATATGTGAAATATGTTTGACCAAACATGGACTACTGTCTTGCATCACAAGAAGTCAGTAAGAACTCTTTGGACAGAAAATATGTTCTGTAGGTCAAACAGGGACCTCTGTAGGCCTGATTTGACACATGAAATATGTGCATTGGCATTGCACAATAACTAACTTATTAATTTTTTCTTTTAAGGGAAATTATTGCATTTACCTCTTGGGTTACAATGCATAGAATAAACTACTTCATACCTCATGTGCAATGAAAACATAACATGAGTGTTGCATTGCACAAACGATCTAAGAATTAGCGTTGAATAATAATAATGTATTATTATTATATCTAACTATATCAGTTAGATCTTTTATGCAGTGGAATGTAACTCCAAAAATTGTATCTCTTCAATGCACATCGGAATGAGATAGTTATTGTATGTTTGTGATGCACTCATAGCTTATATGTTATTCTTCAATGCACAAAGTTTGATCTTGTGTGAAATGCAATGCAATAGCACATATTGTACGAGTTACTTCTGGTGTGTAATGCAATGCAAGAAGTGCATAGCCTATATGTTATTCTTCAATGGACAACGTTAGATCGTTAGTGCAATGCAATGCAACAGCACACGTTATGTCTTTAATCAACATGGTAATGATTTAGTTCTGGTGTGCAATGCAATGCAATGCGAAAAGTGCATAACCCATATGTTATTCTTCAGTGCACAACGTTAGATCGTTAGTGCAATGCAATGCAACAACACACATACCATCTCTTTAAAGAACATGGGAATGATTTAGTTCTGGTGTGCAATGCAATGCAATGCGAAAAGTGCATAACCTATATGTTATTCTTCAGCGCACAACGTTAGATCGTTAGTGCAATGCAATGCAATGCAAAGCAGTGCAAAGCAATGCAATGCAATGCAATGCAATGCAATACAATGCAATGCAACAACACACATTATCTCTTTAATGAAACATGGGAATGATTTAGTTCTGGAGTGCAATGCAATGCAATGCAAAAAGTGCGTAACCTATATGTTTTTCTTCAGTGCACAACGTTACATCGCTAGTGCAATGCAATGCAATGCAACAACACACGTTATCTCTTTAATGAACATGAGAATGATTTAGTTCTGGTGTGCAATGCAATACAATGCAAAAAGTGCATAACCTATATGTTATTCTACAGTGCACAACGTTAGATCGTTAGTTCAATGCAATTCAATGCAATGCAATGCAACAACACACATATCATCTCTATAATGAACTTTGGAATGATTTTGTTCTGGTGTGCAATGCAATGCGAAAAGAGCATAACCTATATGTTATTCTTCAGTGCACAACGTTAGATCGTTAGTGCAATGCAATGCAATGCAATGCAATGCAATGCAATGCAATGCAATGCACCAACAAACGTTATCTCTTTAATGAACATGGGAATGATTTAGTTCTGGTGTGCAATGCAGTGAAATGCAAAAAGTGCATAACCTATATGTTATTCTTCAGTGCACAACGTTAGATCGTTAGTGCAATGCAATGCAATGCAAAAGCACACGTTATGTCTTTAATCAACATGGGAATGATTTAGTTCTGGTGTGCAATGCAATGCAATGCGAAAAGTGCATAACCTATATGTTATTCTTCAGTGCACAACGTTAGATCGTTAGTGCAATGCAATGCACTGCAGTGCAAAGCAATGCAAATCAATGTAATGCAATGCAAAACAATGCAATGCAATGCAACAACACACGTTATGTCTTTAATGAACATGGGAATGATTTAGTTCTGGTGTGCAATGCAATGCAATGCAAAAAGTGCATAACCTTTATGTTATTCTTCAGTGCACAACGTTAGATCGTTAGTGTAGTGCAATGCAATGCAATGCAGAGCAAAGCAATGCAAATCAATGCAATGCAATACGATGCAATGTAACAACACACATTATCTCTTTAAAGAACATGGGAATGATTTAGTTCTGGTGTGCAATGCAATGCAATACAAAAAGTGCCTAACCTATATGTTTTTCTTCAGTGCACAACGTTACATCGCTAGTGCAATGCAATGCAATGCAACAACACACGTTATCTCTTTAATGAACATGAGAATGATTTAGTTCTGGTGTGCAATGCAATACAATGCAAAAAGTGCATAACCTATATGTTATTCTACAGTGCACAACGTTAGATCGTTAGTTCAATGCAATTCAATGCAATGCAATGCAATGCAATGCAACAACACACATATCATCTCTATAATGAACTTTGGAATGATTTTGTTCTGGTGTGCAATGCAATGCGAAAAGAGCATAACCTATATGTTATTCTTCAGTGCACAACGTTAGATCGTTAGTGCAATGCAATGCAATGCAATGCACCAACAAACGTTATCTCTTTAATGAACATGGGAATGATTTAGTTCTGGTGTGCAATGCAGTGAAATGCAAAAAGTGCATAACCTATATGTTATTCTTCAGTGCACAACGTTAGATCGTTAGTGCAATGCAATGCACTGCAGTGCAAAGCAATGCAAATCAATGTAATGCAATGCAAAACAATGCAATGCAATGCAACAACACACGTTATGTCTTTAATGAACATGGGAATGATTTAGTTCTGGTGTGCAATGCAATGCAAAAAGTGCATAACCTTTATGTTATTCTTCAGTGCACAACGTTAGATCGTTAGTGTAGTGCAATGCAATGCAATGCAGAGCAAAGCAATGCACATCAATGCAATGCAATACGATGCAATGCAACAACACACATTACCTCTTTAAAGAACATGGGAATGATTTAGTTCTGGTGTGCAATGCAATGCAATACAAAAAGTGCATAACCTATATGTTTTTCTTCAGTGCAGAACGTTAGATCGTTAGTGCAATGCAGTGCAAAGCAATGCAATACAATTCAAAGCAACAACACACGTTATGTCTTTAATCAACATGGGAATGAGGTAGTTCTGGTGTGCAATGCAATGCAATGCAAAAAGTGCATAACCTATATGTTATTCTACAGTGCACAACGTTAGATGGTTAGTGCAATGCAATTCAATGCAATGCAATGCAATGCAATGCAATGCAATGCAATGCAACAACACACATATCATCTCTATAATGAACTTGGGAATGATTTTGTTCTGGTGTGCAATGCAATGCGAAAAGAGCATAACCTATATGTTATTCTTCAGGGCACAACATTAGATCGTTTGTGCAATGCAATGCAATGCAATGCAGTGCAATGCAAAGCAATGCAAATCAATGCAATGCAATGCAACAACACACGTTATCTCTTTAATGAACATGGGAATGATTTAGTTCTGGTGTGCAATGCAATGCAGTGCAAAAAGTGCATACCTATATATTATTCTTCAGTGCACAACGTTAGATCGTTAGTGCAATGCAATGCAATGCAATGCAATGCAATGCAATGCAATACAATGCAATGCAACAACACACATTATCTCTTTAATGAACATGGGAATGATTTAGTTCTGGAGTGCAATGCAATGCAATGCAAAAAGTGCGTAACCTATATGTTTTTCTTCAGTGCACAACGTTACATCGCTAGTGCAATGCAATGCAATGCAACAACACACGTTATCTCTTTAATGAACATGAGAATGATTTAGTTCTGGTGTGCAATGCAATACAATGCAAAAAGTGCATAACCTATATGTTATTCTACAGTGCACAACGTTAGATCGTTAGTTCAATGCAATTCAATGCAATGCAATGCAATGCAACAACACACATATCATCTCTATAATGAACTTTGGAATGATTTTGTTCTGGTGTGCAATGCAATGCGAAAAGAGCATAACCTATATATGTTATTCTTCAGTGCACAACGTTAGATCGTTAGTGCAATGCAAATGCAATGCAATGCAATAACAAACGTTATCTCTTTAATGAACATGGGAATGATTTAGTTCTGGTGTGCAATGCAGTGAAATGCAAAAAGTGCATAACCTATATGTTATTCTTCAGTGCACAAAGTTAGATCGTTAGTGCATTGCAATGCAATTCAATGCAATGCAGTGCAAAGCATTGCAAATCAATGCAATGCAATGCAATGCAACAGCACACGTTATGACTTTAATCAACATGAGAATGATTTGGTTCTGGTGTGCAATGCAATGCAATGCGAAAAGTGCATAACCTATATGTTATTCTTCAGTGCACAACGTTAGATCGTTAGTGCAATGCAATGCAATGCAGTGCAAAGCAATGCAAATCAATGTAATGCAATGCAATACAATGCAATGCAATGCAACAACACACGTTATGTCTTTAATGAACATGGGAAAGATTTAGTTCTGTTGTGCAATGCAATGCAATGCAAAAAGTGCAAAGCAATGCAAATCAATGCAATGCAATACGATGCAATGCAACAACACACATTATCTCTTTAATGAACATGGGAATGATTTAGTTCTGGAGTGCAATGCAATGCAATGCAAAAAGTGCATAACCTATATGTTATTCTACAGTGCACAACGTTAGATCGTTAGTTCAATGCAATTCAATGCAATGCAATGCAATGTAATGCAATGCAATGCAATGCAATGCAATGCAATGCAACAACACACATATCATCTCTATAATGAACTTTGGAATGATTTTGTTCTGGTGTGCAATGCAATGCGAAAAGAGCATAACCTATATGTTATTCTTCAGTGCACAACGTTAGATCGTTAGTGCAATGCAATGCAATGCAAAAGCACACGTTATGTCTTTAATCAACATGGGAATGATTTAGTTCTGGTGTGCAATGCAATGCAATGCGAAAAGTGCATAACCTATATGTTATTCTTCAGTGCACAACGTTAGATCGTTAGTTCAATGCAATTCAATGCAATGCAATGCAATGCAACAACACACATATCATCTCTATAATGAACTTTGGAATGATTTTGTTCTGGTGTGCAATGCAATGCGAAAAGAGCATAACCTATATATGTTATTCTTCAGTGCACAACGTTAGATCGTTAGTGCAATGCAAATGCAATGCAATGCAATAACAAACGTTATCTCTTTAATGAACATGGGAATGATTTAGTTCTGGTGTGCAATGCAGTGAAATGCAAAAAGTGCATAACCTATATGTTATTCTTCAGTGCACAAAGTTAGATCGTTAGTGCATTGCAATGCAATTCAATGCAATGCAGTGCAAAGCATTGCAAATCAATGCAATGCAATGCAATGCAACAGCACACGTTATGTCTTTAATCAACATGGGAATGATTTAGTTATGGTGTGCAATGCAATGCAATGCGAAAAGTGCATGACCCATATGTTATTCTTCAGTGCACAACGTTAGATCGTTTGTGCAATGCAATGCAATGCAATGCAATGCAATGCATCAACACACATATCATCTCTATAATGAACATGGGAATGATTTTGTTCTGGTGTGCAATGCAATGCAATGCGATTTATGCATAACCTATAAGTTATTCTTCAGTGCACAACGTTAGATCGTTTGTGCAATGCAATTGCAACAAATATGTTATCTCTTTAATGACCATGGGAATGAGTTAGTTCTGGTGTGCAATGCAATGCAATGCGAAAAGTGCATATGCAATTCAATGCAATGCAATGCATCAACACACATATCATCTCTATAATGAACATGGGAATGATTTAGTTCTGGTGTGCAATGCAATGCAATGCGAAATATGCATAACCTATAAGTTATTCTTCAGTGCACAACGTTAGATCGTCAGTGCAATGTAATGAAATGCAATGCAATGCAATGCAATGCAAAGCAAAGTAAAGCAATGCAATGCAATGCAACAACACACATATCATCTCTATAATGAACATGGGAATGATTTTGTTCTGGTGTGCCATGCAATGCAAATGCGAAAAGTGCATAACCTATATGTTATTCTTCAGTGCACAACGTTAGATCGTTTGTGCAATGCAATTGCAACAACACATATGTAATCTCTTTAATGAACATGGGAATGAGTTAGTTCTCGTGTGCAATGCGATGCAAGTAGTGCACAGACTATATGTTATTCTTCAAATGCATAACGTTAGACAGTTTGTGCAAAGCAACAACACAGATGTTATCTCTCTAATGAACATGGCATTGAGTTAGTTTTGGTGTGCAATGCAATGCAATGCACGAAGTGCATGACCTATGATTCTTTAATGATGCTCAACGTTAGATCGTTTGTGCAAAGCACATAATGTTATAACAATGAGCTATACATAGGTACGTTTTTGACCTACTGAACATATTTCTGGCCAAAGAGTCCTTAAAGATGTTATATAATCCTGACAAAAATCCATATTTGACCTACCGAATTTTTTTCTGGCCAAGGAGTGAGTACGTGAAACTTGACCTTTCCATATATACTTGTTGACTCTTTCTGATGTTTCGTCAGACATACAGAATTCCGTATTTGACCCAAGGAACATATTTCTTGCCAAAGAGTCCTCGATCTTGGGCTTTCTATACATAATCATAGTCCAAATCCTTCTGATGCTTCATAAGCCATATAGATGTCCATATCTGACCTTTTGAACTTATTTCTGGTCAAAGTGTCCTCAAAATTTTTCAAACTATATAAAGTTATAGTCTCCTTCTGATGAAAAATCAGCTATACAGAGGTCCCCTTTTGACCTACTGAACATATTTCTGGCCAAAGAGTCCTAAAAGATTAACACTATACATTCAGACTGATATCTTAGGATGTTATATCATCCTGTCAAAAGTCCATATTTGACCTACCGAATTTTTTTCTGGCCAAGGAGTGAGTACTCGAAACTTGACCTTTCCATATATACTTGTTGACTCTTTCTGATGTTACGTCAGACATACAGAATTACATATTTGACCCAAGGAAAATATTTCTTGCCAAAGAGTCCTCGATCTTGGGTTTTCTATACATACTCATAGACTCCTTGTGATGCTTCATAAGCCATATAGATGTCCATATCTGACCTTTTGAACTTATTTGTGGTCAAAGTGTCCTAACATTTTTTCAAACTATAGAAAGATATAGACTCCTTTTGATGATAAATCAGCTATACAGAGGGCCCCTTTTGACCTACTGAACATATTTCTGGCCAAAGAGTCCTCAATCTTGGGCTTTCTATACATACTCATAGATTCCTTCTGATGCTTCATAAGCCATATAGATGTCCATATCTGACCTTTTGAACTTATTTGTGGTCAAAGTGTCCTCAAAATGTTTCAAACAATAGAAGGATATAGACTCCTTTTGATGATAAATCAGCTATACGGAGGGCCCTTTTTGACCTCCAGAACATATTTCTTGCCAAAGAGTCCTCGATCTTATGCTTTCTATACATACTCATAGACTCCTTCTGATAATTCATAAGCCATATAGATGTCCATATCTGACCTGTTGAACTTATTTGTGGTCAAAGAGTCCTAAAATTTTTCAAACTATATAAAGTTATAGACTCCTTTTGATGATAAATCAGCTATACTGAGGGCCCCTTTTGACCTACTGAACATATTTCTGGCCAAAGAGTCCTCGATCTTGCGTTTTCTATACATACTCATAGACTCCTTCTGATGCTTCATAAGCCATATAAGATGTCCATATCTGACCTTTTGAACATATTTGTGGTCAAAGTGTCCTAACATTTTTTCAAACTATAGAAAGTTATAGACTCCTTTGGATGATAAATCAGCTATACAGAGCTCCCCTTTTGACCTCCTGAACATATTTCTGGCCAAAGAGTCCTTGATCTAGATGTCCATATCTGACCTTTTGAACTTATTTGTGGTCAAAGTGTCCTCAAAATTTTTCAAACAATAGAAAGTTATAGACTCCTTTTGATGATAAATCAGCTATACAGAGGTCCCCTTTTGACCTCCTGAACATATTTCTGGCCAAAGAGTCATTGATCTAGATGTCCATATCTGACCTTTTGAACTTATTTGTGGTCAAAGTGTCCTCAAAATTTTTCAAACAATAGAAAGTTATAGACTCCTTTTGATGATAAATCAGATATACAGAGGTCCCCTTTTGACCTCCTGAACATATTTCTGGCCAAAGAGTCCTCGATCTTGGGCTTTCTATACATACTCATAGACTCCTTCTGATGCTTCATAAGCCATATAGATGTCCATATCTGACCTTTTGAACTTATTTGTGGTCAAAGTGTCCTCAAAATTTTTCAAACAATAGAAAGTTATAGACTCCTTTTGATGATAAATCAGATATACAGAGGTCCCCTTTTGACCTCCTGAACATATTTCTGGCCAAAGAGTCCTTGACCTTGGGCTTTCTATACATACTCATAGACTCCTTCTGATGCTTCATAAGCAATATAGATGTCCAAATCTGACCTTTTGAACTTATTTGTGGTCAAAGTGTCCTAAAAAAATTCAAACTATATAAAGTTATAGACTCCTTTGGATGATGTCAGCTATACAGAGGTCCCCTTTTGACCTCCTGAACATGTTTCTGGCCAAAGAGTCCTCAATATTGGGCTTGCTATACATACTCATAGATTCCTTCTGATGCTTCATAAGCCATATAGATGTCCATATCTGACCTTTTGAACTTATTTGTGATCAAAGTGTCCTCAAAATTTTTCAAACTATATAAAGTTATAGACTCCTTTTAAAGATAAATCAGCTATACAGAGGGGCTCTTTTTACCTACTGAACATATTTCTGGCCAAAGAGTCCTCGATCTTGGGCTTTCTATACATACTCATAGACTCCTTCTGATGCTTCATAAGCCATATAGATGTCCATATCTGACCTTTTGAACTTATTTGTGGTCAAAGTGTTCTCAAAATTTTTCAAACAATAGAAAGTTATAGACTCCTTTTGATGATAAATCAGCTATACAGAGGTCCCCTTTTGACCTCCTGAACATATTTCTGGCCAAAGAGTCATTGATCTAGATGTCCATATCTGACCTTTTGAACTTATTTGTGGTCAAAGTGTCCTCAAAATTTTTCAAACAATAGAAAGTTATAGACTCCTTTTGATGATAAATCAGATATACAGAGGTCCCCTTTTGACCTCCTGAACATATTTCTGGCCAAAGAGTCCTTGACCTTGTGCTTTCTATACATACTCATAGACTCCTTCTGATGCTTCATAAGCAATATAGATGTCCAAATCTGACCTTTTGAACTTATTTGTGGTCAAAGTGTCCTAAAAAAATTCAAACTATATAAAGTTATAGACTCCTTTGGATGATGTCAGCTATACAGAGGTCCCCTTTGACCTCCTGAACATGTTTCTGGCCAAAGAGTCCTCAATATGGGGCTTTCTATACATACTCATAGATTCCTTCTGATGCTTCATAAGCCATATATATGTCCATATCTGACCTTTTGAACTTATTTGTGATCAAAGTGTCCTCAAAATTTTTCAAACTATATAAAGTTATGGACTCCTTTTAAAGATAAATCAGCTATACAGAGGGGCCCTTTTTACCTACTGAACATATTTCTGGCCAAAGAGTCCTCGATCTTGCGTTTTCTATACATACTCATAGACTCCTTCTGATGCTTCATAAGCCATATAGATGACCATATCTGACCTTTTGAACTTATTTGTGGTCAAAGTGTCCTAAAAAAAATTCAAACTATATAACGTTATAGACTCCTTTTGATGATACATCAGCTATATGGAGGGCCCTTTTTGACCTCCAGAACATATTTCTTGCCAAAAAGTCCTCGATCTTATGCTTTCTATATATACTCATAGACTCCTTCTGATAATTCATAAGCCATATAGATGTCCATATCTGACCTGTTGAACTTATTTGTGGTCAAAGTGTCCTAAAAAAAATTCAAACTATATAAAGTTATAGACTCCTTTTGATGATAAATCAGCTATACGGAGGGCCCTTTTTGACCTCCTGAACATATTTCTTGCCAAAGAGTCCTCGATCTTATGCTTTCTATACATACTCATAGACTCCTTCTGATAATTCATAAGCCATATAGATGTCCATATCTGACCTTTTGAACTTATTTGTGGTCAAAGTGTCCTAACATTTTTTCAAACTATAGAAAGTTATAGACTCCTTTTGATGATAAATCAGCTATACAGAGCTCCCCTTTTGACCTCCTGAACATATTTCTGGCCAAAGAGTCATTGATCTAGATGTCCATATCTGACCTTTTGAACTTATTTGTGGTCAAAGTGTCCTCAAAGTTTTTCAAACAATAGAAAGTTATAGACTCCTTTTGATGATAAATCAGATATACAGAGGTCCCCTTTTGACCTCCTGAACATATTTCTGGCCAAAGAGTCCTCGATCTTGGGCTTTCTATACATACTCATAGACTCCTTCTGATGCTTCATAAGCCATATAGATGTCCATATCTGACCTTTTGAACTTATTTGTGGTCAAAGTGTCCTCAAAATTTTTCAAACAATAGAAAGTTATAGACTCCTTTTGATGATAAATCAGCTATACAGAGGTCCCCTTTTGACCTCCTGAACATATTTCTGGCCAAAGAGTCATTGATCTAGATGTCCATATCTGACATTTTGAACTTATTTCTGGTCAAAGTGTCCTCAAAATTTTTCAAACTACATAAAGTTATAGACTCCTTCTGATAAAAAAGAGTCCTCAATCTTGAACTTTGCATTCTAACTCCTAGACTCCTTCTGATGGTTCATAAGCCACATATAGAATTCCATATTTGACCTATTAAACTTATTTCTGGTCAAATGGTCCTCAAAGGGTTTCTTATTATGTTAATTCAGCCATACAGAGGTTCCTATTTGAACTACGGAACACATTTTTGGCCAAAGAGTCTTTGAACATTAACTTTCTCTGCTTATTAACTTCTCTTAATAATACATTAGTCATACAAAAGTCCATATTTAACCTACTAACATATTTCTGGTCAAAGAGTCCCTGATCTTGACCTTTCTGTACATGCTCATTGACAGCTTCCGATGTTTCATCAGCCTGAAAGATGTCCATACTTGACCCATTAAATATATTTCTGACCATAGAGTCCTCGATCTTGAACTTTCTAAACATACTTGTAGACTTGTTAATTTATGTATCTTCTATCCGATCTGCTATCCAATGTATTTGAACAGTAGTTCAAATTTTATATTTTGAACATATTTCTAGACATGAGACCTTGAACTTTAAATTTCTAGACTAATTGCTCTTACAATCCTTCTGATGTTTCATCAGCCATACAGTATAGTTCAAATTTGACCTATTGAACATTTCTATAACCAAAGTGTCCTCGATCTTGATCGTTCTATACATAATCATAGGCTTGTTCTGATGTTTCATCATTGAGACAGAAGTTAATTATTGACCTACTGAACATATTTCTGGCAAAAGAATCATCAAAGTTTAACTTACTGTTCCTTCTCCTAGACTATTTTTGATTTTACATCCACCATACAGTAGTCCATATTTGACCAAGAGAACATATTTCTGGCCAAAAGAGTCGTCAAAAGGTATGTTTATATGCATTCTCATCGACTACTTTTGATGTTAAATCAACCATATTGTTAGTCCAAATTTGACCCATTGAACATATATCTGGACAAAGAGACCTAGAACTTTAATTATCTATACATAATTACTATCTCCTTCTGATTTTTCATCACCCAGGCTATTATCCATATTTGACAATTGAACATATTTCTGTCTGGAAGAGTCCTTGATCTTTTTATACATAGGCTACTCATAGACGCTTTCAGATAGTACTTCAGCCAAAAAATGATCCATAATTGACTACTACACTCATTTCTGAGCGATGGGTTTATAATCTTGATTTCTCTATACATTGACTCCTTCTGATGTTACAATAGCAAAACATTATTGTATTGTATTGTATCAATATGACCTATTAAACCTATTTCTGACCAATGAGTCTATGAACATTTTTCAATACATACTCAATGACTCCTGATTTTACAACAGCAATATAGTATTTCAAAATTTGATCAATTGAACATATTTCTGGCCAAAGAGACCTTGATCTTATTCTTTCTATACATACTCCTTCTGATGTTTCATCAGCCAGATATGTCCACAATTGACCTACTGAACATTTTTCTGCCCGAAGAGTCTATGAACTTGAACTTTCTATACATAATCATTTACTTCTGATGTTTCTTCAGCCATACAGAAGTCCAGATTTGACATGTTGAACATATTTCTGACCAAAGAGTCTTTGATCTTGAACTTTCTATTCATAATTATAGACTCTTTCAGAAAGTACATCGGACAGACAATTGTCCATATTAATTATTAAACATATTTCTGGCCAACAAGTCCATGAACTTGAACATTCTGTACATGCTAATTGACTCCTTTTAGTGTTTCATCAGCCAGACATTAGTCCATAATTGACCTACTGAACATATTGCTGCCCGAAGAGTCTTGAACTTGAACTTTCTATATAGGTTCATTGACTCCTTCTGATGTTTCACAAGCAGACAATAGTCCATAATTGACCATCTGAACATATTTATAGTAAAAGAGTCCTCTGTCTTGAACTTTCTATAGATTCTCAGTGACTCCATATAGATAATTGACCCACTGAACATATTTCTACCTGAAGAGTCTTTGAACTTGAACTTTCTATTCATAATCTTCTTCCTCAATCTTCATTGACTTCTGATTCATCATCCAGACAGCAGTCCATATTTGACCCACTAAACATATTTCTGGCAAAAGAGTCCTCGATCTTGAACCTTTTAAACATACTCATAGACTCTTTCTGGTGTTTCATCAGCCATGCAGTAGTTCTGATTTGACATAATGAACATATTTCTGACCGAAGATTCCTCGATCTTGAACTTTCTATTCATACTTATAGACTCTTTCAGATAGTACATCGGCCAGACAATTGTAGATATTGACTATTGAAGTAAAAGAGTTCTCGATCTTGAACTTTCTATACATTCTCAGTGATGCCTTATTTTGTTTCTTTAGCCATACAGAAGTCCAGATTTGACATGTTGAACATATTTCTGACTTGAAAATTGACTCCTTTTAGTGTTTCATCAGCCAGACAGTAGTCAATAATGGACCTACTGAAAATATTTCTGGTAAAAGAGTCCTCGATTTTGAACTTTCTATACATTCTCAGTGACGCCTTATTTTGTTTCTTTAGCCATAAAGTAGTTCAGATTTAACATGTTGAACATATTTCTGACTGAAGAGTCCTTGATCTTGAACTTTCTATTCACACTTATAGACTCCTTCAGATAGTACATCGGCCAGACAACTGTCCATAATGACATTTTTTTTTTTTTTTTCTGGCCAACGAGTCTATGCACTTGAACTTTCTATACATGCTCATTGACTCCTTTTAGTGCTTCATCAGCCAGAGAGTACTCCATAATTTACCTACTGAAAATATTTCTGGTAAAAGAGTCCTCGATTTTGAACTTTCTTTACAAGCTCATTGACTCCTTCTGATGTTTCATCAGCCAGACAATTGTTCATAACTGACCTACTGAACATATTTCTAGTAAAAGAGTCCTCGATCTTGAACATTCTATACATGCTCATTGACTCCTTATGCTGTTTCTTTCTATACATTACTCCATCTGATGTTACATCAGCCATAAAGAAGTCCATAATTGACCCAAGGGACATATTTGTGGCCAATCTTGAACTTTCTATACATACTCATAGTCTCCTTCTGATTCTTCTTAAGCCATATTTATGTCCATATTTATGACCTATTATTATTTCTGGTCAAAGGTTCCTCAAAAGTTTTTAAACTATGTAAAATTATAGACTCCATCTGATGATAAATCAGACCAAAAGAGGTCAAATTTTGACTCTTGAGTCAATATGTATAGATAGTTAATGTTCAGTGATTCTTTGGCCAAAAATATATTCAGAGGGTCACATACCTGTTAAAGTGATGTATCATCAGAAGAAGTCTATGAGTATTTAGTAAGTTAACTTGTGAGGACCTTTTTGCCAAAAGTATTTTCAATTCGCCAGATATGGACATCTATATAGCTAATGAAGAATCAGAAAGAGTCAATGAGTATATATAGAATGGTCAAGTTTAGACTCTTTGACCAGAAAAAATTTCAGTATGTCAAATATGGACTTTTGTCATGATGATATAACATTCGAAGATATCAATCTGAATGTATAGTGTTAATCTTTAAGAACTCTTTGGCCAGTAATATTTTCGGTAGGTCAAATATGGACTTCTGTATGACTGATTTAACATCAGAAGGAGTCTATAGATTATGATAGACAAAATCCTTTTGAGAACTCTTTGGTCAAATTTTTTTTCAATCGGTCAAATATGGACTACTGCCTGCCTGGTTTGGCATTGCAAGAAGTCAGTCTATATTGTATAGTGAGTTAATGTTCACAGACTCTGGCCAGAAATATTTTCAGTAGGTCAAAAATATACTACTGGCTGGTTAATATAACATCACAAGAAGTCAATCTGTAGTATAGCAAGATAATAAAGAACTGATTATCATCAGAAAGAGTCTATAACTTTATATAGTTTAAAAACTTTTGATGACCAGAAATAAGTTCAAAAGGTCAGATATGGATATCTATATGGCTTATGTAACATTAGAAGGAGTCTATGAGTATGTATAGAAAGGTCAAGATCGAGAACTCTATGGCCATAAATATATTCCTTGGGTCAAATATGGACTTCTGTATGGCTGATTTAACATCAGAAGGAGTCTATGAGTTTCTAAGAGTAAAAAACATTTTGAGGATTCTTTGGCCAAAAACATGTTAAATCAGTCAAATATGGCTACAGTCTGGCTGACATAACATCACGAGAAGTCTTTATGGTAGGAGAAATATAAATAGTAAGGTAAATGTTCAAGGTCTCTGGCCAGAAATATGTTCAGAAGGTCAAATATGGACTTCTGTATGGCTGATTTAACATCAGAAGGAGTCTATACATTTATGATAGACAAAATCCTTTTGAGAACTCTTTGGTCAAATTTTTTTTCAATCAGTCAAATGTGGACTACTGTCTTCCTGATTTTACATTACGAGAAGTCAGTCTATATGTATAGTGAGTTGATGTTCACGGTCTCTGGCCAGAAATATGTTCAGTAGGTCAAAAATAGACTACTGGCTGGTTAATATAACATCACAAGAAGTCAATCTGTAGTATAGCAAGATAATGTTCAAAACTCTTTGGCCAGAAATATGTTCAGAAGGTCAAAAGGTGACCTTTGTATAGCTGATTTATTATCAGAAGGAGTCTATAACTTTATATAGTTTGAAAAATTTTGAGGACACTTTGACCAGAAATAAGTTCAAAAGGTCAGATATGGACATCTATATGGCTTATGAAGCATCAGAAGGAGTCTATGAGTATGTATAGAAAGCCCAAGATCGAGGACTCTTTGGCAAGAAATATGTTCCTTGGGTCAAATATGGAATTCTGTATGTCTGACGTAACATCAGAAAGAGTCAACAAGTATATATGGAAAGGTCAAGTTTCGAGTACTCACTCCTTGGCCAGAAAAAAATTTGGTAGGTCAAATATGGACTTTTGTCAGGATGATATAACATCCGAAGATATCATTCTGAATGTATAGTGTTAACCTTTTAGCACTCTTTGGCCAGAAATATGTTCAGTAGGTCAAAAGGGGACCTCTGTATAGCTGATTTATCATCAGAAGGAGACTATAACTTTATATAGTTTGAAAAATTTTGAGGACACTTTGACCAGAAATAAGTTCAAAAGGTCAGATATGGACATCTATATGGCTTATGAAGCATCAGAAGGAGTTGGACTATGAGTATGTATAGAAAGCCCAAGATCGAGGACTCTTTGGCCAGAAATATGTTCAGGAGGTCAAAAAGGGACCTCTGTATAGCTGACTTATCATCAAAAGGAGTCTATAACTTTATATAGTTTGAATTTTTTTAGGACACTTTGACCACAAATAAGTTCAAAAGGTCAGATTTGGACATCTATATTGCTTATGAAGCATCAGAAGGAGTCTATGAGTATGTATAGAAAGGCCAAGATCGAGGACTCTTTGGCAAGAAATATGTTCCTTGGGTCAAATATGGAATTCTGTATGTCTGACATAACATCAGAAAGAGTCAACAAGTATATATGGAAAGGTCAAGTTTCGAGTACTCACTCCTTGGCCAGAAAAAAATTTGGTAGGTCAAATATGGACTTTTGTCAGGATGATATAACATCCGAAGATATCATTCTGAATGTATAGTGTTAACCTTTTAGCACTCTTTGGCCAGAAATATGTTCAGTAGGTCAAAAGGGGACCTCTGTATAGCTGATTTATCATCAGAAGGAGACTATGGGCCCTATTTTAACGATCTGAAACGCAAGTGTCAAAGCGCAAAGCGCAAGTAACTTTGTGGGCGGGTCTTGGCGCTGTTGCTATTTTCCCGGCGGGATAAATGACTCTTGCGCCAGGCGCAAATCTAAAATGGGTTGGTCTGAAGTAGCTTCATTATTCATAGGTGTGGTTTGGGCGTAACGTGAAATAAACCAATCAGAGCATCATCTCACATTCCCTTTAAGAGCAGACGCGCTTTGTTCTAAAGCGGATTCCTATTATAACGGCGGATTTGCCAGACGCGCGCCAGGAGCGGTTCACAGCCAAGGAGAGCAACGCTCTCGTCAGGGACGTTGGGGATGGAGAAACCCACCCAAATTAACTTCGGTTAAAAAGGCGTATGATAATTTGGGTAAATGTGTAAGCTAGATGTATGCTTTTATAATAAATTGTCTATCTATCTATCTATCTATCTATCTATCTATCTATCTATCTATCTATCTATCTATCTATCTATCTATCTATCATAATAATGTATGATTTGCAAAAATGAAAACTGCTGCTTCTGTGTAGATGAGAGAATCAAAGTGTATGCGCGTTGTGCACACGCTACATTGATTATGGCCAAGCATGCGCCCTTAAAATAGCATATGAATAACATGCGCAACGCGCCACTGACTTTAAACTATTTTTTCCTGGTTAGTGGCGCAATTGTTTTCTAAACCTGCAAAATATCATGAAGGAACGTTTGCGCCGGAACACGCCTCCTTTTTTGCGCTGAACCGCCCAGGGAGCGCAAGTTCATTCCCTAGTTTAGCGACGTGCTTCTGTGGAGGGAAAAGCGCGCTTTGCGCGGGTGCAAAATAGGAATGATACATGCGTCAGTGTACAAAGTCAATTGCGCTGGGTGCAAGATAGGGCCCTATAACTTTATATAGTTTGAAAAATTTTGAGGACACTTTGACCACAAATAAGTTCAAAAGGTCAGATATGGAAATCTATATGGCTAATGAAGCATCAGAAGGAGTCTATGAGTATGTATAGAAAGCCCAAGATTGAGGACTCTTTGGCCAGAAACGTTAAGGAGGTCAAAAGGGGACCTTTTTATAGCTGATTTATCATCAAAAGGAGTCTATAACTTTCTATAGTTTGAAAAATTTTGAGGACACTTTGACCACAAATAAGTTCAAAAGGTCAGATATGGACATCTATATGGCTTATGAAGCATCAGAAGGAATCTATGAGTATGTATAGAAAGCCCAATATTGAGGACTCTTTGGCCAGAAACATGTTCAGGAGGTCAAAAGGGGACCTCTGTATATCTGATTTATCATCAAAAGGAGTCTATAACTTTATATAGTTTGAATTTTTTTAGGACACTTTGACCACAAATAAGTTCAAAAGGTCAGATTTGGACATCTATATTGCTTATGAAGCATCAGAAGGAGTCTATGAGTATGTATAGAAAGCCCAAGATCAAGGACTCTTTGGCCAGAAATATGTTCAGGAGGTCAAAAGGGGACCTCTGTATATCTGATTTATCATCAAAAGGAGTCTATAACTTTATATAGTTTGAATTTCTTTTAGGACACTTTGACCACAAATAAGTTCAAAAGGTCAGATATGGACATCTATATGACTTATGAAGCATCAGAAGGAGTCTATGAGTATGTATAGAAAGCCCAAGATCGAGGACTCTTTGGCAAGAAATATGTTCAGGAGGTCAAAAGGGGACCTCTGTATAGCTGATTTATCATCAAAAGGAGTCTATAACTTTCTATTGATTGAAAAATTTTGAGGACACTTTGACCACAAATAAGTTCAAAAGGTCAGATATGGTCATCTAGATCAAGGATTCTTTGGCCAGAAATATGTTCAGGAGGTCAAAAGGGGACCTCTGTATAGCTGATTTATCATCAAAAGGAGTCTATAACTTTCTATAGTTTGAAAAATTTTGAGGACACTTTGACCACAAATAAGTTCAAAAGGTCAGATATGGACATCTATATGGCTTATGAAGCATCAGAAGGAATCTATGAGTATGTATAGAAAGCCCAATATTGAGGACTCTTTGGCCAGAAACATGTTCAGGAGGTCAAAAGGGGACCTCTTTATAGCTGACATCATCCAAAGGAGTCTATAACTTTATATAGTTTGAATTTTTTTAGGACACTTTGACCACAAATAAGTTCAAAAGGTCAGATTTGGACCTCTATATTGCTTATGAAGCATCAGAAGGAGTCTATGAGTATGTATAGAAAGCCCAAGATCAAGGACTCTTTGGCCAGAAATATGTTCAGGAGGTCAAAAGGGGACCTCTGTATAGCTGATTTATCATCAAAAGGAGTCTATAACTTTCTATAGTTTGAAAAATTTTGAGGACACTTTGACCACAAATAAGTTCAAAAGGTCAGATATGGAAATCTATATGGCTTATGAAGCATCAGAAGGAGTCTATGAGTATGTATAGAAAACGCAAGATCGAGGACTCTTTGGCCAGAAATATGTTCAGTAGGTAAAAAGGGCCCCTCTGTATAGCTGATTTATCTTTAAAAGGAGTCTATAACTTTATATAGTTTGAAAAATTTTGAGGACACTTTGACCACAAATAAGTTCAAAAGGTCAGATATGGACATCTATATGGCTTATGAAGCATCAGAAGGAATCTATGAGTATGTATAGAAAGCCCAATATTGAGGACTCTTTGGCCAGAAACATGTTCAGGAGGTCAAAAGGGGACCTCTGTATATCTGATTTATCATCAAAAGGAGTCTATAACTTTATATAGTTTGAATTTTTTTAGGACACTTTGACCACAAATAAGTTCAAAAGGTCAGATTTGGACATCTATATTGCTTATGAAGCATCAGAAGGAGTCTATGAGTATGTATAGAAAGCACAAGATCAAGGACTCTTTGGCCAGAAATATGTTCAGGAGGTCAAAAGGGGACCTCTGTATAGCTGATTTATCATCAAAAGGAGTCTATAACTTTCTATTGATTGAAAAATTTTGAGGACACTTTGATCACAAATAAGTTCAAAAGGTCAGATATGGACATCTAGATCAAGGACTCTTTGGCCAGAAATATGTTCAGGAGGTCAAAAGGGGACCTCTGTATAGCTGGTTTATCATCAAAAGGAGTCTATAACTTTATATAGTTTGAAAAAATGTTAGGACACTTTGACCACAAATAAGTTCAAAAGGTCAGATATGGACATCTATATGGCTTATGAAGCATCAGAAGGAGTCTACGAGTATGTATAGAAAGCCCAAGATCGAGGACTCCTTGGCCAGAAATATGTTCAGGAGGTCAAAAAGGGACCTCTGTATAGCTGACTTATCATCAAAAGGAGTCTATAACTTTATATAGTTTGAATTTTTTTTAGGACACTTTGACCACAAATAAGTTCAAAAGGTCAGATATGGACATCTATATGGCTTATGAAGCACCAGAAGGAGTCTATGAGTATGTATAGACAGCCCAAGATCGAGGACTCTTTGGCCAGAAATATGTTCAGGAGGTCAAAAGGGGACCTCTGTATAGCTGATTTATCATCAAAAGGAGTCTATAACTTTCTATAGTTTGAAAAATTTTGAGGACACTTTGACCACAAATAAGTTCAAAAGGTCAGATATGGAAATCTATATGGCTTATGAAGCATCAGAAGGAGTCTATGAGTATGTATTGAAAGCCCAAGATCGAGGACTCTTTGGCCAGAATTATGTTCATGAGGTCAAAAGGGGCTCTCTGTATAGCTGATTTATCATCAAAAGGAGTCTATAACTTTCTATAGTTTGAATTTTTTTTAGGACACTTTGACCACAAATAAGTTCAAAAGGTCAGATATGGACATCTATATGGCTTATGAAGCATCAGAAGGAGTCTATGAGTATGTATAGAAAGCCCAAGATCGAGGACTCTTTGGCAAGAAATATGTTCAGGAGGTCAAAAGGGGACCTCTGTATAGCTGATTTATCATCAAAAGGAGTCTATAACTTTCTATTGATTGAAAAATTTTGAGGACACTTTGACCACAAATAAGTTCAAAAGGTCAGATATGGACATCTAGATCAAGGATTCTTTGGCCAGAAATATGTTCAGGAGGTCAAAAGGGGACCTCTGTATAGCTGATTTATCATCAAAAGGAGTCTATAACTTTCTATAGTTTGAAAAATTTTGAGGACACTTTGACCACAAATAAGTTCAAAAGGTCAGATATGGACATCTATATGGCTTATGAAGCATCAGAAGGAATCTATGAGTATGTATAGAAAGCCCAATATTGAGGACTCTTTGGCCAGAAACATGTTCAGGAGGTCAAAAGGGGACCTCTTTATAGCTGACATCATCCAAAGGAGTCTATAACTTTATATAGTTTGAATTTTTTTAGGACACTTTGACCACAAATAAGTTCAAAAGGTCAGATTTGGACATCTATATTGCTTATGAAGCATCAGAAGGAGTCTATGAGTATGTATAGAAAGCACAAGATCAAGGACTCTTTGGCCAGAAATATGTTCAGGAGGTCAAAAGGGGACCTCTGTATAGCTGATTTATCATCAAAAGGAGTCTATAACTTTCTATTGATTGAAAAATTTTGAGGACACTTTGATCACAAATAAGTTCAAAAGGTCAGATATGGACATCTAGATCAAGGACTCTTTGGCCAGAAATATGTTCAGGAGGTCAAAAGGGGACCTCTGTATAGCTGGTTTATCATCAAAAGGAGTCTATAACTTTATATAGTTTGAAAAAATGTTAGGACACTTTGACCACAAATAAGTTCAAAAGGTCAGATATGGACATCTATATGGCTTATGAAGCATCAGAAGGAGTCTACGAGTATGTATAGAAAGCCCAAGATCGAGGACTCCTTGGCCAGAAATATGTTCAGGAGGTCAAAAAGGGACCTCTGTATAGCTGACTTATCATCAAAAGGAGTCTATAACTTTATATAGTTTGAATTTTTTTTAGGACACTTTGACCACAAATAAGTTCAAAAGGTCAGATATGGACATCTATATGGCTTATGAAGCACCAGAAGGAGTCTATGAGTATGTATAGACAGCCCAAGATCGAGGACTCTTTGGCCAGAAATATGTTCAGGAGGTCAAAAGGGGACCTCTGTATAGCTGATTTATCATCAAAAGGAGTCTATAACTTTCTATAGTTTGAAAAATTTTGAGGACACTTTGACCACAAATAAGTTCAAAAGGTCAGATATGGAAATCTATATGGCTTATGAAGCATCAGAAGGAGTCTATGAGTATGTATTGAAAGCCCAAGATCGAGGACTCTTTGGCCAGAATTATGTTCATGAGGTCAAAAGGGGCTCTCTGTATAGCTGATTTATCATCAAAAGGAGTCTATAACTTTCTATAGTTTGAATTTTTTTTAGGACACTTTGACCACAAATAAGTTCAAAAGGTCAGATATGGACATCTATATGGCTTATGAAGCATCAGAAGGAGTCTATGAGTATGTATAGAAAGCCCAAGATCGAGGACTCTTTGGCAAGAAATATGTTCAGGAGGTCAAAAGGGGACCTCTGTATAGCTGATTTATCATCAAAAGGAGTCTATAACTTTCTATTGATTGAAAAATTTTGAGGACACTTTGACCACAAATAAGTTCAAAAGGTCAGATATGGACATCTAGATCAAGGATTCTTTGGCCAGAAATATGTTCAGGAGGTCAAAAGGGGACCTCTGTATAGCTGATTTATCATCAAAAGGAGTCTATAACTTTCTATAGTTTGAAAAATTTTGAGGACACTTTGACCACAAATAAGTTCAAAAGGTCAGATATGGACATCTATATGGCTTATGAAGCATCAGAAGGAATCTATGAGTATGTATAGAAAGCCCAATATTGAGGACTCTTTGGCCAGAAACATGTTCAGGAGGTCAAAAGGGGACCTCTTTATAGCTGACATCATCCAAAGGAGTCTATAACTTTATATAGTTTGAATTTTTTTAGGACACTTTGACCACAAATAAGTTCAAAAGGTCAGATTTGGACCTCTATATTGCTTATGAAGCATCAGAAGGAGTCTATGAGTATGTATAGAAAGCCCAAGATCAAGGACTCTTTGGCCAGAAATATGTTCAGGAGGTCAAAAGGGGACCTCTGTATAGCTGATTTATCATCAAAAGGAGTCTATAACTTTCTATAGTTTGAAAAATTTTGAGGACACTTTGACCACAAATAAGTTCAAAAGGTCAGATATGGAAATCTATATGGCTAATGAAGCATCAGAAGGAGTCTATGAGTATGTATAGAAAGCCCAAGATCAAGGACTCTTTGGCCAGAAATATGTTCAGGAGGTCAAAAGGGGACCTCTGTATAGCTGATTTATCGTCAAAAGGAGTCTATAACTTTCTATAGTTTGAAAAATTTTGAGGACACTTTGACCACAAATAAGTTCAAAAGGTCAGATATGGAAATCTATATGGCTAATGAAGCATCAGAAGGAGTCTATGAGTATGTATAGAAAGCCCAAGATTGAGGACTCTTTGGCCAGAAACGTTAAGGAGGTCAAAAGGGGACCTTTTTATAGCTGATTTATCATCAAAAGGAGTCTATAACTTTCTATAGTTTGAAAAATTTTGAGGACACTTTGACCACAAATAAGTTCAAAAGGTCAGATATGGACATCTATATGGCTTATGAAGCATCAGAAGGAATCTATGAGTATGTATAGAAAGCCCAATATTGAGGACTCTTTGGCCAGAAACATGTTCAGGAGGTCAAAAGGGGACCTCTGTATATCTGATTTATCATCAAAAGGAGTCTATAACTTTATATAGTTTGAATTTTTTTAGGACACTTTGACCACAAATAAGTTCAAAAGGTCAGATTTGGACATCTATATTGCTTATGAAGCATCAGAAGGAGTCTATGAGTATGTATAGAAAGCCCAAGATCAAGGACTCTTTGGCCAGAAATATGTTCAGGAGGTCAAAAGGGGACCTCTGTATATCTGATTTATCATCAAAAGGAGTCTATAACTTTATATAGTTTGAATTTCTTTTAGGACACTTTGACCACAAATAAGTTCAAAAGGTCAGATATGGACATCTATATGACTTATGAAGCATCAGAAGGAGTCTATGAGTATGTATAGAAAGCCCAAGATCGAGGACTCTTTGGCAAGAAATATGTTCAGGAGGTCAAAAGGGGACCTCTGTATAGCTGATTTATCATCAAAAGGAGTCTATAACTTTCTATTGATTGAAAAATTTTGAGGACACTTTGACCACAAATAAGTTCAAAAGGTCAGATATGGTCATCTAGATCAAGGATTCTTTGGCCAGAAATATGTTCAGGAGGTCAAAAGGGGACCTCTGTATAGCTGATTTATCATCAAAAGGAGTCTATAACTTTCTATAGTTTGAAAAATTTTGAGGACACTTTGACCACAAATAAGTTCAAAAGGTCAGATATGGACATCTATATGGCTTATGAAGCATCAGAAGGAATCTATGAGTATGTATAGAAAGCCCAATATTGAGGACTCTTTGGCCAGAAACATGTTCAGGAGGTCAAAAGGGGACCTCTTTATAGCTGACATCATCCAAAGGAGTCTATAACTTTATATAGTTTGAATTTTTTTAGGACACTTTGACCACAAATAAGTTCAAAAGGTCAGATTTGGACCTCTATATTGCTTATGAAGCATCAGAAGGAGTCTATGAGTATGTATAGAAAGCCCAAGATCAAGGACTCTTTGGCCAGAAATATGTTCAGGAGGTCAAAAGGGGACCTCTGTATAGCTGATTTATCATCAAAAGGAGTCTATAACTTTCTATAGTTTGAAAAATTTTGAGGACACTTTGACCACAAATAAGTTCAAAAGGTCAGATATGGAAATCTATATGGCTTATGAAGCATCAGAAGGAGTCTATGAGTATGTATAGAAAACGCAAGATCGAGGACTCTTTGGCCAGAAATATGTTCAGTAGGTAAAAAGGGCCCCTCTGTATAGCTGATTTATCTTTAAAAGGAGTCTATAACTTTATATAGTTTGAAAAATTTTGAGGACACTTTGACCACAAATAAGTTCAAAAGGTCAGATATGGACATCTATATGGCTTATGAAGCATCAGAAGGAATCTATGAGTATGTATAAAAAGCCCAATATTGAGGACTCTTTGGCCAGAAACATGTTCAGGAGGTCAAAAGGGGACCTCTGTATATCTGATTTATCATCAAAAGGAGTCTATAACTTTATATAGTTTGAATTTTTTTAGGACACTTTGACCACAAATAAGTTCAAAAGGTCAGATTTGGACATCTATATTGCTTATGAAGCATCAGAAGGAGTCTATGAGTATGTATAGAAAGCACAAGATCAAGGACTCTTTGGCCAGAAATATGTTCAGGAGGTCAAAAGGGGACCTCTGTATATCTGATTTATCATCAAAAGGAGTCTATAACTTTCTATAGTTTGAAAAATTTTGAGGACACTTTGACCACAAATAAGTTCAAAAGGTCAGATATGGAAATCTATATGGCTTATGAAGCATCAGAAGGAGTCTATGAGTATGTATTGAAAGCCCAAGATCGAGGACTCTTTGGCCAGAATTATGTTCATGAGGTCAAAAGGGGCTCTCTGTATAGCTGATTTATCATCAAAAGGAGTCTATAACTTTCTATAGTTTGAATTTTTTTTAGGACACTTTGACCACAAATAAGTTCAAAAGGTCAGATATGGACATCTATATGGCTTATGAAGCATCAGAAGGAGTCTATGAGTATGTATAGAAAGCCCAAGATCGAGGACTCTTTGGCCAGAAATATGTTCAGGAGGTCAAAGGGGGCCCTCTGTATAGCTGATTTATCATCAAAAGGAGTCTATAACTTTCTATAGTTTGAAAACTTTTGAGGACACTTTGACCACAAATAAGTTCAAAAGGTCACATATGGCCATCTATATGGCTTATGAAGCATCAGAAGGAGTCTATGAGTATGCATAGAAAGCCCAAGATTGAGGACTCTTTGGCCAGAAACATGTTCAGGAGGTCAAAAGGAGCCCTTTGTATAGCTGGTTTATCATCAAAAGGAGTCTATAACTTTATATAGTTTGAAAAAATGTTAGGACACTTTGACCACAAATAAGTTCAAAAGGTCAGATATGGACATCTATATGGCTTATGAAGCACTAGAAGGAGTCTATGAGTATGTATAGACAGCCCAAGATCGAGGACTCTTTGGCCAGAAATATGTTCAGGAGGTCAAAAGGGGACCTCTGTATAGCTGATTTATCATCAAAAGGAGTCTATATCTTTCTATAGTTTGAAAACTTTTGAGGACACTTTGACCACAAATAAGTTCAAAAGGTCACATATGGCCATCTATATGGCTTATGAAGCATCAGAAGGAGTCTATGAGTATGCATAGAAAGCCCAAGATTGAGGACTCTTTGGCCAGAAACATGTTCAGGAGGTCAAAAGGGGCCCTCTGTATAGCTGGTTTATCATCAAAAGGAGTCTATAACTTTATATAGTTTGAAAAAATGTTAGGACACTTTGACCACAAATAAGTTCAAAAGGTCAGATATGGACATCTATATGGCTTATGAAGCATCAGAAGGAGTCTATGAGTATGTATAGAAAGCCCACGATCGAGGACTCTTTGGCCAGAAATATGTTCAGGAGGTCAAAGGGGGCCCTCTGTATAGCTGATTTATCATCAAAAGGAGTCTATAACTTTATATAGTTTGAAAAAATGTTAGGACACTTTGACCACAAATAAGTTCAAAAGGTCAGATATGGTCATCTATATGGCTTATGAAGCACCAGAAGGAGTCTATGAGTATGTATAGACAGCCCAAGATCGAGGACTCTTTGGCCAGAAATATGTTCAGGAGGTCAAAAGGGGACCTCTGTATAGCTGATTTATCATCAAAAGGAGTCTATAACTTTCTATAGTTTGAAAAATTTTGAGGACACTTTGACCACAAATAAGTTCAAAAGGTCAGATATGGAAATCTATATGGCTTATGAAGCATCAGAAGGAGTCTATGAGTATGTATAGAAAGCCCAAGATCGAGGACTCTTTGGCCAGAAATATGTTCTGGAGGTCAAAAGGGGACCTCTGTATAGCTGATTTATCATCAAAAGGAGTCTATAACTTTCTATAGTTTGAAAAATTTTGAGGACACTTTGACCACAAATAAGTTCAAAGGTCAGATATGGAAATCTATATGGCTTATGAAGCATCAGAAGGAGTCTATGAGTATGTATAGAAAGCCCAAGATCGAGGACTCTTTGGCCAGAAATATGTTCTGGAGGTCAAAAGGGGACCTCTGTATAGCTGATTTATCATCAAAAGGAGTCTATAACTTTCTATAGTTTGAAAAATTTTGAGGACACTTTGACCACAAATAAGTTCAAAAGGTCAGATATGGAAATATATATGGCTTATGAAGCATCAGAAGGAGTCTATGAGTATGTATAGAAAGCCCAAGATCGAGGACTCTTTGGCCAGAAATATGTTCTGGAGGTCAAAAGGGGCTCTCTGTATAGCTGATTTATCATCAAAAGGAGTCTATAACTTTCTATAGTTTGAAAAATTTTGAGGACACTTTGACCACAAATAAGTTCAAAAGGTCAGATATGGTCATCTATATGGCTTATGAAGCATCAGAAGGAGTCTATGAGTATGTATAGACAGCCCAAGATCGAGGACTCTTTGGCCAGAAATATGTTTAGGAGGTCAAAAGGGGACCTCTGTATAGCTGATTTATCATCAAAAGGAGTCTATAACTTTCTATAGTTTGAAAAATTTTGAGGACACTTTGACCACAAATAAGTTCAAAAGGTCAGATATGGAAATCTATATGGCTTATGAAGCATCAGAAGGAGTCTATGAGTATGTATAGAAAACGCAAGATCGAGGACTCTTTGGCCAGAAATATGTTCAGTAGGTAAAAAGGGCCCCTCTGTATAGCTGATTTATCTTTAAAAGGAGTCTATAACTTTATATAGTTTGAAAAATTTTGAGGACACTTTGACCACAAATAAGTTCAAAAGGTCAGATATGGACATCTATATGGCTTATGAAGCATCAGAAGGAATCTATGAGTATGTATAAAAAGCCCAATATTGAGGACTCTTTGGCCAGAAACATGTTCAGGAGGTCAAAAGGGGACCTCTGTATATCTGATTTATCATCAAAAGGAGTCTATAACTTTATATAGTTTGAATTTTTTTAGGACACTTTGACCACAAATAAGTTCAAAAGGTCAGATTTGGACATCTATATTGCTTATGAAGCATCAGAAGGAGTCTATGAGTATGTATAGAAAGCACAAGATCAAGGACTCTTTGGCCAGAAATATGTTCAGGAGGTCAAAAGGGGACCTCTGTATATCTGATTTATCATCAAAAGGAGTCTATAACTTTCTATAGTTTGAAAAATTTTGAGGACACTTTGACCACAAATAAGTTCAAAAGGTCAGATATGGAAATCTATATGGCTTATGAAGCATCAGAAGGAGTCTATGAGTATGTATTGAAAGCCCAAGATCGAGGACTCTTTGGCCAGAATTATGTTCATGAGGTCAAAAGGGGCTCTCTGTATAGCTGATTTATCATCAAAAGGAGTCTATAACTTTCTATAGTTTGAATTTTTTTTAGGACACTTTGACCACAAATAAGTTCAAAAGGTCAGATATGGACATCTATATGGCTTATGAAGCATCAGAAGGAGTCTATGAGTATGTATAGAAAGCCCAAGATCGAGGACTCTTTGGCCAGAAATATGTTCAGGAGGTCAAAGGGGGCCCTCTGTATAGCTGATTTATCATCAAAAGGAGTCTATAACTTTCTATAGTTTGAAAACTTTTGAGGACACTTTGACCACAAATAAGTTCAAAAGGTCACATATGGCCATCTATATGGCTTATGAAGCATCAGAAGGAGTCTATGAGTATGCATAGAAAGCCCAAGATTGAGGACTCTTTGGCCAGAAACATGTTCAGGAGGTCAAAAGGAGCCCTTTGTATAGCTGGTTTATCATCAAAAGGAGTCTATAACTTTATATAGTTTGAAAAAATGTTAGGACACTTTGACCACAAATAAGTTCAAAAGGTCAGATATGGACATCTATATGGCTTATGAAGCACTAGAAGGAGTCTATGAGTATGTATAGACAGCCCAAGATCGAGGACTCTTTGGCCAGAAATATGTTCAGGAGGTCAAAAGGGGACCTCTGTATAGCTGATTTATCATCAAAAGGAGTCTATATCTTTCTATAGTTTGAAAACTTTTGAGGACACTTTGACCACAAATAAGTTCAAAAGGTCACATATGGCCATCTATATGGCTTATGAAGCATCAGAAGGAGTCTATGAGTATGCATAGAAAGCCCAAGATTGAGGACTCTTTGGCCAGAAACATGTTCAGGAGGTCAAAAGGGGCCCTCTGTATAGCTGGTTTATCATCAAAAGGAGTCTATAACTTTATATAGTTTGAAAAAATGTTAGGACACTTTGACCACAAATAAGTTCAAAAGGTCAGATATGGACATCTATATGGCTTATGAAGCATCAGAAGGAGTCTATGAGTATGTATAGAAAGCCCACGATCGAGGACTCTTTGGCCAGAAATATGTTCAGGAGGTCAAAGGGGGCCCTCTGTATAGCTGATTTATCATCAAAAGGAGTCTATAACTTTATATAGTTTGAAAAAATGTTAGGACACTTTGACCACAAATAAGTTCAAAAGGTCAGATATGGTCATCTATATGGCTTATGAAGCACCAGAAGGAGTCTATGAGTATGTATAGACAGCCCAAGATCGAGGACTCTTTGGCCAGAAATATGTTCAGGAGGTCAAAAGGGGACCTCTGTATAGCTGATTTATCATCAAAAGGAGTCTATAACTTTCTATAGTTTGAAAAATTTTGAGGACACTTTGACCACAAATAAGTTCAAAAGGTCAGATATGGAAATCTATATGGCTTATGAAGCATCAGAAGGAGTCTATGAGTATGTATAGAAAGCCCAAGATCGAGGACTCTTTGGCCAGAAATATGTTCTGGAGGTCAAAAGGGGACCTCTGTATAGCTGATTTATCATCAAAAGGAGTCTATAACTTTCTATAGTTTGAAAAATTTTGAGGACACTTTGACCACAAATAAGTTCAAAGGTCAGATATGGAAATCTATATGGCTTATGAAGCATCAGAAGGAGTCTATGAGTATGTATAGAAAGCCCAAGATCGAGGACTCTTTGGCCAGAAATATGTTCTGGAGGTCAAAAGGGGACCTCTGTATAGCTGATTTATCATCAAAAGGAGTCTATAACTTTCTATAGTTTGAAAAATTTTGAGGACACTTTGACCACAAATAAGTTCAAAAGGTCAGATATGGAAATATATATGGCTTATGAAGCATCAGAAGGAGTCTATGAGTATGTATAGAAAGCCCAAGATCGAGGACTCTTTGGCCAGAAATATGTTCTGGAGGTCAAAAGGGGCTCTCTGTATAGCTGATTTATCATCAAAAGGAGTCTATAACTTTCTATAGTTTGAAAAATTTTGAGGACACTTTGACCACAAATAAGTTCAAAAGGTCAGATATGGTCATCTATATGGCTTATGAAGCATCAGAAGGAGTCTATGAGTATGTATAGACAGCCCAAGATCGAGGACTCTTTGGCCAGAAATATGTTTAGGAGGTCAAAAGGGGACCTCTGTATAGCTGATTTATCATCAAAAGGAGTCTATAACTTTCTATAGTTTGAAAAATTTTGAGGACACTTTGACCACAAATAAGTTCAAAAGGTCAGATATGGAAATCTATATGGCTTATGAAGCATCAGAAGGAGTCTATGAGTATGTATAGAAAGCCCAAGATCGAGGACTCTTTGGCCAGAAATATGTTCTGGAGGTCAAAAGGGGCTCTCTGTATAGCTGATTTATCATCAAAAGGAGTCTATAACTTTCTATAGTTTGAATTTTTTTTAGGACACTTTGACCACAAATAAGTTCAAAAGCTCAGATATGGACATCTATATGGCTTATGAAGCATCAGAAGGAGTCTATGAGTATGTATAGAAAGCCCACGATCGAGGACTCTTTGGCCAGAAATATGTTCAGGAGGTCAAAGGGGGCCCTCTGTATAGCTGATTTATCATCAAAAGGAGTCTATAACTTTATATAGTTTGAAAAAATGTTAGGACACTTTGACCACAAATAAGTTCAAAAGGTCAGATATGGTCATCTATATGGCTTATGAAGCATCAGAAGGAGTCTATGAGTATGTATAGACAGCCCAAGATCGAGGACTCTTTGGCCAGAAATATGTTCAGGAGGTCAAAAGGGGACCTCTGTATAGCTGATTTATCATCAAAAGGAGTCTATAACTTTATATAGTTTGAAAAATTTTGAGGACACTTTGACCACAAATAAGTTCAAAAGGTCAGATATGGAAATCTATATGGCTTATGAAGCATCAGAAGGAGTCTATGAGTATGTATAGAAAGCCCAAGATCGAGGACTCTTTGGCCAGAAATATGTTCTGGAGGTCAAAAGGGGACCTCTGTATAGCTGATTTATCATCAAAAGGAGTCTATAACTTTCTATAGTTTGAAAAATTTTGAGGACACTTTGACCACAAATAAGTTCAAAGGTCAGATATGGAAATCTATATGGCTTATGAAGCATTAGAAGGAGTCTATGAGTATGTATAGAAAGCCCAAGATCGAGGACTCTTTGGCCAGAAATATGTTCTGGAGGTCAAAAGGGGACCTCTGTATAGCTGATTTATCATCAAAAGGAGTCTATAACTTTCTATAGTTTGAAAAATTTTGAGGACACTTTGACCACAAATAAGTTCAAAAGGTCAGATATGGAAATATATATGGCTTATGAAGCATCAGAAGGAGTCTATGAGTATGTATAGAAAGCCCAAGATCGAGGACTCTTTGGCCAGAAATATGTTCTGGAGGTCAAAAGGGGCTCTCTGTATAGCTGATTTATCATCAAAAGGAGTCTATAACTTTCTATAGTTTGAATTTTTTTTAGGACACTTTGACCACAAATAAGTTCAAAAGCTCAGATATGGACATCTATATGGCTTATGAAGCATCAGAAGGAGTCTATGAGTATGTGTAGAAAGCCCACGATCGAGGACTCTTTGGCCAGAAATATGTTCAGGAGGTCAAAGGGGGCCCTCTGTATAGCTGATTTATCATCAAAAGGAGTCTATAACTTTCTATAGTTTGAAAACTTTTGAGGACACTTTGACCACAAATAAGTTCAAAAGGTCACATATGGCCATCTATATGGCTTATGAAGCATCAGAAGGAGTCTATGAGTATGCATAGAAAGCCCAAGATTGAGGACTCTTTGGCCAGAAACATGTTCAGGAGGTCAAAAGGGGACCTCTGTATAGCTGATTTATCATCAAAAGGAGTCTATAACTTTCTATAGTTTGAAAAATTTTGAGGACACTTTGACCACAAATAAGTTCAAAAGGTCAGATATGGACATCTATATGGCTTATGAAGCATCAGAAGGAATCTATGAGTATGTATAGAAAGCCCAATATTGAGGACTCTTTGGCCAGAAACATGTTCAGGAGGTCAAAAGGGGACCTCTTTATAGCTGACATCATCCAAAGGAGTCTATAACTTTATATAGTTTGAATTTTTTTAGGACACTTTGACCACAAATAAGTTCAAAAGGTCAGATTTGGACCTCTATATTGCTTATGAAGCATCAGAAGGAGTCTATGAGTATGTATAGAAAGCCCAAGATCAAGGACTCTTTGGCCAGAAATATGTTCAGGAGGTCAAAAGGGGACCTCTGTATAGCTGATTTATCATAAAAAGGAGTCTATAACTTTCTATAGTTTGAAAAATTTTGAGGACACTTTGACCACAAATAAGTTCAAAAGGTCAGATATGGAAATCTATATGGCTTATGAAGCATCAGAAGGAGTCTATGAGTATGTATAGAAAACGCAAGATCGAGGACTCTTTGGCCAGAAATATGTTCAGTAGGTAAAAAGGGCCCCTCTGTATAGCTGATTTATCTTTAAAAGGAGTCTATAACTTTATATAGTTTGAAAAATTTTGAGGACACTTTGACCACAAATAAGTTCAAAAGGTCAGATATGGACATCTATATGGCTTATGAAGCATCAGAAGGAATCTATGAGTATGTATAGAAAGCCCAATATTGAGGACTCTTTGGCCAGAAACATGTTCAGGAGGTCAAAAGGGGACCTCTGTATATCTGATTTATCATCAAAAGGAGTCTATAACTTTATATAGTTTGAATTTTTTTAGGACACTTTGACCACAAATAAGTTCAAAAGGTCAGATTTGGACATCTATATTGCTTATGAAGCATCAGAAGGAGTCTATGAGTATGTATAGAAAGCACAAGATCAAGGACTCTTTGGCCAGAAATATGTTCAGGAGGTCAAAAGGGGACCTCTGTATATCTGATTTATCATCAAAAGGAGTCTATAACTTTATATAGTTTGAATTTTTTTTAGGACACTTTGACCACAAATAAGTTCAAAAGGTCAGATATGGACATCTATATGACTTATGAAGCATCAGAAGGAGTCTATGAGTATGTATAGAAAGCCCAAGATCGAGGACTCTTTGGCAAGAAATATGTTCAGGAGGTCAAAAGGGGACCTCTGTATAGCTGATTTATCATCAAAAGGAGTCTATAACTTTCTATTGATTGAAAAATTTTGAGGACACTTTGATCACAAATAAGTTCAAAAGGTCAGATATGGACATCTAGATCAAGGACTCTTTGGCCAGAAATATGTTCAGGAGGTCAAAAGGGGACCTCTGTATAGCTGGTTTATCATCAAAAGGAGTCTATAACTTTATATAGTTTGAAAAAATGTTAGGACACTTTGACCACAAATAAGTTCAAAAGGTCAGATATGGACATCTATATGGCTTATGAAGCATCAGAAGGAGTCTACGAGTATGTATAGAAAGCCCAAGATCGAGGACTCCTTGGCCAGAAATATGTTCAGGAGGTCAAAAAGGGACCTCTGTATAGCTGACTTATCATCAAAAGGAGTCTATAACTTTATATAGTTTGAATTTTTTTTAGGACACTTTGACCACAAATAAGTTCAAAAGGTCAGATATGGACATCTATATGGCTTATGAAGCACCAGAAGGAGTCTATGAGTATGTATAGACAGCCCAAGATCGAGGACTCTTTGGCCAGAAATATGTTCAGGAGGTCAAAAGGGGACCTCTGTATAGCTGATTTATCATCAAAAGGAGTCTATAACTTTCTATAGTTTGAAAAATTTTGAGGACACTTTGACCACAAATAAGTTCAAAAGGTCAGATATGGAAATCTATATGGCTTATGAAGCATCAGAAGGAGTCTATGAGTATGTATTGAAAGCCCAAGATCGAGGACTCTTTAGCCAGAATTATGTTCATGAGGTCAAAAGGGGCTCTCTGTATAGCTGATTTATCATCAAAAGGAGTCTATAACTTTCTATAGTTTGAATTTTTTTTAGGACACTTTGACCACAAATAAGTTCAAAAGGTCAGATATGGACATCTATATGGCTTATGAAGCATCAGAAGGAGTCTATGAGTATGTATAGAAAGCCCAAGATCGAGGACTCTTTGGCCAGAAATATGTTCAGGAGGTCAAAGGGGGCCCTCTGTATAGCTGATTTATCATCAAAAGGAGTCTATAACTTTCTATAGTTTGAAAACTTTTGAGGACACTTTGACCACAAATAAGTTCAAAAGGTCACATATGGAAATCTATATGGCTTATGAAGCATCAGAAGGAGTCTATGAGTATGTATTGAAAGCCCAAGATCGAGGACTCTTTGGCCAGAATTATGTTCATGAGGTCAAAAGGGGCTCTCTGTATAGCTGATTTATCATCAAAAGGAGTCTATAACTTTCTATAGTTTGAATTTTTTTTAGGACACTTTGACCACAAATAAGTTCAAAAGGTCAGATATGGACATCTATATGGCTTATGAAGCATCAGAAGGAGTCTATGAGTATGTATAGAAAGCCCAAGATCGAGGACTCTTTGGCCAGAAATATGTTCAGGAGGTCAAAGGGGGCCCTCTGTATAGCTGATTTATCATCAAAAGGAGTCTATAACTTTCTATAGTTTGAAAACTTTTGAGGACACTTTGACCACAAATAAGTTCAAAAGGTCACATATGGCCATCTATATGGCTTATGAAGCATCAGAAGGAGTCTATGAGTATGCATAGAAAGCCCAAGATTGAGGACTCTTTGGCCAGAAACATGTTCAGGAGGTCAAAAGGAGCCCTTTGTATAGCTGGTTTATCATCAAAAGGAGTCTATAACTTTATATAGTTTGAAAAAATGTTAGGACACTTTGACCACAAATAAGTTCAAAAGGTCAGATATGGACATCTATATGGCTTATGAAGCACCAGAAGGAGTCTATGAGTATGTATAGACAGCCCAAGATCGAGGACTCTTTGGCCAGAAATATGTTCAGGAGGTCAAAAGGGGACCTCTGTATAGCTGATTTATCATCAAAAGGAGTCTATAACTTTCTATAGTTTGAAAACTTTTGAGGACACTTTGACCACAAATAAGTTCAAAAGGTCACATATGGCCATCTATATGGCTTATGAAGCATCAGAAGGAGTCTATGAGTATGCATAGAAAGCCCAAGATTGAGGACTCTTTGGCCAGAAACATGTTCAGGAGGTCAAAAGGGGCCCTCTGTATAGCTGGTTTATCATCAAAAGGAGTCTATAACTTTATATAGTTTGAAAAAATGTTAGGACACTTTGACCACAAATAAGTTCAAAAGGTCAGATATGGACATCTATATGGCTTATGAAGCATCAGAAGGAGTCTATGAGTATGTATAGAAAGCCCAAGATCGAGGACTCCTTGGCCAGAAATATGTTCAGGAGGTCAAAAAGGGACCTCTGTATAGCTGACTTATCATCAAAAGGAGTCTATAACTTTATATAGTTTGAATTTTTTTTAGGACACTTTGACCACAAATAAGTTCAAAAGGTCAGATATGGACATCTATATGGCTTATGAAGCACCAGAAGGAGTCTATGAGTATGTATAGACAGCCCAAGATCGAGGACTCTTTGGCCAGAAATATGTTCAGGAGGTCAAAAGGGGACCTCTGTATAGCTGATTTATCATCAAAAGGAGTCTATAACTTTCTATAGTTTGAAAAATTTTGAGGACACTTTGACCACAAATAAGTTCAAAGGTCAGATATGGAAATCTATATGGCTTATGAAGCATCAGAAGGAGTCTATGAGTATGTATAGAAAGCCCAAGATCGAGGACTCTTTGGCCAGAAATATGTTCTGGAGGTCAAAAGGGGACCTCTGTATAGCTGATTTATCATCAAAAGGAGTCTATAACTTTCTATAGTTTGAAAAATTTCGAGGACACTTTGACCACAAATAAGTTCAAAAGGTCAGATATGGAAATATATATGGCTTATGAAGCATCAGAAGGAGTCTATGAGTATGTATAGAAAGCCCAAGATCGAGGACTCTTTGGCCAGAAATATGTTCTGGAGGTCAAAAGGGGCTCTCTGTATAGCTGATTTATCATCAAAAGGAGTCTATAACTTTCTATAGTTTGAAAAATTTTGAGGACACTTTGACCACAAATAAGTTCAAAAGGTCAGATATGGTCATCTATATGGCTTATGAAGCATCAGAAGGAGTCTATGAGTATGTATAGACAGCCCAAGATCGAGGACTCTTTGGCCAGAAATATGTTTAGGAGGTCAAAAGGGGACCTCTGTATAGCTGATTTATCATCAAAAGGAGTCTATAACTTTCTATAGTTTGAAAAATTTTGAGGACACTTTGACCACAAATAAGTTCAAAAGGTCAGATATGGAAATCTATATGGCTTATGAAGCATCAGAAGGAGTCTATGAGTATGTATAGAAAGCCCAAGATCGAGGACTCTTTGGCCAGAAATATGTTCTGGAGGTCAAAAGGGGCTCTCTGTATAGCTGATTTATCATCAAAAGGAGTCTATAACATTCTATAGTTTGAATTTTTTTTAGGACACTTTGACCACAAATAAGTTCAAAAGCTCAGATATGGACATCTATATGGCTTATGAAGCATCAGAAGGAGTCTATGAGTATGTATAGAAAGCCCACGATCGAGGACTCTTTGGCCAGAAATATGTTCAGGAGGTCAAAGGAGGCCCTCTGTATAGCTGATTTATCATCAAAAGGAGTCTATAACTTTATATAGTTTGAAAAAATGTTAGGACACTTTGACCACAAATAAGTTCAAAAGGTCAGATATGGTCATCTATATGGCTTATGAAGCATCAGAAGGAGTCTATGAGTATGTATAGACAGCCCAAGATCGAGGACTCTTTGGCCAGAAATATGTTCAGGAGGTCAAAAGGGGACCTCTGTATAGCTGATTTATCATCAAAAGGAGTCTATAACTTTCTATAGTTTGAAAAATTTTGAGGACACTTTGACCACAAATAAGTTCAAAAGGTCAGATATGGAAATCTATATGGCTTATGAAGCATCAGAAGGAGTCTATGAGTATGTATAGAAAGCCCAAGATCGAGGACTCTTTGGCCAGAAATATGTTCTGGAGGTCAAAAGGGGACCTCTGTATAGCTGATTTATCATCAAAAGGAGTCTATAACTTTCTATAGTTTGAAAAATTTTGAGGACACTTTGACCACAAATAAGTTCAAAGGTCAGATATGGAAATCTATATGGCTTATGAAGCATTAGAAGGAGTCTATGAGTATGTATAGAAAGCCCAAGATCGAGGACTCTTTGGCCAGAAATATGTTCTGGAGGTCAAAAGGGGACCTCTGTATAGCTGATTTATCATCAAAAGGAGTCTATAACTTTCTATAGTTTGAAAAATTTTGAGGACACTTTGACCACAAATAAGTTCAAAAGGTCAGATATGGAAATATATATGGCTTATGAAGCATCAGAAGGAGTCTATGAGTATGTATAGAAAGCCCAAGATCGAGGACTCTTTGGCCAGAAATATGTTCTGGAGGTCAAAAGGGGCTCTCTGTATAGCTGATTTATCATCAAAAGGAGTCTATAACTTTCTATAGTTTGAATTTTTTTTAGGACACTTTGACCACAAATAAGTTCAAAAGCTCAGATATGGACATCTATATGGCTTATGAAGCATCAGAAGGAGTCTATGAGTATGTATAGAAAGCCCACGATCGAGGACTCTTTGGCCAGAAATATGTTCAGGAGGTCAAAGGGGGCCCTCTGTATAGCTGATTTATCATCAAAAGGAGTCTATAACTTTCTATAGTTTGAAAACTTTTGAGGACACTTTGACCACAAATAAGTTCAAAAGGTCACATATGGCCATCTATATGGCTTATGAAGCATCAGAAGGAGTCTATGAGTATGCATAGAAAGCCCAAGATTGAGGACTCTTTGGCCAGAAACATGTTCAGGAGGTCAAAAGGGGACCTCTGTATAGCTGATTTATCATCAAAAGGAGTCTATAACTTTCTATAGTTTGAAAAATTTTGAGGACACTTTGACCACAAATAAGTTCAAAAGGTCAGATATGGACATCTATATGGCTTATGAAGCATCAGAAGGAATCTATGAGTATGTATAGAAAGCCCAATATTGAGGACTCTTTGGCCAGAAACATGTTCAGGAGGTCAAAAGGGGACCTCTTTATAGCTGACATCATCCAAAGGAGTCTATAACTTTATATAGTTTGAATTTTTTTAGGACACTTTGACCACAAATAAGTTCAAAAGGTCAGATTTGGACCTCTATATTGCTTATGAAGCATCAGAAGGAGTCTATGAGTATGTATAGAAAGCCCAAGATCAAGGACTCTTTGGCCAGAAATATGTTCAGGAGGTCAAAAGGGGACCTCTGTATAGCTGATTTATCATCAAAAGGAGTCTATAACTTTCTATAGTTTGAAAAATTTTGAGGACACTTTGACCACAAATAAGTTCAAAAGGTCAGATATGGAAATCTATATGGCTTATGAAGCATCAGAAGGAGTCTATGAGTATGTATAGAAAACGCAAGATCGAGGACTCTTTGGCCAGAAATATGTTCAGTAGGTAAAAAGGGCCCCTCTGTATAGCTGATTTATCTTTAAAAGGAGTCTATAACTTTATATAGTTTGAAAAATTTTGAGGACACTTTGACCACAAATAAGTTCAAAAGGTCAGATATGGACATCTATATGGCTTATGAAGCATCAGAAGGAATCTATGAGTATGTATAGAAAGCCCAATATTGAGGACTCTTTGGCCAGAAACATGTTCAGGAGGTCAAAAGGGGACCTCTGTATATCTGATTTATCATCAAAAGGAGTCTATAACTTTATATAGTTTGAATTTTTTTAGGACACTTTGACCACAAATAAGTTCAAAAGGTCAGATTTGGACATCTATATTGCTTATGAAGCATCAGAAGGAGTCTATGAGTATGTATAGAAAGCACAAGATCAAGGACTCTTTGGCCAGAAATATGTTCAGGAGGTCAAAAGGGGACCTCTGTATATCTGATTTATCATCAAAAGGAGTCTATAACTTTATATAGTTTGAATTTTTTTTAGGACACTTTGACCACAAATAAGTTCAAAAGGTCAGATATGGACATCTATATGACTTATGAAGCATCAGAAGGAGTCTATGAGTATGTATAGAAAGCCCAAGATCGAGGACTCTTTGGCAAGAAATATGTTCAGGAGGTCAAAAGGGGACCTCTGTATAGCTGATTTATCATCAAAAGGAGTCTATAACTTTCTATTGATTGAAAAATTTTGAGGACACTTTGATCACAAATAAGTTCAAAAGGTCAGATATGGACATCTAGATCAAGGACTCTTTGGCCAGAAATATGTTCAGGAGGTCAAAAGGGGACCTCTGTATAGCTGGTTTATCATCAAAAGGAGTCTATAACTTTATATAGTTTGAAAAAATGTTAGGACACTTTGACCACAAATAAGTTCAAAAGGTCAGATATGGACATCTATATGGCTTATGAAGCATCAGAAGGAGTCTACGAGTATGTATAGAAAGCCCAAGATCGAGGACTCCTTGGCCAGAAATATGTTCAGGAGGTCAAAAAGGGACCTCTGTATAGCTGACTTATCATCAAAAGGAGTCTATAACTTTATATAGTTTGAATTTTTTTTAGGACACTTTGACCACAAATAAGTTCAAAAGGTCAGATATGGACATCTATATGGCTTATGAAGCACCAGAAGGAGTCTATGAGTATGTATAGACAGCCCAAGATCGAGGACTCTTTGGCCAGAAATATGTTCAGGAGGTCAAAAGGGGACCTCTGTATAGCTGATTTATCATCAAAAGGAGTCTATAACTTTCTATAGTTTGAAAAATTTTGAGGACACTTTGACCACAAATAAGTTCAAAAGGTCAGATATGGAAATCTATATGGCTTATGAAGCATCAGAAGGAGTCTATGAGTATGTATTGAAAGCCCAAGATCGAGGACTCTTTAGCCAGAATTATGTTCATGAGGTCAAAAGGGGCTCTCTGTATAGCTGATTTATCATCAAAAGGAGTCTATAACTTTCTATAGTTTGAATTTTTTTTAGGACACTTTGACCACAAATAAGTTCAAAAGGTCAGATATGGACATCTATATGGCTTATGAAGCATCAGAAGGAGTCTATGAGTATGTATAGAAAGCCCAAGATCGAGGACTCTTTGGCCAGAAATATGTTCAGGAGGTCAAAGGGGGCCCTCTGTATAGCTGATTTATCATCAAAAGGAGTCTATAACTTTCTATAGTTTGAAAACTTTTGAGGACACTTTGACCACAAATAAGTTCAAAAGGTCACATATGGAAATCTATATGGCTTATGAAGCATCAGAAGGAGTCTATGAGTATGTATTGAAAGCCCAAGATCGAGGACTCTTTGGCCAGAATTATGTTCATGAGGTCAAAAGGGGCTCTCTGTATAGCTGATTTATCATCAAAAGGAGTCTATAACTTTCTATAGTTTGAATTTTTTTTAGGACACTTTGACCACAAATAAGTTCAAAAGGTCAGATATGGACATCTATATGGCTTATGAAGCATCAGAAGGAGTCTATGAGTATGTATAGAAAGCCCAAGATCGAGGACTCTTTGGCCAGAAATATGTTCAGGAGGTCAAAGGGGGCCCTCTGTATAGCTGATTTATCATCAAAAGGAGTCTATAACTTTCTATAGTTTGAAAACTTTTGAGGACACTTTGACCACAAATAAGTTCAAAAGGTCACATATGGCCATCTATATGGCTTATGAAGCATCAGAAGGAGTCTATGAGTATGCATAGAAAGCCCAAGATTGAGGACTCTTTGGCCAGAAACATGTTCAGGAGGTCAAAAGGAGCCCTTTGTATAGCTGGTTTATCATCAAAAGGAGTCTATAACTTTATATAGTTTGAAAAAATGTTAGGACACTTTGACCACAAATAAGTTCAAAAGGTCAGATATGGACATCTATATGGCTTATGAAGCACCAGAAGGAGTCTATGAGTATGTATAGACAGCCCAAGATCGAGGACTCTTTGGCCAGAAATATGTTCAGGAGGTCAAAAGGGGACCTCTGTATAGCTGATTTATCATCAAAAGGAGTCTATAACTTTCTATAGTTTGAAAACTTTTGAGGACACTTTGACCACAAATAAGTTCAAAAGGTCACATATGGCCATCTATATGGCTTATGAAGCATCAGAAGGAGTCTATGAGTATGCATAGAAAGCCCAAGATTGAGGACTCTTTGGCCAGAAACATGTTCAGGAGGTCAAAAGGGGCCCTCTGTATAGCTGGTTTATCATCAAAAGGAGTCTATAACTTTATATAGTTTGAAAAAATGTTAGGACACTTTGACCACAAATAAGTTCAAAAGGTCAGATATGGACATCTATATGGCTTATGAAGCATCAGAAGGAGTCTATGAGTATGTATAGAAAGCCCAAGATCGAGGACTCCTTGGCCAGAAATATGTTCAGGAGGTCAAAAAGGGACCTCTGTATAGCTGACTTATCATCAAAAGGAGTCTATAACTTTATATAGTTTGAATTTTTTTTAGGACACTTTGACCACAAATAAGTTCAAAAGGTCAGATATGGACATCTATATGGCTTATGAAGCACCAGAAGGAGTCTATGAGTATGTATAGACAGCCCAAGATCGAGGACTCTTTGGCCAGAAATATGTTCAGGAGGTCAAAAGGGGACCTCTGTATAGCTGATTTATCATCAAAAGGAGTCTATAACTTTCTATAGTTTGAAAAATTTTGAGGACACTTTGACCACAAATAAGTTCAAAAGGTCAGATATGGAAATCTATATGGCTTATGAAGCATCAGAAGGAGTCTATGAGTATGTATAGAAAGCCCAAGATCGAGGACTCTTTGGCCAGAAATATGTTCTGGAGGTCAAAAGGGGACCTCTGTATAGCTGATTTATCATCAAAAGGAGTCTATAACTTTCTATAGTTTGAAAAATTTTGAGGACACTTTGACCACAAATAAGTTCAAAAGGTCAGATATGGAAATCTTTATGGCTTATGAAGCATCAGAAGGAGTCTATGAGTATGTATAGAAAGCCCAAGATCGAGGACTCTTTGGCCAGAAATATGTTCTGGAGGTCAAAAGGGGCTCTCTGTATAGCTGATTTATCATCAAAAGGAGTCTATAACTTTCTATAGTTTGAATTTTTTTTAGGACACTTTGACCACAAATAAGTTCAAAAGCTCAGATATGGAAATCTATATGGCTTATGAAGCATCAGAAGGAGTCTATGAGTATGTATAGAAAACGCAAGATCGAGGACTCTTTGGCCAGAAATATGTTCAGTAGGTAAAAAGGGCCCCTCTGTATAGCTGATTTATCTTTAAAAGGAGTCTATAACTTTATATAGTTTGAAAAATTTTGAGGACACTTTGACCACAAATAAGTTCAAAAGGTCAGATATGGACATCTATATGGCTTATGAAGCATCAGAAGGAATCTATGAGTATGTATAGAAAGCCCAAGATCGAGGACTCTTTGGCCAGAAATATGTTCAGGAGGTCAAAAGGGGACCTCTGTATAGCTGATTTATCGTCAAAAGGAGTCTATAACTTTCTATAGTTTGAAAAATTTTGAGGACAGTTTGACCACAAATAAGTTCAAAAGGTCAGATATGGAACTCTATATGGCTTATGAAGCATCAGAAGGAGTCTATGAGTATGTATAGAAAGCCCAATATTGAGGACTCGTTGGCCAGAAACATGTTCAGGAGGTCAAAAGGGGACCTCTGTATAGCTGACATCATCCAAAGGGGTCTATAACTTTATATAGTTTGAATTTTTTTAGGACACTTTGACCACAAATAAGTTCAAAAGGTCAGATATGGACATCTATATGGCTTATGAAGCATCAGAAGGAGTCTATGAGTATGTATAGAAAACCCAAGATCGAGGACTCTTTGGCAAGAAATATTTTCCTTGGGTCAAATATGTAATTCTGTATGTCTGACGTAACATCAGAAAGAGTCAACAAGTATATATGCAAAGGTCAAGTTTCGAGTACTCACTCCTTGGCTAGAAAAAAATTCGGTAGGTCAAATATGGACTTTTGACAGGATGATATAACATCCTAAGATATCAGTCTGAATGTATAGTTTTAATCTTTTAGGACTCTTTGGCCAGAAATATGTTCAGTAGGTCAAAAGGGGACCTCTGTATAGCTGATTTTTCATCAGAAGGAGACTATAACTTTATATAGTTTGAAAAATTTTGAGGACACTTTGACCAGAAATAAGTTCAAAAGGTCAGATATGGACATCTATATGGCTTATGAAGCATCAGAAGGATTTGGACTATGATTATGTATAGAAAGCCCAAGATCGAGGACTCTTTGGCAAGAAATATGTTCCTTGGGTCAAATACGGAATTCTGTATGTCTGACGTAACATCAGAAAGAGTCAACAAGTATATATGGAAAGGTCAAGTTTCACGTACTCACTGCTTGGCCAGAAAAAAATTCGGTAGGTCAAATATGGACTTTTGTCAGGATGATATAACATCTTTAAGGACTCTTTGGCCAGAAATATGTTCAGTAGGTCAAAAACGTACCTATGTATAGCTCATTGTTATAACATTATGTGCTTTGCACAAACGATCTAACGTTGAGCATCATTAAAGAAACATAGGTTATGCACTTCGTGCATTGCATTGCATTGCACACCAAAACTAACTAAATGCAATGCAATACAATTAGAGAGATAACATTAGAGAGATAACATCTGTGTTGTTGCTTTGCACAAACTGTCTAACGTTGTGCATTTGAAGAATAACATATAGTCTGTGCACTACTTGCATTGCTTTGCACACCAGAACTAACTCATTCCCATGTTCATTAAAGAGATTACATATGTGTTGTTGCAATTGCATTGCACAAACGATCTAACGTTGTGCACTGAAGAATAACATATAGGTTATGCACTTTACGCATTTGCATTGCATGGCACACCAGAACAAAATCATTCCCATGTTCATTATAGAGATGATATGTGTGTTGATGCATTGCATTGCATTGCATTGCACTAACGATCTAACGTTGTGCACTGAAGAATAACATATAGGTTATGCACTTTTTGCATTGCATTGCACACCAGAACTAAATCATTCCCATGTTCATTAAACAGATAACGTGTGTTCGTGCATTGCATTGCATTGCATTGCACAAACGATCTAACGTTGTGCACTGAAGAATAACATATAGGTCATGCACTTTTTGCATTGCATTGCATTGCACACCAGAACTACCTCATTCCCATGTTGATTAAAGACATAACGTGTGTTGTTGCATTGCATTGCATTACATTGCATTACATTGCATTGATTTGCATTGATTTGCATTGATTTGCATTGATTTGCACTGCATTGCATTGCATTGCATTGCACAAACGATCTAACGTTGTGCACTGAATAATAACATACAGGTCATGCACTTTTCGCATTGCATGGCATTGCACACCAGAACTAAATCATTCCCATGTTCTTTAAAGAGATGATATGTGTGTTGATGCATTGCATTGCACTAGCGATGTAACGTTGTGCACTGCATTGCACACCAGAACTACCTCATTCCCATGTTGATTAAAGACATAACGTGTGTTGTTGCATTGTATTGCATTGCATTGCATTGCATTGCACTAACGATCTAACGTTGTGCACTGAATAACATTAATTCATTACATTGCATTGCACACCAGAAATAAATCATTCCCATGTTCATTAAAGGCATAACGTGTGTTGTTGCATTGCATTGCATTGTATTGCATTGCATTACATTGATTTGCATTGCATTGCACTAACGATCTAACGTTGTGCACTGAAGAATAACATATAGGTTATGCACTTTTCGCATTGCATTGCATTGCACACCAGAACTAAATCATTCCCATGTTGATTAAAGACATAACGTGTGCTGTTGCATTGCATTGCATTGCATTGATTTGCAATGCTTTGCACTGCATTGTATTGCACTAACGATCTAACTTTGTGCACTGAAGAATAACATATAGGTTATGCACTTTTTGCATTTCACTGCATTGCACACCAGAACAAAATCATTCCCATGTTCATTAAAGAGATAACGTTTGTTGGTGCATTGCATTGCATTGCATTGCATTGCACAAACGATCTAATGTTGTGCACTGAAGAATAACATATAGGTTATGCTCTTTTCGCATTGCATTGCACACCAGAACAAAATCATTCCAAAGTTCATTATAGAGATGATAAGTGTGTTGTTGCATTGCATTGCATTGCATTGCATTGCACAAACGATCTAATGTTGTGCACTGAAGAATAACATATAGGTTATGCTCTTTTCGCATTGCATTGCACACCAGAACAAAATCATTCCAAAGTTCTTTATAGAGATGATATGTGTGTTGTTGCATTGCATTGCATTGCATTGCATTGCACAAACGATCTAATGTTGTGCACTGAAGAATAACATATAGGTTATGCTCTTTTCGCATTGCATTGCACACCAGAACAAAATCATTCCAAAGTTCATTATAGAGATGATATGTGTGTTGTTGCATTGCATTGCATTGCATTGCATTGCATTGCATTGCATTGCATTGAACTAACGATCTAACGTTGTGCACTGTAGAATAACATATAGGTTATGCACTTTTTGCATTGTATTGCATTGCACACCAGAACTAAATCATTCTCATGTTCATTAAAGAGATAACGTGTGTTGTTGCATTGCATTGCATTGCACTAGCAATGTAACGTTGTGCACTGAAGAAAAACATATAGGTTATGCATTTATTGCATTGCATTGCATTGCACTCCAGAACTAAATCATTCCCATGTTCATTAAAGAGATAATGTGTGTTGTTGCACTGCATTGTATTGCATTGCAATGCATTGCATTGCTTTGCACTGCTTTGCACTGCTTTGCACTGCTTTGCACTGCTTTGCATTGCATTGCACTAACGATCTAACGTTGTGCACTGAAGAATAACATAAAGGTATGCACTTTTTGCACTGCATTGCATTGCACACCAGAACTACCTCATTCCCATGTTGATTAAAGACATAACGTGTGTTGTTGCATTGCATTGCATTGCATTGATTTGCAATGTATTGCATTGCATTGCACTAACGATCTAACTTTGTGCACTGAAGAATAACATATAGGTTATGCTCTTTTTGCATTTCACTGCATTGCAAACCAGAACTAAATCATTCCCATGTTCATTAAAGAGATAACGTTTGTTGGTGCATTGCATTGCATTGATTTGCATTGCTTTGCATTGCTTTGCATTGCTTTGCACTGCATTGCATTGCATTGCACAAACGATCTAACGTTGTGCACTGAAGAATAACATATAGGTCATGCACTTTTCGCATTGCATGGCATTGCACACCAGAACTAAATCATTCCCATGTTCTTTAAAGAGATGATATGTGTGTTGATGCATTGCATTGCACTAGCGATGTAACGTTGTGCACTGAAGAATAACATATAGGTCATGCACTTTTTGCATTGCATTGCATTGCACACCAGAACTACCTCATTCCCATGTTGATTAAAGACATAACGTGTGTTGTTGCATTGCATTGCATTACATTGCATTGATTTGCATTGATTTGCATTGATTTGCACTGCATTGCATTGCATAAACGATCTAACGTTGTGCACTGAAGAATAACATATAGGTCATGCACTTTTCGCATTGCATGGCATTGCACACCAGAACTAAATCATTCCCATGTTCTTTAAAGAGATGATATGTGTGTTGATGCATTGCATTGCACTAGTGATGTAACGTTGTGCACTGAAGAATATCATATAGGTTATGCACTTTTTGCATTGCATTGCATTGCACACCAGAACTACCTCATTCCCATGTTGATTAAAGACATAACGTGTGTTGTTGCATTGCATTGCATTGTATTGCATTGCATTACATTGATTTGCATTGCATTGCATTGCACTAACGATCTAACGTTGTGCACTGAATAACATTAATTCATTACATTGCATTGCACACCAGAACTAAATCATTCCCATGTTCATTAAAGGCATAAACGTGTGTTGTTGCATTGCATTGCATTGTATTGCATTGCATTACATTGATTTGCATTGCATTGCATTGCACTAACGATCTAACGTTGTGCACTGAAGAATAACATATAGGTTATGCACTTTTCGCATTGCATTGCATTGCACACCAGAACTAAATCATTCCCATGTTGATTAAAGACATAACGTGTGCTGTTGCATTGCAATGCATTGCATTGATTTGCAATGCTTTGCACTGCATTGCATTGCACTAACGATCTAACTTTGTGCACTGAAGAATAACATATAGGTTATGCACTTTTTGCATTTCACTGCATTGCACACCAGAACAAAATCATTCCCATGTTCATTAAAGAGATAACGTTTGTTGGTGCATTGCATTGCATTGCATTGCATTGCATTGCACAAACGATCTAATGTTGTGCACTGAAGAATAACATATAGGTTATGCTCTTTTCGCATTGCACACCAGAACAAAATCATTCCAAAGTTCATTATAGAGATGATATGTGTGTTGTTGCATTGCATTGCATTGCATTGAATTGCATTGCACTAACGATCTAACTTTGTGCACTGAAGAATAACATATAGGGGTTATGCACTTTTTGCATTTCACTGCATTGCACACCAGAACAAAATCATTCCCATGTTCATTAAAGAGATAACGTTTGTTGGTGCATTGCATTGCATTGCATTGCATTGCATTGCACAAACGATCTAATGTTGTGCACTGAAGAATAACATATAGGTTATGCTCTTTTCGCATTGCATTGCACACCAGAACAAAATCATTCCAAAGTTCATTATAGAGATGATATGTGTGTTGTTGCATTGCATTGATTTGCAATGCTTTGCACTGCATTGCATTGCACTAACGATCTAACTTTGTGCACTGAAGAATAACATATAGGTTATGCTCTTTTTGCATTTCACTGCATTGCAAACCAGAACTAAATCATTCCCATGTTCATTAAAGAGATAACATTTGTTGGTGCATTGCATTGCATTGTACAAACGATCTAACGATGTGCACTGAAGAAAAACATATAGGTTATGCACTTTTTGCATTGCATTGCATTGCACACCAGAACTAAATCATTCCCATGTTCATTAAAGAGATAACGTTTGTTGGTGCACTGCATTGCATTGCATTGCACAAATGATCTAATGTTGTGCACTGAAGAATAACATATAGGTTATGCACTTTTTGCATTGCTTTGCATTGCACACCAGAACTACCTCATTCCCATGTTGATTAAAGACATCACGTGTGTTGTTGCATTGCATTGTATTGCATTGAATTGCATTGATTTGCATTGCTTTGCATTGATTTGCATTGCTTTGCATTGCTTTGCACTGCATTGCACTGCATTGCACTGCATTGCATTGCATTGCATTGCATTGCATTGCATTGAACTAACGATTTAACGCTGTGCACTGTAGAATAACATATAGGTTATGCACTTTTTGCATTGCATTGCATTGCACACCAGAACTACCTCATTCCCATGTTGAATAAAGACATAACGTGTGTTGTTGCATTGCATTGCATTGCATTGCTTTGCATTGCTTTGCATTGCTTTGCATTGCTTTGCATTGCTTTGCATTGCATTGCATTGCACAAACGATCTAACGTTGTGCACTGAAGAATAACATATAGGTTATGCTCTTTTCGCATTGCATTGCACACCAGAACTACCTCATTCCCATGTTGATTAAAGACATGTGTTGTTGCTTTGCATTGTATTGCATTGCATTGCATTGCATTGCATTGCTTTGCACTGCATTGCATTGTATTGCACACCAGAACTAAATAATTCTCATGTTCATTAAAGAGATAACGTGTGTTGTTGCATTGCATTGCACAAACGATCTAACGTTGTGCACTGAAGAAAAACATATAGGTTATGCACTTTTTGCATTGCATTGCATTGCACACCAGAACTAAATCATTCCCATGTTCATTAAAGAGATAATGTGTGTTGTTGCATTGCATTGCATTGCATTGCATTGCATTGCATTGCACAAACGATCTAACGTTGTGCACTGAAGAATAACATATAGGTTATGCACTTTTCGCATTGCATTGCATTGCACACCAGAACTAAATAATTCCCATGTTCTTTAAAGAGATGGTATGTGTGTTGTTGCATTGCATTGCACAAACGATCTAACGTTGTGCACTGAAGAATAACATATGGGTTATGCACTTTTCGCATTGCATTGCGTTGCACACCAGAACTAACTCAATCCCATGTTCATTAAAGAGATAACATGTGTGCTGTTGCATTGCATTGCACTAACGATCTAACGTTGTGCATTGAAGAATAACATATAGGCTATGCACTTCTTGCATTGCATTACACACCAGAAGTAACTCGTACAATATGTGCTATTGCATTGCATTTCACACAAGATCAAACTTTGTGCATTGAAGAATAACATATAAGCTATGAGTGCATCACAAACATACAATAACTATCTCATTCCGATGTGCAATTGAAGAGATACAATTTTTGGAGTTACATTCCACTGCATAAAAGATCTAACTGATATAGTTAGATATAATAATAATACATATAATAATAATACATTATTATTATTCAACGCTAATTCTTAGATCGTTTGTGCAATGCAACACTCATGTTATGTTTTCATTGCACATGAGGTATGAAGTAGTTTATTCTATGCATTGTAACCCAAGAGGTAAATGCAATAATTTCCCTTAAAAGAAAAAATGAATAAATTAGTTATTGTGCAATGCCAATGCACATATGTCATGTGTCAAATCAGGCCTACAGAGGTCCCTGATTGACCTACAGAACATATTTTCTGTCCAAAGAGTTCTTACTGACTTCTTGTGATGCAAGACAGTAGTCCATGTTTGGTCAAACATATTTCACATATTGCACATATTTCTGACCCAAGAGTAATCGATCTTAAACTTTCTATACATTCACGTAGAATCTTTCTGATGTTACATCAGCCATACAGAAGTCCATTTTTGACCTACTGAACACATTTCTGGATAAAGAGTCCTTGAACATTAACTTAATAAACATACAAGACTGACTTCTTGTGATGTTATATAAGCCAGAGAGTAGTCAAAGGGTTCTCAAAATTTTTCAAACTATAGAAAGTTATAGTCTCCTTCTGATGATAAATCAGCTATACAGAGGTCCCCTTTTGATCTACTGAACATATTTCTGGCCAAAGAGTCCTCGATCTTGGGCTTTCTATACATACTCATAGACTCCTTCTGGTGCTTCATAAGCCATATAGATGTCCATATCTGACCTTTTGAACTTATTTGTGGTCAAAGTGTCCTAAAAAAAATTCAAACTATAGAAAGTTATAGACTCCTTTTGATGATATCAGCTATACAGAGGTCCCCTTTTGACCTCCTGAACATATTTCTGGCCAAAGAGTCCTCGATCTTGGGCTTTCTATACATACTCATAGACTCCTTCTGATGCTTCATAAGGCATATAGATGTCCATATCTGACCATTTGAACTTATTTGTGGTCAAAGTGTCCTCAAAAGTTTTCAAACTATAGAAAGTTATAGACTCCTTTTGATGATAAATCAGCTATACAGAGGGCCCCTTTTGACCTCCTGAACATGTTTCTGGCCAAAGAGTCCTCAATCTTGGGTTTTCTATACATACTCATAGATTCCTTCTGATGCTTCATAAGCCATATAGATGTGCATATCTGACCTTTTGAACTTATTTGTGGTCAAAGTGTCCTCAAAAGTTTTCAAACTATAGAAGGTTATAGACTCCTTTTGATGATAAATCAGCTATACAGAGGGCCCCCTTTGACCTCCTGAACATATTTCTGGCCAAAGAGTCCTCGATCTTGGGCTTTCTATACATACTCATAGACTCCTTCTGATGCTTCATAAGCCATATACATTTCCATATCTGACATTTTGAACTTATTTGTGGTCAAAGTGTCCTAAAATTTTTCTAAATATATAAAGTTATAGACTCCTTTTGATGATAAATCAGCTATACGGAGGGCCCTTTTTGACCTCCAGAACATATTTCTTGCCAAAGAGTCCTCGATCTTATGCTTTCTATACATACTCATAGACTCCTTCTGATAATTCATAAGTCAAATAGATGTCAATATCTGACCTGTTGAACTTTTTTGTGGTCAAAGTGTCCTAAAATTTTTCAAACTATATAAAGTTATAGACTCCTTTTGATGATAAATCAGCTATACAGCGGGCCCCTTTTGACCTCATGAACATAATTCTGGCCAAAGAGTCCTCGATCTTGGGCTTTCTATACATACTCATAGACTCCTTCTGATGCTTCATAAGCCATATAGATTTCCATATCTGACATTTTGAACATATTTGTGGTCAAAGTGTCCTAACATTTTTTCAAACTATAGAAAGTTATAGACTCCTTTTGATGATAAATCAGCTATACAGAGGTCCCCTTTTGACCTCCAGAACATATTTCTGGTCAAAGAGTCCTCGATCTTGGGCTTTCTATACATACTCATAGACTCCTTCTGATGCTTCATAAGCCATATAGATTTCCATATCTGACATTTTGAACATATTTGTGGTCAAAGTGTCCTAACATTTTTTCAAACTATAGTAAGTTATAGACTCCTTTTGATGATAAATCAGCTATACAGAGGTCCCCTTTTGACCTCCAGAACATATTTCTGGCCAAAGAGTCCTCGATCTTATGCTTTCTATACATACTCATAGACTCCTTCTGATGCTTCATAAGCCATATAGATGTCCATATCTGACCATTTGAACTTATTTGTGGTTAAAGTGTCCTAACATTTTTCAAAGCATATAAAGTTATAGACTCCTTTTGATGATAAGTCATTTATACAGAGGTCCGCCTTTGACCTCCTGAACATATTTCTGGCCAAAGAGTCCTCAATCTTGGGCTTTCTATACATACTCATAGATTCCTTCTGATGCTTCATAAGCCATATAGATGTCCATATCTGACCTTTTGAACTTATTTGTGGTCAAAGTGTCCTCAAAATTTTTCAAACTATAGAAAGTTATAGACTCCTTTTGATGATAAATCAGCTATACAGAGGTCCCCTTTTGACCTCCAGAACATATTTCTGGTCAAAGAGTCCTCGATCTTGGGCTTTCTATACATACTCATAGACTCCTTCTGATGCTTCATAAGCCATATAGATTTCCATATCTGACCTTTTGAACTTATTTGTGGTTAAAGTGTCCTAACATTTTTTCAAACTATAGAAAGTTATAGACTCCTTTTGATGATAAATCAGCTATACAGAGTGCCCCTTTTGACCTCCAGAACATATTTCTGGCCAAAGAGTCCTCGATCTTATGCTTTCTATACATACTCATAGATTCCTTCTGATGCTTCATAAGCCATATAGATGTCCATATCTGACCTTTTGAACTTATTTGTGGTTAAAGTGTCCTAACATTTTTTCAAACTATAGAAAGTTATAGACTCCTTTTGATGATAAATTAGCTATACAGAGTGCCACTTTTGACCTCCAGAACATATTTCTGGCCAAAGAGTCCTCGATCTTATGCTTTCTATACATACTCATAGAGTCCTTCTGATGCTTCATAAGCCATATAGATGACCATATCTGACCTTTTGAACTTATTTGTGGTCAAAGTGTCTTAAAAAAAATTCTAACTATATAAAGTTATAGACTCCTTTTGATGATAAATCAGCTATACGGAGGGCCCTTTTTGACCTCCAGAACATATTTCTTGCCAAAGAGTCCTCGATCTTATGCTTTCTATACATACTCATAGACTCCTTCTGATAATTCATAAGCCATATAGATGTCCAAATCTGACCTGTTGAACTTTTTTGTGGTCAAAGTGTCCTAAAATTTTTCAAACTATATAAAGTTATAGACTCCTTTTGATGATAAATCAGCTATACAGAGGTCCCCTTTAGACCTCCTGAACATATTTCTGGCAAAAGAGTCCTCGATCTTGGGCTTTCTATACATACTCATAGACTCCTTCTGATGCTTCATAAGCCATATAGATGTCTATATCTGACCTTTTGAACTTATTTGTGGTCAAAGTGTCCTAAAAAAAATTCAAACTATATAAAGTTATAGACTCCTTTTGATGATAAATCAGCTATACAGCGGGCCCCTTTTGACCTCATGAACATAATTCTGGCCAAAGAGTCCTCGATCTTGGGCTTTCTATACATACTCATAGACTCCTTCTGATGCTTCATAAGCCATATAGATTTCCATATCTGACATTTTGAACATATTTGTGGTCAAAGTGTCCTAACATTTTTTCAAACTATAGAAAGTTGTAGACTACTTTTGATGATAAATCAGCTATACAGAGGTCCCCTTTTGACATCCAGAACATATTTCTGGTCAAAGAGTCCTCGATCTTGGGCTTTCTATACATACTCATAGACTCCTTCTGATGCTTCATAAGCCATATAGATTTCCATATCTGACATTTTGAACATATTTGTGGTCAGTGTCCTAACATTTTTTCAAACTATAGAAAGTTATAGACTCCTTTTGATGATAAATCAGCTATACAGAGGTCCCCTTTTGACCTCCAGAACATATTTCTGGCCAAAGAGTCCTCGATCTTATGCTTTCTATACATACTCATAGACTCCTTCTGATGCTTCATAAGCCATATAGATGTCCATATCTGACCTGTTGAACTTATTTGTGGTCAAAGTGTCCTAAAATTTTTCAAACTATATAAAGTTATAGACTCCTTTTGATGATAAGTCAGCTATACAGAGGTCCGCCTTTGACCTCCAGAACATATTTCTGGCCAAAGAGTCCTCGATCTTGGGCTTTCTATACATACTCATAGATTCCTTCTGATGCTTCATAAGCCATATAGATGTCCATATCTGACCTTTTGAACTTATTTGTGGTTAAAGTGTCCTAACATTTTTTCAAACTATAGAAAGTTATAGACTCCTTTTGATGATAAATCAGCTATACAGAGTGCCCCTTTTGACCTCCAGAACATATTTCTGGTCAAAGAGTCCTCGATCTTGGGCTTTCTATACATACTCATAGACTCCTTCTGATGCTTCATAAGCCATATAGATTTCCATATCTGACATTTTGAACATATTTGTGGTCAAAGTGTCCTAACATTTTTTCAAACTATAGAAAGTTATAGACTCCTTTTGATGATAAATCAGCTATACAGAGGTCCCCTTTTGACCTCCAGAACATATTTCTGGCCAAAGAGTCCTCGATCTTATGCTTTCTATACATACTCATAGACTCCTTCTGATGCTTCATAAGCCATATAGATGTCCATATCTGACCTTTTGAACTTATTTGTGATCAAAGTGTCCTCAAAATTTTTCAAACAATATAAAGTTATAGACTCCTTTTAAAGATAAATCAGCTATACAGAGGGGCCCTTTTTACCAACTGAACATATTTCTGGCCAAAGAGTCCTCGATCTTGGGCTTTCTATACATACTCATAGACTCCTTCTGATGCTTCATAAGCCATATAGATGTCCATATCTGACCTTTTGAACATATTTGTGGTCAAAGTGTCCTAACATTTTTTCAAACTATAGAAAGTTATAGACTCCTTTTGATGATAAATCAGCTATACAGAGCTCCCCTTTTGACCTCCTGAACATATTTCTGGCCAAAGAGTCCTTGATCTAGATGTCCATATCTGACCTTTTGAACTTATTTGTGGTCAAAGTGTCCTCAAAATTTTTCAAACAATAGAAAGTTATAGACTCCTTTTGATGATAAATCAGCTATACAGAGGTCCCCTTTTGACCTCCTGAACATATTTCTGGCCAAAGAGTCATTGATCTAGATGTCCATATCTGACCTTTTGAACTTTTTTGTGGTCAAAGTGTCCTCAAAATTTTTCAAACAATAGAAAGTTATAGACTCCTTTTGATGATAAATCAGATATACAGAGGTCCCCTTTTGACCTCCTGAACATATTTCTGGCCAAAGAGTCCTCGATCTTGGGCTTTCTATACATACTCATAGACTCCTTCTGATGCTTCATAAGCCATATAGATGTCCATATCTGACCTTTTGAACTTATTTGTGGTCAAAGTGTCCTCAAAATTTTTCAAACAATAGAAAGTTATAGACTCCTTTTGATGATAAATCAGATATACAGAGGTCCCCTTTTGACCTCCTGAACATATTTCTGGCCAAAGAGTCCTTGACCTTGGGCTTTCTATACATACTCATAGACTCCTTCTGATGCTTCATAAGCAATATAGATGTCCAAATCTGACCTTTTGAACTTATTTGTGGTCAAAGTGTCCTAAAAAAATTCAAACTATATAAAGTTATAGACTCCTTTGGATGATGTCAGCTATACAGAGGTCCCCTTTTGACCTCCTGAACATGTTTCTGGCCAAAGAGTCCTCAATATTGGGCTTTCTATACATACTCATAGATTCCTTCTGATGCTTCATAAGCCATATATATGTCCATATCTGACCTTTTGAACTTATTTGTGGTCAAAGTGTCCTCAAAATTTTTCAAACTATAGAAAGTTATAGACTCCTTTTGATGATAAATCAGCTATACAGAGGGCCCCTTTTGACCGCCTGAACATATTTCTGGCCAAAGAGTCCTCGATCTTGGGCTTTCTATACATACTCATAGACTCCTTCTGATGCTTCATAAGCCATATAGATTTCCATATCTGACATTTTGAACTTATTTGTGGTCAAAGTGTCCTAAAATTTTTCAAACTATATAAATTTATAGACTCCTTTTAAAGATAAATCAGCTATACAGAGGGCCCCTTTTGACCTACTGAACATATTTCTGGCCAAAGAGTCCTCAATCTTGGGCTTTCTATACATACTCATAGATTCCTTCTGATGCTTCATAAGCCATATAGATGTCCATATCTGACCTTTTGAACTTATTTGTGGTCAAAGTGTCCTCAAAATGTTTCAAACAATAGAAGGATATAGACTCCTTTTGATGATAAATCAGCTATACGGAGGGCCCTTTTTGACCTCCAGAACATATTTCTTGCCAAAGAGTCCTCGATCTTATGCTTTCTATACATACTCATAGACTCCTTCTGATGCTTCATAAGCCATATAAGATGTCCATATCTGACCTTTTGAACATATTTGTGGTCAAAGTGTCCTAACATTTTTTCAAACTATAGAAAGTTATAGACTCCTTTTGATGATAAATCAGCTATACAGAGCTCCCCTTTTGACCTCCTGAACATATTTCTGGCCAAAGAGTCCTTGATCTAGATGTCCATATCTGACCTTTTGAACTTATTTGTGGTCAAAGTGTCTTCAAAATTTTTCAAACAATAGAAAGTTATAGACACCTTTTGATGATAAATCAGCTATACAGAGGTCCCCTTTTGACCTCCTGAACATATTTCTGGCCAAAGTGTCCTCGATCTTGGGCTTTCTATACATACTCATAGACTCCTTCTGATGCTTCATAAGCCATATAGATGTCCATATCTGACCTTTTGAACTTATTTGTGGTCAAAGTGTTCTCAAAATTTTTCAAACAATAGAAAGTTATAGACTCCTTTTGATGATAAATCAGCTATACAGAGCTCCCCTTTTGACCTCCTGAACATATTTCTGGCCAAAGAGTCCTTGATCTAGATGTCCATATCTGACCTTTTGAACTTATTTGTGGTCAAAGTGTCCTCAAAATTTTTCAAACAATAGAAAGTTATAGACTCCTTTTGATGATAAATCAGCTATACAGAGGTCCCCTTTTGACCTCCTGGACATATTTCTGGCCAAAGAGTCATTGATCTAGATGTCCATATCTGACCTTTTGAACTTATTTGTGGTCAAAGTGTCCTCAAAATTTTTCAAACAATAGAAAGTTATAGACTCCTTTTGATGATAAATCAGATATACAGAGGTCCCCTTTTGACCTCCTGAACATATTTCTGGCCAAAGAGTCCTCGATCTTGGGCTTTCTATACATACTCATAGACTCCTTCTGATGCTTCATAAGCCATATAGATGACCATATCTGACCTTTTGAACTTATTTGTGGTCAAAGTGTCCTAAAAAAAATTCAAACTATATAACGTTATAGACTCCTTTTGATGATACATCAGCTATATGGAGGGCCCTTTTTGACCTCCAGAACATATTTCTTGCCAAAAAGTCCTCGATCTTATGCTTTCTATATATACTCATAGACTCCTTCTGATAATTCATAAGCCATATAGATGTCCATATCTGACCTGTTGAACTTATTTGTGGTCAAAGTGTCCTAAAAAAAATTCAAACTATATAAAGTTATAGACTCCTTTTGATGATAAATCAGCTATACGGAGGGCCCTTTTTGACCTCCTGAACATATTTCTTGCCAAAGAGTCCTCGATCTTATGCTTTCTATACATACTCATAGACTCCTTCTGATAATTCATAAGCCATATAGATGTCCATATCTGACCTTTTGAACTTATTTGTGGTCAAAGTGTCCTAACATTTTTTCAAACTATAGAAAGTTATAGACTCCTTTTGATGATAAATCAGCTATACAGAGCTCCCCTTTTGACCTCCTGAACATATTTCTGGCCAAAGAGTCATTGATCTAGATGTCCATATCTGACCTTTTGAACTTATTTTTGGTCAAAGTGTCCTCAAAGTTTTTCAAACAATAGAAAGTTATAGACTCCTTTTGATGATAAATCAGATATACAGAGGTCCCCTTTTGACCTCCTGAACATATTTCTGGCCAAAGAGTCCTCGATCTTGGGCTTTCTATACATACTCATAGACTCCTTCTGATGCTTCATAAGCCATATAGATGTCCATATCTGACCTTTTGAACTTATTTGTGGTCAAAGTGTCCTCAAAATGTTTCAAACAATAGAAGGATATAGACTCCTTTTGATGATAAATCAGCTATACGGAGGGCCCTTTTTGACCTCCAGAACATATTTCTTGCCAAAGAGTCCTCGATCTTATGCTTTCTATACATACTCATAGACTCCTTCTGATAATTCATAAGCCATATAGATGTCCATATCTGACCTGTTGAACTTATTTGTGGTCAAAGAGTCCTAAAATTTTTCAAACTATATAAAGTTATAGACTCCTTTTGATGATAAATCAGCTATACTGAGGGCCCCTTTTGACCTACTGAACATATTTCTGGCCAAAGAGTCCTCGATCTTGCGTTTTCTATACATACTCATAGACTCCTTCTGATGCTTCATAAGCCATATAAGATGTCCATATCTGACCTTTTGAACATATTTGTGGTCAAAGTGTCCTAACATTTTTTCAAACTATAGAAAGTTATAGACTCCTTTGGATGATAAATCAGCTATACAGAGCTCCCCTTTTGACCTCCTGAACATATTTCTGGCCAAAGAGTCCTTGATCTAGATGTCCATATCTGACCTTTTGAACTTATTTGTGGTCAAAGTGTCCTCAAAATTTTTCAAACAATAGAAAGTTATAGACTCCTTTTGATGATAAATCAGCTATACAGAGGTCCCCTTTTGACCTCCTGAACATATTTCTGGCCAAAGAGTCATTGATCTAGATGTCCATATCTGACCTTTTGAACTTATTTGTGGTCAAAGTGTCCTCAAAATTTTTCAAACAATAGAAAGTTATAAACTCCTTTTGATGATAAATCAGATATACAGAGGTCCCCTTTTGACCTCCTGAACATATTTCTGGCCAAAGAGTCCTTGACCTTGGGCTTTCTATACATACTCATAGACTCCTTCTGATGCTTCATAAGCAATATAGATGTCCAAATCTGACCTTTTGAACTTATTTGTGGTCAAAGTGTCCTAAAAAAATTCAAACTATATAAAGTTATAGACTCCTTTGGATGATGTCAGCTATACAGAGGTCCCCTTTTGACCTCCTGAACATGTTTCTGGCCAAAGAGTCCTCAATATTGGGCTTTCTATACATACTCATAGATTCCTTCTGATGCTTCATAAGCCATATATATGTCCATATCTGACCTTTTGAACTTATTTGTGGTCAAAGTGTCCTCAAAATTTTTCAAACTATAGAAAGTTATAGACTCCTTTTGATGATAAATCAGCTATACAGAGGGCCCCTTTTGACCGCCTGAACATATTTCTGGCCAAAGAGTCCTCGATCTTGGGCTTTCTATACATACTCATAGACTCCTTCTGATGCTTCATAAGCCATATAGATTTCCATATCTGACATTTTGAACTTATTTGTGGTCAAAGTGTCCTAAAATTTTTCAAACTATATAAATTTATAGACTCCTTTTAAAGATAAATCAGCTATACAGAGGGCCCCTTTTGACCTACTGAACATATTTCTGGCCAAAGAGTCCTCAATCTTGGGCTTTCTATACATACTCATAGATTCCTTCTGATGCTTCATAAGCCATATAGATGTCCATATCTGACCTTTTGAACTTATTTGTGGTCAAAGTGTCCTCAAAATGTTTCAAACAATAGAAGGATATAGACTCCTTTTGATGATAAATCAGCTATACGGAGGGCCCTTTTTGACCTCCAGAACATATTTCTTGCCAAAGAGTCCTCGATCTTATGCTTTCTATACATACTCATAGACTCCTTCTGATAATTCATAAGCCATATAGATGTCCATATCTGACCTGTTGAACTTATTTGTGGTCAAAGAGTCCTAAAATTTTTCAAACTATATAAAGTTATAGACTCCTTTTGATGATAAATCAGCTATACTGAGGGCCCCTTTTGACCTACTGAACATATTTCTGGCCAAAGAGTCCTCGATCTTGCGTTTTCTATACATACTCATAGACTCCTTCTGATGCTTCATAAGCCATATAAGATGTCCATATCTGACCTTTTGAACATATTTGTGGTCAAAGTGTCCTAACATTTTTTCAAACTATAGAAAGTTATAGACTCCTTTTGATGATAAATCAGCTATACAGAGCTCCCCTTTTGACCTCCTGAACATATTTCTGGCCAAAGAGTCCTTGATCTAGATGTCCATATCTGACCTTTTGAACTTATTTGTGGTCAAAGTGTCCTCAAAATTTTTCAAACAATAGAAAGTTATAGACTCCTTTTGATGATAAATCAGCTATACAGAGGTCCCCTTTTGACCTCCTGAACATATTTCTGGCCAAAGTGTCCTCGATCTTGGGCTTTCTATACATACTCATAGACTCCTTCTGATGCTTCATAAGCCATATAGATGTCCATATCTGACCTTTTGAACTTATTTGTGGTCAAAGTGTTCTCAAAATGTTTCAAACAATAGAAAGTTATAGACTCCTTTTGATGATAAATCAGCTATACAGAGGTCCCCTTTTGACCTCCTGAACATATTTCTGGCCAAAGAGTCATTGATCTAGATGTCCATATCTGACCTTTTGAACTTATTTGTGGTCAAAATGTCCTCAAAATTTTTCAAACAATAGAAAGTTATAGACTCCTTTTGATGATAAATCAGATATACAGAGGTCCCCTTTTGACCTCCTGAACATATTTCTGGCCAAAGAGTCCTTGACCTTGGGCTTTCTATACATACTCATAGACTCCTTCTGATGCTTCATAAGCAATATAGATGTCCAAATCTGACCTTTTGAACTTATTTGTGGTCAAAGTGTCCTAAAAAAATTCAAACTATATAAAGTTATAGACTCCTTTGGATGATGTCAGCTATACAGAGGTCCCCTTTTGACCTCCTGAACATGTTTCTGGCCAAAGAGTCCTCAATATTGGGCTTGCTATACATACTCATAGATTCCTTCTGATGCTTCATAAGCCATATAGATGTCCATATCTGACCTTTTGAACTTATTTGTGATCAAAGTGTCCTCAAAATTTTTCAAACTATATAAAGTTATAGACTCCTTTTAAAGATAAATCAGCTATACAGAGGGGCTCTTTTTACCTACTGAACATATTTCTGGCCAAAGAGTCCTCGATCTTGGGCTTTCTATACATACTCATAGACTCCTTCTGATGCTTCATAAGCCATATAGATGTCCATATCTGACCTTTTGAACTTATTTGTGGTCAAAGTGTTCTCAAAATTTTTCAAACAATAGAAAGTTATAGACTCCTTTTGATGATAAATCAGCTATACAGAGGTCCCCTTTTGACCTCCTGAACATATTTCTGGCCAAAGAGTCATTGATCTAGATGTCCATATCTGACCTTTTGAACTTATTTGTGGTCAAAGTGTCCTCAAAATTTTTCAAACAATAGAAAGTTATAGACTCCTTTTGATGATAAATCAGATATACAGAGGTCCCCTTTTGACCTCCTGAACATATTTCTGGCCAAAGAGTCCTTGACCTTGTGCTTTCTATACATACTCATAGACTCCTTCTGATGCTTCATAAGCAATATAGATGTCCAAATCTGACCTTTTGAACTTATTTGTGGTCAAAGTGTCCTAAAAAAATTCAAACTATATAAAGTTATAGACTCCTTTGGATGATGTCAGCTATACAGAGGTCCCCTTTGACCTCCTGAACATGTTTCTGGCCAAAGAGTCCTCAATATGGGGCTTTCTATACATACTCATAGATTCCTTCTGATGCTTCATAAGCCATATATATGTCCATATCTGACCTTTTGAACTTATTTGTGATCAAAGTGTCCTCAAAATTTTTCAAACTATATAAAGTTATGGACTCCTTTTAAAGATAAATCAGCTATACAGAGGGGCCCTTTTTACCTACTGAACATATTTCTGGCCAAAGAGTCCTCGATCTTGCGTTTTCTATACATACTCATAGACTCCTTCTGATGCTTCATAAGCCATATAGATGACCATATCTGACCTTTTGAACTTATTTGTGGTCAAAGTGTCCTAAAAAAAATTCAAACTATATAACGTTATAGACTCCTTTTGATGATACATCAGCTATATGGAGGGCCCTTTTTGACCTCCAGAACATATTTCTTGCCAAAAAGTCCTCGATCTTATGCTTTCTATATATACTCATAGACTCCTTCTGATAATTCATAAGCCATATAGATGTCCATATCTGACCTGTTGAACTTATTTGTGGTCAAAGTGTCCTAAAAAAAATTCAAACTATATAAAGTTATAGACTCCTTTTGATGATAAATCAGCTATACGGAGGGCCCTTTTTGACCTCCTGAACATATTTCTTGCCAAAGAGTCCTCGATCTTATGCTTTCTATACATACTCATAGACTCCTTCTGATAATTCATAAGCCATATAGATGTCCATATCTGACCTTTTGAACTTATTTGTGGTCAAAGTGTCCTAACATTTTTTCAAACTATAGAAAGTTATAGACTCCTTTTGATGATAAATCAGCTATACAGAGCTCCCCTTTTGACCTCCTGAACATATTTCTGGCCAAAGAGTCATTGATCTAGATGTCCATATCTGACCTTTTGAACTTATTTGTGGTCAAAGTGTCCTCAAAGTTTTTCAAACAATAGAAAGTTATAGACTCCTTTTGATGATAAATCAGATATACAGAGGTCCCCTTTTGACCTCCTGAACATATTTCTGGCCAAAGAGTCCTCGATCTTGGGCTTTCTATACATACTCATAGACTCCTTCTGATGCTTCATAAGCCATATAGATGTCCATATCTGACCTTTTGAACTTATTTGTGGTCAAAGTGTCCTCAAAATTTTTCAAACAATAGAAAGTTATAGACTCCTTTTGATGATAAATCAGCTATACAGAGGTCCCCTTTTGACCTCCTGAACATATTTCTGGCCAAAGAGTCATTGATCTAGATGTCCATATCTGACATTTTGAACTTATTTCTGGTCAAAGTGTCCTCAAAATTTTTCAAACTACATAAAGTTATAGACTCCTTCTGATAAAAAAGAGTCCTCAATCTTGAACTTTGCATTCTAACTCCTAGACTCCTTCTGATGGTTCATAAGCCACATATAGAATTCCATATTTGACCTATTAAACTTATTTCTGGTCAAATGGTCCTCAAAGGGTTTCTTATTATGTTAATTCAGCCATACAGAGGTTCCTATTTGAACTACGGAACACATTTTTGGCCAAAGAGTCTTTGAACATTAACTTTCTCTGCTTATTAACTTCTCTTAATAATACATTAGTCATACAAAAGTCCATATTTAACCTACTAACATATTTCTGGTCAAAGAGTCCCTGATCTTGACCTTTCTGTACATGCTCATTGACAGCTTCCGATGTTTCATCAGCCTGAAAGATGTCCATACTTGACCCATTAAATATATTTCTGACCATAGAGTCCTCGATCTTGAACTTTCTAAACATACTTGTAGACTTGTTAATTTATGTATCTTCTATCCGATCTGCTATCCAATGTATTTGAACAGTAGTTCAAATTTTATATTTTGAACATATTTCTAGACATGAGACCTTGAACTTTAAATTTCTAGACTAATTGCTCTTACAATCCTTCTGATGTTTCATCAGCCATACAGTATAGTTCAAATTTGACCTATTGAACATTTCTATAACCAAAGTGTCCTCGATCTTGATCGTTCTATACATAATCATAGGCTTGTTCTGATGTTTCATCATTGAGACAGAAGTTAATTATTGACCTACTGAACATATTTCTGGCAAAAGAATCATCAAAGTTTAACTTACTGTTCCTTCTCCTAGACTATTTTTGATTTTACATCCACCATACAGTAGTCCATATTTGACCAAGAGAACATATTTCTGGCCAAAAGAGTCGTCAAAAGGTATGTTTATATGCATTCTCATCGACTACTTTTGATGTTAAATCAACCATATTGTTAGTCCAAATTTGACCCATTGAACATATATCTGGACAAAGAGACCTAGAACTTTAATTATCTATACATAATTACTATCTCCTTCTGATTTTTCATCACCCAGGCTATTATCCATATTTGACAATTGAACATATTTCTGTCTGGAAGAGTCCTTGATCTTTTTATACATAGGCTACTCATAGACGCTTTCAGATAGTACTTCAGCCAAAAAATGATCCATAATTGACTACTACACTCATTTCTGAGCGATGGGTTTATAATCTTGATTTCTCTATACATTGACTCCTTCTGATGTTACAATAGCAAAACATTATTGTATTGTATTGTATCAATATGACCTATTAAACCTATTTCTGACCAATGAGTCTATGAACATTTTTCAATACATACTCAATGACTCCTGATTTTACAACAGCAATATAGTATTTCAAAATTTGATCAATTGAACATATTTCTGGCCAAAGAGACCTTGATCTTATTCTTTCTATACATACTCCTTCTGATGTTTCATCAGCCAGATATGTCCACAATTGACCTACTGAACATTTTTCTGCCCGAAGAGTCTATGAACTTGAACTTTCTATACATAATCATTTACTTCTGATGTTTCTTCAGCCATACAGAAGTCCAGATTTGACATGTTGAACATATTTCTGACCAAAGAGTCTTTGATCTTGAACTTTCTATTCATAATTATAGACTCTTTCAGAAAGTACATCGGACAGACAATTGTCCATATTAATTATTAAACATATTTCTGGCCAACAAGTCCATGAACTTGAACATTCTGTACATGCTAATTGACTCCTTTTAGTGTTTCATCAGCCAGACATTAGTCCATAATTGACCTACTGAACATATTGCTGCCCGAAGAGTCTTGAACTTGAACTTTCTATATAGGTTCATTGACTCCTTCTGATGTTTCACAAGCAGACAATAGTCCATAATTGACCATCTGAACATATTTATAGTAAAAGAGTCCTCTGTCTTGAACTTTCTATAGATTCTCAGTGACTCCATATAGATAATTGACCCACTGAACATATTTCTACCTGAAGAGTCTTTGAACTTGAACTTTCTATTCATAATCTTCTTCCTCAATCTTCATTGACTTCTGATTCATCATCCAGACAGCAGTCCATATTTGACCCACTAAACATATTTCTGGCAAAAGAGTCCTCGATCTTGAACCTTTTAAACATACTCATAGACTCTTTCTGGTGTTTCATCAGCCATGCAGTAGTTCTGATTTGACATAATGAACATATTTCTGACCGAAGATTCCTCGATCTTGAACTTTCTATTCATACTTATAGACTCTTTCAGATAGTACATCGGCCAGACAATTGTAGATATTGACTATTGAAGTAAAAGAGTTCTCGATCTTGAACTTTCTATACATTCTCAGTGATGCCTTATTTTGTTTCTTTAGCCATACAGAAGTCCAGATTTGACATGTTGAACATATTTCTGACTTGAAAATTGACTCCTTTTAGTGTTTCATCAGCCAGACAGTAGTCAATAATGGACCTACTGAAAATATTTCTGGTAAAAGAGTCCTCGATTTTGAACTTTCTATACATTCTCAGTGACGCCTTATTTTGTTTCTTTAGCCATAAAGTAGTTCAGATTTAACATGTTGAACATATTTCTGACTGAAGAGTCCTTGATCTTGAACTTTCTATTCACACTTATAGACTCCTTCAGATAGTACATCGGCCAGACAACTGTCCATAATGACATTTTTTTTTTTTTTTTCTGGCCAACGAGTCTATGCACTTGAACTTTCTATACATGCTCATTGACTCCTTTTAGTGCTTCATCAGCCAGAGAGTACTCCATAATTTACCTACTGAAAATATTTCTGGTAAAAGAGTCCTCGATTTTGAACTTTCTTTACAAGCTCATTGACTCCTTCTGATGTTTCATCAGCCAGACAATTGTTCATAACTGACCTACTGAACATATTTCTAGTAAAAGAGTCCTCGATCTTGAACATTCTATACATGCTCATTGACTCCTTATGCTGTTTCTTTCTATACATTACTCCATCTGATGTTACATCAGCCATAAAGAAGTCCATAATTGACCCAAGGGACATATTTGTGGCCAATCTTGAACTTTCTATACATACTCATAGTCTCCTTCTGATTCTTCATAAGCCATATTTATGTCCATATTTATGACCTATTATTATTTCTGGTCAAAGGTTCCTCAAAAGTTTTTAAACTATGTAAAATTATAGACTCCATCTGATGATAAATCAGACCAAAAGAGGTCAAATTTTGACTCTTGAGTCAATATGTATAGATAGTTAATGTTCAGTGATTCTTTGGCCAAAAATATATTCAGAGGGTCACATACCTGTTAAAGTGATGTATCATCAGAAGAAGTCTATGAGTATTTAGTAAGTTAACTTGTGAGGACCTTTTTGCCAAAAGTATTTTCAATTCGCCAGATATGGACATCTATATAGCTAATGAAGAATCAGAAAGAGTCAATGAGTATATATAGAATGGTCAAGTTTAGACTCTTTGACCAGAAAAAATTTCAGTATGTCAAATATGGACTTTTGTCATGATGATATAACATTCGAAGATATCAATCTGAATGTATAGTGTTAATCTTTAAGAACTCTTTGGCCAGTAATATTTTCGGTAGGTCAAATATGGACTTCTGTATGACTGATTTAACATCAGAAGGAGTCTATAGATTATGATAGACAAAATCCTTTTGAGAACTCTTTGGTCAAATTTTTTTTCAATCGGTCAAATATGGACTACTGCCTGCCTGGTTTGGCATTGCAAGAAGTCAGTCTATATTGTATAGTGAGTTAATGTTCACAGACTCTGGCCAGAAATATTTTCAGTAGGTCAAAAATATACTACTGGCTGGTTAATATAACATCACAAGAAGTCAATCTGTAGTATAGCAAGATAATAAAGAACTGATTATCATCAGAAAGAGTCTATAACTTTATATAGTTTAAAAACTTTTGATGACCAGAAATAAGTTCAAAAGGTCAGATATGGATATCTATATGGCTTATGTAACATTAGAAGGAGTCTATGAGTATGTATAGAAAGGTCAAGATCGAGAACTCTATGGCCATAAATATATTCCTTGGGTCAAATATGGACTTCTGTATGGCTGATTTAACATCAGAAGGAGTCTATGAGTTTCTAAGAGTAAAAAACATTTTGAGGATTCTTTGGCCAAAAACATGTTAAATCAGTCAAATATGGCTACAGTCTGGCTGACATAACATCACGAGAAGTCTTTATGGTAGGAGAAATATAAATAGTAAGGTAAATGTTCAAGGTCTCTGGCCAGAAATATGTTCAGAAGGTCAAATATGGACTTCTGTATGGCTGATTTAACATCAGAAGGAGTCTATACATTTATGATAGACAAAATCCTTTTGAGAACTCTTTGGTCAAATTTTTTTTCAATCAGTCAAATGTGGACTACTGTCTTCCTGATTTTACATTACGAGAAGTCAGTCTATATGTATAGTGAGTTGATGTTCACGGTCTCTGGCCAGAAATATGTTCAGTAGGTCAAAAATAGACTACTGGCTGGTTAATATAACATCACAAGAAGTCAATCTGTAGTATAGCAAGATAATGTTCAAAACTCTTTGGCCAGAAATATGTTCAGAAGGTCAAAAGGTGACCTTTGTATAGCTGATTTATTATCAGAAGGAGTCTATAACTTTATATAGTTTGAAAAATTTTGAGGACACTTTGACCAGAAATAAGTTCAAAAGGTCAGATATGGACATCTATATGGCTTATGAAGCATCAGAAGGAGTCTATGAGTATGTATAGAAAGCCCAAGATCGAGGACTCTTTGGCAAGAAATATGTTCCTTGGGTCAAATATGGAATTCTGTATGTCTGACGTAACATCAGAAAGAGTCAACAAGTATATATGGAAAGGTCAAGTTTCGAGTACTCACTCCTTGGCCAGAAAAAAATTTGGTAGGTCAAATATGGACTTTTGTCAGGATGATATAACATCCGAAGATATCATTCTGAATGTATAGTGTTAACCTTTTAGCACTCTTTGGCCAGAAATATGTTCAGTAGGTCAAAAGGGGACCTCTGTATAGCTGATTTATCATCAGAAGGAGACTATAACTTTATATAGTTTGAAAAATTTTGAGGACACTTTGACCAGAAATAAGTTCAAAAGGTCAGATATGGACATCTATATGGCTTATGAAGCATCAGAAGGAGTTGGACTATGAGTATGTATAGAAAGCCCAAGATCGAGGACTCTTTGGCCAGAAATATGTTCAGGAGGTCAAAAAGGGACCTCTGTATAGCTGACTTATCATCAAAAGGAGTCTATAACTTTATATAGTTTGAATTTTTTTAGGACACTTTGACCACAAATAAGTTCAAAAGGTCAGATTTGGACATCTATATTGCTTATGAAGCATCAGAAGGAGTCTATGAGTATGTATAGAAAGGCCAAGATCGAGGACTCTTTGGCAAGAAATATGTTCCTTGGGTCAAATATGGAATTCTGTATGTCTGACATAACATCAGAAAGAGTCAACAAGTATATATGGAAAGGTCAAGTTTCGAGTACTCACTCCTTGGCCAGAAAAAAATTTGGTAGGTCAAATATGGACTTTTGTCAGGATGATATAACATCCGAAGATATCATTCTGAATGTATAGTGTTAACCTTTTAGCACTCTTTGGCCAGAAATATGTTCAGTAGGTCAAAAGGGGACCTCTGTATAGCTGATTTATCATCAGAAGGAGACTATGGGCCCTATTTTAACGATCTGAAACGCAAGTGTCAAAGCGCAAAGCGCAAGTAACTTTGTGGGCGGGTCTTGGCGCTGTTGCTATTTTCCCGGCGGGATAAATGACTCTTGCGCCAGGCGCAAATCTAAAATGGGTTGGTCTGAAGTAGCTTCATTATTCATAGGTGTGGTTTGGGCGTAACGTGAAATAAACCAATCAGAGCATCATCTCACATTCCCTTTAAGAGCAGACGCGCTTTGTTCTAAAGCGGATTCCTATTATAACGGCGGATTTGCCAGACGCGCGCCAGGAGCGGTTCACAGCCAAGGAGAGCAACGCTCTCGTCAGGGACGTTGGGGATGGAGAAACCCACCCAAATTAACTTCGGTTAAAAAGGCGTATGATAATTTGGGTAAATGTGTAAGCTAGATGTATGCTTTTATAATAAATTGTCTATCTATCTATCTATCTATCTATCTATCTATCTATCTATCTATCTATCTATCTATCTATCTATCTATCTATCTATCTATCTATCTATCATAATAATGTATGATTTGCAAAAATGAAAACTGCTGCTTCTGTGTAGATGAGAGAATCAAAGTGTATGCGCGTTGTGCACACGCTACATTGATTATGGCCAAGCATGCGCCCTTAAAATAGCATATGAATAACATGCGCAACGCGCCACTGACTTTAAACTATTTTTTCCTGGTTAGTGGCGCAATTGTTTTCTAAACCTGCAAAATATCATGAAGGAACGTTTGCGCCGGAACACGCCTCCTTTTTTGCGCTGAACCGCCCAGGGAGCGCAAGTTCATTCCCTAGTTTAGCGACGTGCTTCTGTGGAGGGAAAAGCGCGCTTTGCGCGGGTGCAAAATAGGAATGATACATGCGTCAGTGTACAAAGTCAATTGCGCTGGGTGCAAGATAGGGCCCTATAACTTTATATAGTTTGAAAAATTTTGAGGACACTTTGACCACAAATAAGTTCAAAAGGTCAGATATGGAAATCTATATGGCTAATGAAGCATCAGAAGGAGTCTATGAGTATGTATAGAAAGCCCAAGATTGAGGACTCTTTGGCCAGAAACGTTAAGGAGGTCAAAAGGGGACCTTTTTATAGCTGATTTATCATCAAAAGGAGTCTATAACTTTCTATAGTTTGAAAAATTTTGAGGACACTTTGACCACAAATAAGTTCAAAAGGTCAGATATGGACATCTATATGGCTTATGAAGCATCAGAAGGAATCTATGAGTATGTATAGAAAGCCCAATATTGAGGACTCTTTGGCCAGAAACATGTTCAGGAGGTCAAAAGGGGACCTCTGTATATCTGATTTATCATCAAAAGGAGTCTATAACTTTATATAGTTTGAATTTTTTTAGGACACTTTGACCACAAATAAGTTCAAAAGGTCAGATTTGGACATCTATATTGCTTATGAAGCATCAGAAGGAGTCTATGAGTATGTATAGAAAGCCCAAGATCAAGGACTCTTTGGCCAGAAATATGTTCAGGAGGTCAAAAGGGGACCTCTGTATATCTGATTTATCATCAAAAGGAGTCTATAACTTTATATAGTTTGAATTTCTTTTAGGACACTTTGACCACAAATAAGTTCAAAAGGTCAGATATGGACATCTATATGACTTATGAAGCATCAGAAGGAGTCTATGAGTATGTATAGAAAGCCCAAGATCGAGGACTCTTTGGCAAGAAATATGTTCAGGAGGTCAAAAGGGGACCTCTGTATAGCTGATTTATCATCAAAAGGAGTCTATAACTTTCTATTGATTGAAAAATTTTGAGGACACTTTGACCACAAATAAGTTCAAAAGGTCAGATATGGTCATCTAGATCAAGGATTCTTTGGCCAGAAATATGTTCAGGAGGTCAAAAGGGGACCTCTGTATAGCTGATTTATCATCAAAAGGAGTCTATAACTTTCTATAGTTTGAAAAATTTTGAGGACACTTTGACCACAAATAAGTTCAAAAGGTCAGATATGGACATCTATATGGCTTATGAAGCATCAGAAGGAATCTATGAGTATGTATAGAAAGCCCAATATTGAGGACTCTTTGGCCAGAAACATGTTCAGGAGGTCAAAAGGGGACCTCTTTATAGCTGACATCATCCAAAGGAGTCTATAACTTTATATAGTTTGAATTTTTTTAGGACACTTTGACCACAAATAAGTTCAAAAGGTCAGATTTGGACCTCTATATTGCTTATGAAGCATCAGAAGGAGTCTATGAGTATGTATAGAAAGCCCAAGATCAAGGACTCTTTGGCCAGAAATATGTTCAGGAGGTCAAAAGGGGACCTCTGTATAGCTGATTTATCATCAAAAGGAGTCTATAACTTTCTATAGTTTGAAAAATTTTGAGGACACTTTGACCACAAATAAGTTCAAAAGGTCAGATATGGAAATCTATATGGCTTATGAAGCATCAGAAGGAGTCTATGAGTATGTATAGAAAACGCAAGATCGAGGACTCTTTGGCCAGAAATATGTTCAGTAGGTAAAAAGGGCCCCTCTGTATAGCTGATTTATCTTTAAAAGGAGTCTATAACTTTATATAGTTTGAAAAATTTTGAGGACACTTTGACCACAAATAAGTTCAAAAGGTCAGATATGGACATCTATATGGCTTATGAAGCATCAGAAGGAATCTATGAGTATGTATAGAAAGCCCAATATTGAGGACTCTTTGGCCAGAAACATGTTCAGGAGGTCAAAAGGGGACCTCTGTATATCTGATTTATCATCAAAAGGAGTCTATAACTTTATATAGTTTGAATTTTTTTAGGACACTTTGACCACAAATAAGTTCAAAAGGTCAGATTTGGACATCTATATTGCTTATGAAGCATCAGAAGGAGTCTATGAGTATGTATAGAAAGCACAAGATCAAGGACTCTTTGGCCAGAAATATGTTCAGGAGGTCAAAAGGGGACCTCTGTATAGCTGATTTATCATCAAAAGGAGTCTATAACTTTCTATTGATTGAAAAATTTTGAGGACACTTTGATCACAAATAAGTTCAAAAGGTCAGATATGGACATCTAGATCAAGGACTCTTTGGCCAGAAATATGTTCAGGAGGTCAAAAGGGGACCTCTGTATAGCTGGTTTATCATCAAAAGGAGTCTATAACTTTATATAGTTTGAAAAAATGTTAGGACACTTTGACCACAAATAAGTTCAAAAGGTCAGATATGGACATCTATATGGCTTATGAAGCATCAGAAGGAGTCTACGAGTATGTATAGAAAGCCCAAGATCGAGGACTCCTTGGCCAGAAATATGTTCAGGAGGTCAAAAAGGGACCTCTGTATAGCTGACTTATCATCAAAAGGAGTCTATAACTTTATATAGTTTGAATTTTTTTTAGGACACTTTGACCACAAATAAGTTCAAAAGGTCAGATATGGACATCTATATGGCTTATGAAGCACCAGAAGGAGTCTATGAGTATGTATAGACAGCCCAAGATCGAGGACTCTTTGGCCAGAAATATGTTCAGGAGGTCAAAAGGGGACCTCTGTATAGCTGATTTATCATCAAAAGGAGTCTATAACTTTCTATAGTTTGAAAAATTTTGAGGACACTTTGACCACAAATAAGTTCAAAAGGTCAGATATGGAAATCTATATGGCTTATGAAGCATCAGAAGGAGTCTATGAGTATGTATTGAAAGCCCAAGATCGAGGACTCTTTGGCCAGAATTATGTTCATGAGGTCAAAAGGGGCTCTCTGTATAGCTGATTTATCATCAAAAGGAGTCTATAACTTTCTATAGTTTGAATTTTTTTTAGGACACTTTGACCACAAATAAGTTCAAAAGGTCAGATATGGACATCTATATGGCTTATGAAGCATCAGAAGGAGTCTATGAGTATGTATAGAAAGCCCAAGATCGAGGACTCTTTGGCAAGAAATATGTTCAGGAGGTCAAAAGGGGACCTCTGTATAGCTGATTTATCATCAAAAGGAGTCTATAACTTTCTATTGATTGAAAAATTTTGAGGACACTTTGACCACAAATAAGTTCAAAAGGTCAGATATGGACATCTAGATCAAGGATTCTTTGGCCAGAAATATGTTCAGGAGGTCAAAAGGGGACCTCTGTATAGCTGATTTATCATCAAAAGGAGTCTATAACTTTCTATAGTTTGAAAAATTTTGAGGACACTTTGACCACAAATAAGTTCAAAAGGTCAGATATGGACATCTATATGGCTTATGAAGCATCAGAAGGAATCTATGAGTATGTATAGAAAGCCCAATATTGAGGACTCTTTGGCCAGAAACATGTTCAGGAGGTCAAAAGGGGACCTCTTTATAGCTGACATCATCCAAAGGAGTCTATAACTTTATATAGTTTGAATTTTTTTAGGACACTTTGACCACAAATAAGTTCAAAAGGTCAGATTTGGACATCTATATTGCTTATGAAGCATCAGAAGGAGTCTATGAGTATGTATAGAAAGCACAAGATCAAGGACTCTTTGGCCAGAAATATGTTCAGGAGGTCAAAAGGGGACCTCTGTATAGCTGATTTATCATCAAAAGGAGTCTATAACTTTCTATTGATTGAAAAATTTTGAGGACACTTTGATCACAAATAAGTTCAAAAGGTCAGATATGGACATCTAGATCAAGGACTCTTTGGCCAGAAATATGTTCAGGAGGTCAAAAGGGGACCTCTGTATAGCTGGTTTATCATCAAAAGGAGTCTATAACTTTATATAGTTTGAAAAAATGTTAGGACACTTTGACCACAAATAAGTTCAAAAGGTCAGATATGGACATCTATATGGCTTATGAAGCATCAGAAGGAGTCTACGAGTATGTATAGAAAGCCCAAGATCGAGGACTCCTTGGCCAGAAATATGTTCAGGAGGTCAAAAAGGGCCCCTCTGTATAGCTGATTTATCTTTAAAAGGAGTCTATAACTTTATATAGTTTGAAAAATTTTGAGGACACTTTGACCACAAATAAGTTCAAAAGGTCAGATATGGACATCTATATGGCTTATGAAGCATCAGAAGGAATCTATGAGTATGTATAAAAAGCCCAATATTGAGGACTCTTTGGCCAGAAACATGTTCAGGAGGTCAAAAGGGGACCTCTGTATATCTGATTTATCATCAAAAGGAGTCTATAACTTTATATAGTTTGAATTTTTTTAGGACACTTTGACCACAAATAAGTTCAAAAGGTCAGATTTGGACATCTATATTGCTTATGAAGCATCAGAAGGAGTCTATGAGTATGTATAGAAAGCACAAGATCAAGGACTCTTTGGCCAGAAATATGTTCAGGAGGTCAAAAGGGGACCTCTGTATATCTGATTTATCATCAAAAGGAGTCTATAACTTTATATAGTTTGAATTTTTTTTAGGACACTTTGACCACAAATAAGTTCAAAAGGTCAGATATGGACATCTATATGGCTTATGAAGCATCAGAAGGAGTCTACGAGTATGTATAGAAAGCCCAAGATCGAGGACTCCTTGGCCAGAAATATGTTCAGGAGGTCAAAAAGGGACCTCTGTATAGCTGACTTATCATCAAAAGGAGTCTATAACTTTATATAGTTTGAATTTTTTTTAGGACACTTTGACCACAAATAAGTTCAAAAGGTCAGATATGGACATCTATATGGCTTATGAAGCACCAGAAGGAGTCTATGAGTATGTATAGACAGCCCAAGATCGAGGACTCTTTGGCCAGAAATATGTTCAGGAGGTCAAAAGGGGACCTCTGTATAGCTGATTTATCATCAAAAGGAGTCTATAACTTTCTATAGTTTGAAAAATTTTGAGGACACTTTGACCACAAATAAGTTCAAAAGGTCAGATATGGAAATCTATATGGCTTATGAAGCATCAGAAGGAGTCTATGAGTATGTATTGAAAGCCCAAGATCGAGGACTCTTTGGCCAGAATTATGTTCATGAGGTCAAAAGGGGCTCTCTGTATAGCTGATTTATCATCAAAAGGAGTCTATAACTTTCTATAGTTTGAATTTTTTTTAGGACACTTTGACCACAAATAAGTTCAAAAGGTCAGATATGGACATCTATATGGCTTATGAAGCATCAGAAGGAGTCTATGAGTATGTATAGAAAGCCCAAGATCGAGGACTCTTTGGCCAGAAATATGTTCAGGAGGTCAAAGGGGGCCCTCTGTATAGCTGATTTATCATCAAAAGGAGTCTATAACTTTCTATAGTTTGAAAACTTTTGAGGACACTTTGACCACAAATAAGTTCAAAAGGTCACATATGGCCATCTATATGGCTTATGAAGCATCAGAAGGAGTCTATGAGTATGCATAGAAAGCCCAAGATTGAGGACTCTTTGGCCAGAAACATGTTCAGGAGGTCAAAAGGAGCCCTTTGTATAGCTGGTTTATCATCAAAAGGAGTCTATAACTTTATATAGTTTGAAAAAATGTTAGGACACTTTGACCACAAATAAGTTCAAAAGGTCAGATATGGACATCTATATGGCTTATGAAGCACTAGAAGGAGTCTATGAGTATGTATAGACAGCCCAAGATCGAGGACTCTTTGGCCAGAAATATGTTCAGGAGGTCAAAAGGGGACCTCTGTATAGCTGATTTATCATCAAAAGGAGTCTATATCTTTCTATAGTTTGAAAACTTTTGAGGACACTTTGACCACAAATAAGTTCAAAAGGTCACATATGGCCATCTATATGGCTTATGAAGCATCAGAAGGAGTCTATGAGTATGCATAGAAAGCCCAAGATTGAGGACTCTTTGGCCAGAAACATGTTCAGGAGGTCAAAAGGGGCCCTCTGTATAGCTGGTTTATCATCAAAAGGAGTCTATAACTTTATATAGTTTGAAAAAATGTTAGGACACTTTGACCACAAATAAGTTCAAAAGGTCAGATATGGACATCTATATGGCTTATGAAGCATCAGAAGGAGTCTATGAGTATGTATAGAAAGCCCACGATCGAGGACTCTTTGGCCAGAAATATGTTCAGGAGGTCAAAGGGGGCCCTCTGTATAGCTGATTTATCATCAAAAGGAGTCTATAACTTTATATAGTTTGAAAAAATGTTAGGACACTTTGACCACAAATAAGTTCAAAAGGTCAGATATGGTCATCTATATGGCTTATGAAGCACCAGAAGGAGTCTATGAGTATGTATAGACAGCCCAAGATCGAGGACTCTTTGGCCAGAAATATGTTCAGGAGGTCAAAAGGGGACCTCTGTATAGCTGATTTATCATCAAAAGGAGTCTATAACTTTCTATAGTTTGAAAAATTTTGAGGACACTTTGACCACAAATAAGTTCAAAAGGTCAGATATGGAAATCTATATGGCTTATGAAGCATCAGAAGGAGTCTATGAGTATGTATAGAAAGCCCAAGATCGAGGACTCTTTGGCCAGAAATATGTTCTGGAGGTCAAAAGGGGACCTCTGTATAGCTGATTTATCATCAAAAGGAGTCTATAACTTTCTATAGTTTGAAAAATTTTGAGGACACTTTGACCACAAATAAGTTCAAAGGTCAGATATGGAAATCTATATGGCTTATGAAGCATCAGAAGGAGTCTATGAGTATGTATAGAAAGCCCAAGATCGAGGACTCTTTGGCCAGAAATATGTTCTGGAGGTCAAAAGGGGACCTCTGTATAGCTGATTTATCATCAAAAGGAGTCTATAACTTTCTATAGTTTGAAAAATTTTGAGGACACTTTGACCACAAATAAGTTCAAAAGGTCAGATATGGAAATATATATGGCTTATGAAGCATCAGAAGGAGTCTATGAGTATGTATAGAAAGCCCAAGATCGAGGACTCTTTGGCCAGAAATATGTTCTGGAGGTCAAAAGGGGCTCTCTGTATAGCTGATTTATCATCAAAAGGAGTCTATAACTTTCTATAGTTTGAAAAATTTTGAGGACACTTTGACCACAAATAAGTTCAAAAGGTCAGATATGGTCATCTATATGGCTTATGAAGCATCAGAAGGAGTCTATGAGTATGTATAGACAGCCCAAGATCGAGGACTCTTTGGCCAGAAATATGTTTAGGAGGTCAAAAGGGGACCTCTGTATAGCTGATTTATCATCAAAAGGAGTCTATAACTTTCTATAGTTTGAAAAATTTTGAGGACACTTTGACCACAAATAAGTTCAAAAGGTCAGATATGGAAATCTATATGGCTTATGAAGCATCAGAAGGAGTCTATGAGTATGTATAGAAAGCCCAAGATCGAGGACTCTTTGGCCAGAAATATGTTCTGGAGGTCAAAAGGGGCTCTCTGTATAGCTGATTTATCATCAAAAGGAGTCTATAACTTTCTATAGTTTGAATTTTTTTTAGGACACTTTGACCACAAATAAGTTCAAAAGCTCAGATATGGACATCTATATGGCTTATGAAGCATCAGAAGGAGTCTATGAGTATGTATAGAAAGCCCACGATCGAGGACTCTTTGGCCAGAAATATGTTCAGGAGGTCAAAGGGGGCCCTCTGTATAGCTGATTTATCATCAAAAGGAGTCTATAACTTTATATAGTTTGAAAAAATGTTAGGACACTTTGACCACAAATAAGTTCAAAAGGTCAGATATGGTCATCTATATGGCTTATGAAGCATCAGAAGGAGTCTATGAGTATGTATAGACAGCCCAAGATCGAGGACTCTTTGGCCAGAAATATGTTCAGGAGGTCAAAAGGGGACCTCTGTATAGCTGATTTATCATCAAAAGGAGTCTATAACTTTATATAGTTTGAAAAATTTTGAGGACACTTTGACCACAAATAAGTTCAAAAGGTCAGATATGGAAATCTATATGGCTTATGAAGCATCAGAAGGAGTCTATGAGTATGTATAGAAAGCCCAAGATCGAGGACTCTTTGGCCAGAAATATGTTCTGGAGGTCAAAAGGGGACCTCTGTATAGCTGATTTATCATCAAAAGGAGTCTATAACTTTCTATAGTTTGAAAAATTTTGAGGACACTTTGACCACAAATAAGTTCAAAGGTCAGATATGGAAATCTATATGGCTTATGAAGCATTAGAAGGAGTCTATGAGTATGTATAGAAAGCCCAAGATCGAGGACTCTTTGGCCAGAAATATGTTCTGGAGGTCAAAAGGGGACCTCTGTATAGCTGATTTATCATCAAAAGGAGTCTATAACTTTCTATAGTTTGAAAAATTTTGAGGACACTTTGACCACAAATAAGTTCAAAAGGTCAGATATGGAAATATATATGGCTTATGAAGCATCAGAAGGAGTCTATGAGTATGTATAGAAAGCCCAAGATCGAGGACTCTTTGGCCAGAAATATGTTCTGGAGGTCAAAAGGGGCTCTCTGTATAGCTGATTTATCATCAAAAGGAGTCTATAACTTTCTATAGTTTGAATTTTTTTTAGGACACTTTGACCACAAATAAGTTCAAAAGCTCAGATATGGACATCTATATGGCTTATGAAGCATCAGAAGGAGTCTATGAGTATGTATAGAAAGCCCACGATCGAGGACTCTTTGGCCAGAAATATGTTCAGGAGGTCAAAGGGGGCCCTCTGTATAGCTGATTTATCATCAAAAGGAGTCTATAACTTTCTATAGTTTGAAAACTTTTGAGGACACTTTGACCACAAATAAGTTCAAAAGGTCACATATGGCCATCTATATGGCTTATGAAGCATCAGAAGGAGTCTATGAGTATGCATAGAAAGCCCAAGATTGAGGACTCTTTGGCCAGAAACATGTTCAGGAGGTCAAAAGGGGACCTCTGTATAGCTGATTTATCATCAAAAGGAGTCTATAACTTTCTATAGTTTGAAAAATTTTGAGGACACTTTGACCACAAATAAGTTCAAAAGGTCAGATATGGACATCTATATGGCTTATGAAGCATCAGAAGGAATCTATGAGTATGTATAGAAAGCCCAATATTGAGGACTCTTTGGCCAGAAACATGTTCAGGAGGTCAAAAGGGGACCTCTTTATAGCTGACATCATCCAAAGGAGTCTATAACTTTATATAGTTTGAATTTTTTTAGGACACTTTGACCACAAATAAGTTCAAAAGGTCAGATTTGGACCTCTATATTGCTTATGAAGCATCAGAAGGAGTCTATGAGTATGTATAGAAAGCCCAAGATCAAGGACTCTTTGGCCAGAAATATGTTCAGGAGGTCAAAAGGGGACCTCTGTATAGCTGATTTATCATAAAAAGGAGTCTATAACTTTCTATAGTTTGAAAAATTTTGAGGACACTTTGACCACAAATAAGTTCAAAAGGTCAGATATGGAAATCTATATGGCTTATGAAGCATCAGAAGGAGTCTATGAGTATGTATAGAAAACGCAAGATCGAGGACTCTTTGGCCAGAAATATGTTCAGTAGGTAAAAAGGGCCCCTCTGTATAGCTGATTTATCTTTAAAAGGAGTCTATAACTTTATATAGTTTGAAAAATTTTGAGGACACTTTGACCACAAATAAGTTCAAAAGGTCAGATATGGACATCTATATGGCTTATGAAGCATCAGAAGGAATCTATGAGTATGTATAGAAAGCCCAATATTGAGGACTCTTTGGCCAGAAACATGTTCAGGAGGTCAAAAGGGGACCTCTGTATATCTGATTTATCATCAAAAGGAGTCTATAACTTTATATAGTTTGAATTTTTTTAGGACACTTTGACCACAAATAAGTTCAAAAGGTCAGATTTGGACATCTATATTGCTTATGAAGCATCAGAAGGAGTCTATGAGTATGTATAGAAAGCACAAGATCAAGGACTCTTTGGCCAGAAATATGTTCAGGAGGTCAAAAGGGGACCTCTGTATATCTGATTTATCATCAAAAGGAGTCTATAACTTTATATAGTTTGAATTTTTTTTAGGACACTTTGACCACAAATAAGTTCAAAAGGTCAGATATGGACATCTATATGACTTATGAAGCATCAGAAGGAGTCTATGAGTATGTATAGAAAGCCCAAGATCGAGGACTCTTTGGCAAGAAATATGTTCAGGAGGTCAAAAGGGGACCTCTGTATAGCTGATTTATCATCAAAAGGAGTCTATAACTTTCTATTGATTGAAAAATTTTGAGGACGCTTTGATCACAAATAAGTTCAAAAGGTCAGATATGGACATCTAGATCAAGGACTCTTTGGCCAGAAATATGTTCAGGAGGTCAAAAGGGGACCTCTGTATAGCTGGTTTATCATCAAAAGGAGTCTATAACTTTATATAGTTTGAAAAAATGTTAGGACACTTTGACCACAAATAAGTTCAAAAGGTCAGATATGGACATCTATATGGCTTATGAAGCATCAGAAGGAGTCTACGAGTATGTATAGAAAGCCCAAGATCGAGGACTCCTTGGCCAGAAATATGTTCAGGAGGTCAAAAAGGGACCTCTGTATAGCTGACTTATCATCAAAAGGAGTCTATAACTTTATATAGTTTGAATTTTTTTTAGGACACTTTGACCACAAATAAGTTCAAAAGGTCAGATATGGACATCTATATGGCTTATGAAGCACCAGAAGGAGTCTATGAGTATGTATAGACAGCCCAAGATCGAGGACTCTTTGGCCAGAAATATGTTCAGGAGGTCAAAAGGGGACCTCTGTATAGCTGATTTATCATCAAAAGGAGTCTATAACTTTCTATAGTTTGAAAAATTTTGAGGACACTTTGACCACAAATAAGTTCAAAAGGTCAGATATGGAAATCTATATGGCTTATGAAGCATCAGAAGGAGTCTATGAGTATGTATTGAAAGCCCAAGATCGAGGACTCTTTAGCCAGAATTATGTTCATGAGGTCAAAAGGGGCTCTCTGTATAGCTGATTTATCATCAAAAGGAGTCTATAACTTTCTATAGTTTGAATTTTTTTTAGGACACTTTGACCACAAATAAGTTCAAAAGGTCAGATATGGACATCTATATGGCTTATGAAGCATCAGAAGGAGTCTATGAGTATGTATAGAAAGCCCAAGATCGAGGACTCTTTGGCCAGAAATATGTTCAGGAGGTCAAAGGGGGCCCTCTGTATAGCTGATTTATCATCAAAAGGAGTCTATAACTTTCTATAGTTTGAAAACTTTTGAGGACACTTTGACCACAAATAAGTTCAAAAGGTCACATATGGAAATCTATATGGCTTATGAAGCATCAGAAGGAGTCTATGAGTATGTATTGAAAGCCCAAGATCGAGGACTCTTTGGCCAGAATTATGTTCATGAGGTCAAAAGGGGCTCTCTGTATAGCTGATTTATCATCAAAAGGAGTCTATAACTTTCTATAGTTTGAATTTTTTTTAGGACACTTTGACCACAAATAAGTTCAAAAGGTCAGATATGGACATCTATATGGCTTATGAAGCATCAGAAGGAGTCTATGAGTATGTATAGAAAGCCCAAGATCGAGGACTCTTTGGCCAGAAATATGTTCAGGAGGTCAAAGGGGGCCCTCTGTATAGCTGATTTATCATCAAAAGGAGTCTATAACTTTCTATACTTTGAAAACTTTTGAGGACACTTTGACCACAAATAAGTTCAAAAGGTCACATATGGCCATCTATATGGCTTATGAAGCATCAGAAGGAGTCTATGAGTATGCATAGAAAGCCCAAGATTGAGGACTCTTTGGCCAGAAACATGTTCAGGAGGTCAAAAGGAGCCCTTTGTATAGCTGGTTTATCATCAAAAGGAGTCTATAACTTTATATAGTTTGAAAAAATGTTAGGACACTTTGACCACAAATAAGTTCAAAAGGTCAGATATGGACATCTATATGGCTTATGAAGCACCAGAAGGAGTCTATGAGTATGTATAGACAGCCCAAGATCGAGGACTCTTTGGCCAGAAATATGTTCAGGAGGTCAAAAGGGGACCTCTGTATAGCTGATTTATCATCAAAAGGAGTCTATAACTTTCTATAGTTTGAAAACTTTTGAGGACACTTTGACCACAAATAAGTTCAAAAGGTCACATATGGCCATCTATATGGCTTATGAAGCATCAGAAGGAGTCTATGAGTATGCATAGAAAGCCCAAGATTGAGGACTCTTTGGCCAGAAACATGTTCAGGAGGTCAAAAGGGGCCCTCTGTATAGCTGGTTTATCATCAAAAGGAGTCTATAACTTTATATAGTTTGAAAAAATGTTAGGACACTTTGACCACAAATAAGTTCAAAAGGTCAGATATGGACATCTATATGGCTTATGAAGCATCAGAAGGAGTCTATGAGTATGTATAGAAAGCCCAAGATCGAGGACTCCTTGGCCAGAAATATGTTCAGGAGGTCAAAAAGGGACCTCTGTATAGCTGACTTATCATCAAAAGGAGTCTATAACTTTATATAGTTTGAATTTTTTTTAGGACACTTTGACCACAAATAAGTTCAAAAGGTCAGATATGGACATCTATATGGCTTATGAAGCACCAGAAGGAGTCTATGAGTATGTATAGACAGCCCAAGATCGAGGACTCTTTGGCCAGAAATATGTTCAGGAGGTCAAAAGGGGACCTCTGTATAGCTGATTTATCATCAAAAGGAGTCTATAACTTTCTATAGTTTGAAAAATTTTGAGGACACTTTGACCACAAATAAGTTCAAAAGGTCAGATATGGAAATCTATATGGCTTATGAAGCATCAGAAGGAGTCTATGAGTATGTATAGAAAGCCCAAGATCGAGGACTCTTTGGCCAGAAATATGTTCTGGAGGTCAAAAGGGGACCTCTGTATAGCTGATTTATCATCAAAAGGAGTCTATAACTTTCTATAGTTTGAAAAATTTTGAGGACACTTTGACCACAAATAAGTTCAAAAGGTCAGATATGGAAATCTATATGGCTTATGAAGCATCAGAAGGAGTCTATGAGTATGTATAGAAAGCCCAAGATCGAGGACTCTTTGGCCAGAAATATGTTCTGGAGGTCAAAAGGGGCTCTCTGTATAGCTGATTTATCATCAAAAGGAGTCTATAACTTTCTATAGTTTGAATTTTTTTTAGGACACTTTGACCACAAATAAGTTCAAAAGCTCAGATATGGAAATCTATATGGCTTATGAAGCATCAGAAGGAGTCTATGAGTATGTATAGAAAACGCAAGATCGAGGACTCTTTGGCCAGAAATATGTTCAGTAGGTAAAAAGGGCCCCTCTGTATAGCTGATTTATCTTTAAAAGGAGTCTATAACTTTATATAGTTTGAAAAATTTTGAGGACACTTTGACCACAAATAAGTTCAAAAGGTCAGATATGGACATCTATATGGCTTATGAAGCATCAGAAGGAATCTATGAGTATGTATAGAAAGCCCAAGATCGAGGACTCTTTGGCCAGAAATATGTTCAGGAGGTCAAAAGGGGACCTCTGTATAGCTGATTTATCGTCAAAAGGAGTCTATAACTTTCTATAGTTTGAAAAATTTTGAGGACAGTTTGACCACAAATAAGTTCAAAAGGTCAGATATGGAACTCTATATGGCTTATGAAGCATCAGAAGGAGTCTATGAGTATGTATAGAAAGCACAAGATCAAGGACTCTTTGGCCAGAAATATGTTCAGGAGGTCAAAAGGGGACCTCTGTATATCTGATTTATCATCAAAAGGAGTCTATAACTTTATATAGTTTGAATTTTTTTTAGGACACTTTGACCACAAATAAGTTCAAAAGGTCAGATATGGACATCTATATGGCTTATGAAGCATCAGAAGGAGTCTACGAGTATGTATAGAAAGCCCAAGATCGAGGACTCCTTGGCCAGAAATATGTTCAGGAGGTCAAAAAGGGACCTCTGTATAGCTGACTTATCATCAAAAGGAGTCTATAACTTTATATAGTTTGAATTTTTTTTAGGACACTTTGACCACAAATAAGTTCAAAAGGTCAGATATGGACATCTATATGGCTTATGAAGCACCAGAAGGAGTCTATGAGTATGTATAGACAGCCCAAGATCGAGGACTCTTTGGCCAGAAATATGTTCAGGAGGTCAAAAGGGGACCTCTGTATAGCTGATTTATCATCAAAAGGAGTCTATAACTTTCTATAGTTTGAAAAATTTTGAGGACACTTTGACCACAAATAAGTTCAAAAGGTCAGATATGGAAATCTATATGGCTTATGAAGCATCAGAAGGAGTCTATGAGTATGTATTGAAAGCCCAAGATCGAGGACTCTTTGGCCAGAATTATGTTCATGAGGTCAAAAGGGGCTCTCTGTATAGCTGATTTATCATCAAAAGGAGTCTATAACTTTCTATAGTTTGAATTTTTTTTAGGACACTTTGACCACAAATAAGTTCAAAAGGTCAGATATGGACATCTATATGGCTTATGAAGCATCAGAAGGAGTCTATGAGTATGTATAGAAAGCCCAAGATCGAGGACTCTTTGGCCAGAAATATGTTCAGGAGGTCAAAGGGGGCCCTCTGTATAGCTGATTTATCATCAAAAGGAGTCTATAACTTTCTATAGTTTGAAAACTTTTGAGGACACTTTGACCACAAATAAGTTCAAAAGGTCACATATGGCCATCTATATGGCTTATGAAGCATCAGAAGGAGTCTATGAGTATGCATAGAAAGCCCAAGATTGAGGACTCTTTGGCCAGAAACATGTTCAGGAGGTCAAAAGGAGCCCTTTGTATAGCTGGTTTATCATCAAAAGGAGTCTATAACTTTATATAGTTTGAAAAAATGTTAGGACACTTTGACCACAAATAAGTTCAAAAGGTCAGATATGGACATCTATATGGCTTATGAAGCACTAGAAGGAGTCTATGAGTATGTATAGACAGCCCAAGATCGAGGACTCTTTGGCCAGAAATATGTTCAGGAGGTCAAAAGGGGACCTCTGTATAGCTGATTTATCATCAAAAGGAGTCTATATCTTTCTATAGTTTGAAAACTTTTGAGGACACTTTGACCACAAATAAGTTCAAAAGGTCACATATGGCCATCTATATGGCTTATGAAGCATCAGAAGGAGTCTATGAGTATGCATAGAAAGCCCAAGATTGAGGACTCTTTGGCCAGAAACATGTTCAGGAGGTCAAAAGGGGCCCTCTGTATAGCTGGTTTATCATCAAAAGGAGTCTATAACTTTATATAGTTTGAAAAAATGTTAGGACACTTTGACCACAAATAAGTTCAAAAGGTCAGATATGGACATCTATATGGCTTATGAAGCATCAGAAGGAGTCTATGAGTATGTATAGAAAGCCCACGATCGAGGACTCTTTGGCCAGAAATATGTTCAGGAGGTCAAAGGGGGCCCTCTGTATAGCTGATTTATCATCAAAAGGAGTCTATAACTTTATATAGTTTGAAAAAATGTTAGGACACTTTGACCACAAATAAGTTCAAAAGGTCAGATATGGTCATCTATATGGCTTATGAAGCACCAGAAGGAGTCTATGAGTATGTATAGACAGCCCAAGATCGAGGACTCTTTGGCCAGAAATATGTTCAGGAGGTCAAAAGGGGACCTCTGTATAGCTGATTTATCATCAAAAGGAGTCTATAACTTTCTATAGTTTGAAAAATTTTGAGGACACTTTGACCACAAATAAGTTCAAAAGGTCAGATATGGAAATCTATATGGCTTATGAAGCATCAGAAGGAGTCTATGAGTATGTATAGAAAGCCCAAGATCGAGGACTCTTTGGCCAGAAATATGTTCTGGAGGTCAAAAGGGGACCTCTGTATAGCTGATTTATCATCAAAAGGAGTCTATAACTTTCTATAGTTTGAAAAATTTTGAGGACACTTTGACCACAAATAAGTTCAAAGGTCAGATATGGAAATCTATATGGCTTATGAAGCATCAGAAGGAGTCTATGAGTATGTATAGAAAGCCCAAGATCGAGGACTCTTTGGCCAGAAATATGTTCTGGAGGTCAAAAGGGGACCTCTGTATAGCTGATTTATCATCAAAAGGAGTCTATAACTTTCTATAGTTTGAAAAATTTTGAGGACACTTTGACCACAAATAAGTTCAAAAGGTCAGATATGGAAATATATATGGCTTATGAAGCATCAGAAGGAGTCTATGAGTATGTATAGAAAGCCCAAGATCGAGGACTCTTTGGCCAGAAATATGTTCTGGAGGTCAAAAGGGGCTCTCTGTATAGCTGATTTATCATCAAAAGGAGTCTATAACTTTCTATAGTTTGAAAAATTTTGAGGACACTTTGACCACAAATAAGTTCAAAAGGTCAGATATGGTCATCTATATGGCTTATGAAGCATCAGAAGGAGTCTATGAGTATGTATAGACAGCCCAAGATCGAGGACTCTTTGGCCAGAAATATGTTTAGGAGGTCAAAAGGGGACCTCTGTATAGCTGATTTATCATCAAAAGGAGTCTATAACTTTCTATAGTTTGAAAAATTTTGAGGACACTTTGACCACAAATAAGTTCAAAAGGTCAGATATGGAAATCTATATGGCTTATGAAGCATCAGAAGGAGTCTATGAGTATGTATAGAAAGCCCAAGATCGAGGACTCTTTGGCCAGAAATATGTTCTGGAGGTCAAAAGGGGCTCTCTGTATAGCTGATTTATCATCAAAAGGAGTCTATAACATTCTATAGTTTGAATTTTTTTTAGGACACTTTGACCACAAATAAGTTCAAAAGCTCAGATATGGACATCTATATGGCTTATGAAGCATCAGAAGGAGTCTATGAGTATGTATAGAAAGCCCACGATCGAGGACTCTTTGGCCAGAAATATGTTCAGGAGGTCAAAGGGGGCCCTCTGTATAGCTGATTTATCATCAAAAGGAGTCTATAACTTTATATAGTTTGAAAAAATGTTAGGACACTTTGACCACAAATAAGTTCAAAAGGTCAGATATGGTCATCTATATGGCTTATGAAGCATCAGAAGGAGTCTATGAGTATGTATAGACAGCCCAAGATCGAGGACTCTTTGGCCAGAAATATGTTCAGGAGGTCAAAAGGGGACCTCTGTATAGCTGATTTATCATCAAAAGGAGTCTATAACTTTCTATAGTTTGAAAAATTTTGAGGACACTTTGACCACAAATAAGTTCAAAAGGTCAGATATGGAAATCTATATGGCTTATGAAGCATCAGAAGGAGTCTATGAGTATGTATAGAAAGCCCAAGATCGAGGACTCTTTGGCCAGAAATATGTTCTGGAGGTCAAAAGGGGACCTCTGTATAGCTGATTTATCATCAAAAGGAGTCTATAACTTTCTATAGTTTGAAAAATTTTGAGGACACTTTGACCACAAATAAGTTCAAAGGTCAGATATGGAAATCTATATGGCTTATGAAGCATTAGAAGGAGTCTATGAGTATGTATAGAAAGCCCAAGATCGAGGACTCTTTGGCCAGAAATATGTTCTGGAGGTCAAAAGGGGACCTCTGTATAGCTGATTTATCATCAAAAGGAGTCTATAACTTTCTATAGTTTGAAAAATTTTGAGGACACTTTGACCACAAATAAGTTCAAAAGGTCAGATATGGAAATATATATGGCTTATGAAGCATCAGAAGGAGTCTATGAGTATGTATAGAAAGCCCAAGATCGAGGACTCTTTGGCCAGAAATATGTTCTGGAGGTCAAAAGGGGCTCTCTGTATAGCTGATTTATCATCAAAAGGAGTCTATAACTTTCTATAGTTTGAATTTTTTTTAGGACACTTTGACCACAAATAAGTTCAAAAGCTCAGATATGGACATCTATATGGCTTATGAAGCATCAGAAGGAGTCTATGAGTATGTATAGAAAGCCCACGATCGAGCACTCTTTGGCCAGAAATATGTTCAGGAGGTCAAAGGGGGCCCTCTGTATAGCTGATTTATCATCAAAAGGAGTCTATAACTTTCTATAGTTTGAAAACTTTTGAGGACACTTTGACCACAAATAAGTTCAAAAGGTCACATATGGCCATCTATATGGCTTATGAAGCATCAGAAGGAGTCTATGAGTATGCATAGAAAGCCCAAGATTGAGGACTCTTTGGCCAGAAACATGTTCAGGAGGTCAAAAGGGGACCTCTGTATAGCTGATTTATCATCAAAAGGAGTCTATAACTTTCTATAGTTTGAAAAATTTTGAGGACACTTTGACCACAAATAAGTTCAAAAGGTCAGATATGGACATCTATATGGCTTATGAAGCATCAGAAGGAATCTATGAGTATGTATAGAAAGCCCAATATTGAGGACTCTTTGGCCAGAAACATGTTCAGGAGGTCAAAAGGGGACCTCTTTATAGCTGACATCATCCAAAGGAGTCTATAACTTTATATAGTTTGAATTTTTTTAGGACACTTTGACCACAAATAAGTTCAAAAGGTCAGATTTGGACCTCTATATTGCTTATGAAGCATCAGAAGGAGTCTATGAGTATGTATAGAAAGCCCAAGATCAAGGACTCTTTGGCCAGAAATATGTTCAGGAGGTCAAAAGGGGACCTCTGTATAGCTGATTTATCATCAAAAGGAGTCTATAACTTTCTATAGTTTGAAAAATTTTGAGGACACTTTGACCACAAATAAGTTCAAAAGGTCAGATATGGAAATCTATATGGCTTATGAAGCATCAGAAGGAGTCTATGAGTATGTATAGAAAACGCAAGATCGAGGACTCTTTGGCCAGAAATATGTTCAGTAGGTAAAAAGGGCCCCTCTGTATAGCTGATTTATCTTTAAAAGGAGTCTATAACTTTATATAGTTTGAAAAATTTTGAGGACACTTTGACCACAAATAAGTTCAAAAGGTCAGATATGGACATCTATATGGCTTATGAAGCATCAGAAGGAATCTATGAGTATGTATAGAAAGCCCAATATTGAGGACTCTTTGGCCAGAAACATGTTCAGGAGGTCAAAAGGGGACCTCTGTATATCTGATTTATCATCAAAAGGAGTCTATAACTTTATATAGTTTGAATTTTTTTAGGACACTTTGACCACAAATAAGTTCAAAAGGTCAGATTTGGACATCTATATTGCTTATGAAGCATCAGAAGGAGTCTATGAGTATGTATAGAAAGCACAAGATCAAGGACTCTTTGGCCAGAAATATGTTCAGGAGGTCAAAAGGGGACCTCTGTATATCTGATTTATCATCAAAAGGAGTCTATAACTTTATATAGTTTGAATTTTTTTTAGGACACTTTGACCACAAATAAGTTCAAAAGGTCAGATATGGACATCTATATGACTTATGAAGCATCAGAAGGAGTCTATGAGTATGTATAGAAAGCCCAAGATCGAGGACTCTTTGGCAAGAAATATGTTCAGGAGGTCAAAAGGGGACCTCTGTATAGCTGATTTATCATCAAAAGGAGTCTATAACTTCCTATTGATTGAAAAATTTTGAGGACACTTTGATCACAAATAAGTTCAAAAGGTCAGATATGGACATCTAGATCAAGGACTCTTTGGCCAGAAATATGTTCAGGAGGTCAAAAGGGGACCTCTGTATAGCTGGTTTATCATCAAAAGGAGTCTATAACTTTATATAGTTTGAAAAAATGTTAGGACACTTTGACCACAAATAAGTTCAAAAGGTCAGATATGGACATCTATATGGCTTATGAAGCATCAGAAGGAGTCTACGAGTATGTATAGAAAGCCCAAGATCGAGGACTCCTTGGCCAGAAATATGTTCAGGAGGTCAAAAAGGGACCTCTGTATAGCTGACTTATCATCAAAAGGAGTCTATAACTTTATATAGTTTGAATTTTTTTTAGGACACTTTGACCACAAATAAGTTCAAAAGGTCAGATATGGACATCTATATGGCTTATGAAGCACCAGAAGGAGTCTATGAGTATGTATAGACAGCCCAAGATCGAGGACTCTTTGGCCAGAAATATGTTCAGGAGGTCAAAAGGGGACCTCTGTATAGCTGATTTATCATCAAAAGGAGTCTATAACTTTCTATAGTTTGAAAAATTTTGAGGACACTTTGACCACAAATAAGTTCAAAAGGTCAGATATGGAAATCTATATGGCTTATGAAGCATCAGAAGGAGTCTATGAGTATGTATTGAAAGCCCAAGATCGAGGACTCTTTAGCCAGAATTATGTTCATGAGGTCAAAAGGGGCTCTCTGTATAGCTGATTTATCATCAAAAGGAGTCTATAACTTTCTATAGTTTGAATTTTTTTTAGGACACTTTGACCACAAATAAGTTCAAAAGGTCAGATATGGACATCTATATGGCTTATGAAGCATCAGAAGGAGTCTATGAGTATGTATAGAAAGCCCAAGATCGAGGACTCTTTGGCCAGAAATATGTTCAGGAGGTCAAAGGGGGCCCTCTGTATAGCTGATTTATCATCAAAAGGAGTCTATAACTTTCTATAGTTTGAAAACTTTTGAGGACACTTTGACCACAAATAAGTTCAAAAGGTCACATATGGAAATCTATATGGCTTATGAAGCATCAGAAGGAGTCTATGAGTATGTATTGAAAGCCCAAGATCGAGGACTCTTTGGCCAGAATTATGTTCATGAGGTCAAAAGGGGCTCTCTGTATAGCTGATTTATCATCAAAAGGAGTCTATAACTTTCTATAGTTTGAATTTTTTTTAGGACACTTTGACCACAAATAAGTTCAAAAGGTCAGATATGGACATCTATATGGCTTATGAAGCATCAGAAGGAGTCTATGAGTATGTATAGAAAGCCCAAGATCGAGGACTCTTTGGCCAGAAATATGTTCAGGAGGTCAAAGGGGGCCCTCTGTATAGCTGATTTATCATCAAAAGGAGTCTATAACTTTCTATAGTTTGAAAACTTTTGAGGACACTTTGACCACAAATAAGTTCAAAAGGTCACATATGGCCATCTATATGGCTTATGAAGCATCAGAAGGAGTCTATGAGTATGCATAGAAAGCCCAAGATTGAGGACTCTTTGGCCAGAAACATGTTCAGGAGGTCAAAAGGAGCCCTTTGTATAGCTGGTTTATCATCAAAAGGAGTCTATAACTTTATATAGTTTGAAAAAATGTTAGGACACTTTGACCACAAATAAGTTCAAAAGGTCAGATATGGACATCTATATGGCTTATGAAGCACCAGAAGGAGTCTATGAGTATGTATAGACAGCCCAAGATCGAGGACTCTTTGGCCAGAAATATGTTCAGGAGGTCAAAAGGGGACCTCTGTATAGCTGATTTATCATCAAAAGGAGTCTATAACTTTCTATAGTTTGAAAACTTTTGAGGACACTTTGACCACAAATAAGTTCAAAAGGTCACATATGGCCATCTATATGGCTTATGAAGCATCAGAAGGAGTCTATGAGTATGCATAGAAAGCCCAAGATTGAGGACTCTTTGGCCAGAAACATGTTCAGGAGGTCAAAAGGGGCCCTCTGTATAGCTGGTTTATCATCAAAAGGAGTCTATAACTTTATATAGTTTGAAAAAATGTTAGGACACTTTGACCACAAATAAGTTCAAAAGGTCAGATATGGACATCTATATGGCTTATGAAGCATCAGAAGGAGTCTATGAGTATGTATAGAAAGCCCAAGATCGAGGACTCCTTGGCCAGAAATATGTTCAGGAGGTCAAAAAGGGACCTCTGTATAGCTGACTTATCATCAAAAGGAGTCTATAACTTTATATAGTTTGAATTTTTTTTAGGACACTTTGACCACAAATAAGTTCAAAAGGTCAGATATGGACATCTATATGGCTTATGAAGCACCAGAAGGAGTCTATGAGTATGTATAGACAGCCCAAGATCGAGGACTCTTTGGCCAGAAATATGTTCAGGAGGTCAAAAGGGGACCTCTGTATAGCTGATTTATCATCAAAAGGAGTCTATAACTTTCTATAGTTTGAAAAATTTTGAGGACACTTTGACCACAAATAAGTTCAAAAGGTCAGATATGGAAATCTTTATGGCTTATGAAGCATCAGAAGGAGTCTATGAGTATGTATAGAAAGCCCAAGATCGAGGACTCTTTGGCCAGAAATATGTTCTGGAGGTCAAAAGGGGCTCTCTGTATAGCTGATTTATCATCAAAAGGAGTCTATAACTTTCTATAGTTTGAATTTTTTTTAGGACACTTTGACCACAAATAAGTTCAAAAGCTCAGATATGGAAATCTATATGGCTTATGAAGCATCAGAAGGAGTCTATGAGTATGTATAGAAAACGCAAGATCGAGGACTCTTTGGCCAGAAATATGTTCAGTAGGTAAAAAGGGCCCCTCTGTATAGCTGATTTATCTTTAAAAGGAGTCTATAACTTTATATAGTTTGAAAAATTTTGAGGACACTTTGACCACAAATAAGTTCAAAAGGTCAGATATGGACATCTATATGGCTTATGAAGCATCAGAAGGAATCTATGAGTATGTATAGAAAGCCCAAGATCGAGGACTCTTTGGCCAGAAATATGTTCAGGAGGTCAAAAGGGGACCTCTGTATAGCTGATTTATCGTCAAAAGGAGTCTATAACTTTCTATAGTTTGAAAAATTTTGAGGACAGTTTGACCACAAATAAGTTCAAAAGGTCAGATATGGAACTCTATATGGCTTATGAAGCATCAGAAGGAGTCTATGAGTATGTATAGAAAGCCCAATATTGAGGACTCGTTGGCCAGAAACATGTTCAGGAGGTCAAAAGGGGACCTCTGTATAGCTGACATCATCCAAAGGGGTCTATAACTTTATATAGTTTGAATTTTTTTAGGACACTTTGACCACAAATAAGTTCAAAAGGTCAGATATGGACATCTATATGGCTTATGAAGCATCAGAAGGAGTCTATGAGTATGTATAGAAAACCCAAGATCGAGGACTCTTTGGCAAGAAATATTTTCCTTGGGTCAAATATGTAATTCTGTATGTCTGACGTAACATCAGAAAGAGTCAACAAGTATATATGCAAAGGTCAAGTTTCGAGTACTCACTCCTTGGCTAGAAAAAAATTCGGTAGGTCAAATATGGACTTTTGACAGGATGATATAACATCCTAAGATATCAGTCTGAATGTATAGTTTTAATCTTTTAGGACTCTTTGGCCAGAAATATGTTCAGTAGGTCAAAAGGGGACCTCTGTATAGCTGATTTTTCATCAGAAGGAGACTATAACTTTATATAGTTTGAAAAATTTTGAGGACACTTTGACCAGAAATAAGTTCAAAAGGTCAGATATGGACATCTATATGGCTTATGAAGCATCAGAAGGATTTGGACTATGATTATGTATAGAAAGCCCAAGATCGAGGACTCTTTGGCAAGAAATATGTTCCTTGGGTCAAATACGGAATTCTGTATGTCTGACGTAACATCAGAAAGAGTCAACAAGTATATATGGAAAGGTCAAGTTTCACGTACTCACTGCTTGGCCAGAAAAAAATTCGGTAGGTCAAATATGGACTTTTGTCAGGATGATATAACATCTTTAAGGACTCTTTGGCCAGAAATATGTTCAGTAGGTCAAAAACGTACCTATGTATAGCTCATTGTTATAACATTATGTGCTTTGCACAGACGATCTAACGTTGAGCATCATTAAAGAAACATAGGTTATGCACTTCATGCATTGCATTGCATTGCACACCAAAACTAACTAAATGCAATGCAATACAATTAGAGAGATAACATTAGAGAGATAACATCTGTGTTGTTGCTTTGCACAAACTGTCTAACGTTGTGCATTTGAAGAATAACATATAGTCTGTGCACTACTTGCATTGCTTTGCACACCAGAACTAACTCATTCCCATGTTCATTAAAGAGATTACATATGTGTTGTTGCAATTGCATTGCACAAACGATCTAACGTTGTGCACTGAAGAATAACATATAGGTTATGCACTTTACGCATTTGCATTGCATGGCACACCAGAACAAAATCATTCCCATGTTCATTATAGAGATGATATGTGTGTTGATGCATTGCATTGCATTGCATTGCACTAACGATCTAACGTTGTGCACTGAAGAATAACATATAGGTTATGCACTTTTTGCATTGCATTGCACACCAGAACTAAATCATTCCCATGTTCATTAAACAGATAACGTGTGTTCGTGCATTGCATTGCATTGCATTGCACAAACGATCTAACGTTGTGCACTGAAGAATAACATATAGGTCATGCACTTTTTGCATTGCATTGCATTGCACACCAGAACTACCTCATTCCCATGTTGATTAAAGACATAACGTGTGTTGTTGCATTGCATTGCATTACATTGCATTACATTGCATTACATTGCATTGATTTGCATTGATTTGCATTGATTTGCATTGATTTGCACTGCATTGCATTGCATTGCATTGCACAAACGATCTAACGTTGTGCACTGAATAATAACATACAGGTCATGCACTTTTCGCATTGCATGGCATTGCACACCAGAACTAAATCATTCCCATGTTCTTTAAAGAGATGATATGTGTGTTGATGCATTGCATTGCACTAGCGATGTAACGTTGTGCACTGCATTGCACACCAGAACTACCTCATTCCCATGTTGATTAAAGACATAACGTGTGTTGTTGCATTGTATTGCATTGCATTGCATTGCATTGCACTAACGATCTAACGTTGTGCACTGAATAACATTAATTCATTACATTGCATTGCACACCAGAAATAAATCATTCCCATGTTCATTAAAGGCATAACGTGTGTTGTTGCATTGCATTGCATTGTATTGCATTGCATTACATTGATTTGCATTGCATTGCACTAACGATCTAACGTTGTGCACTGAAGAATAACATATAGGTTATGCACTTTTCGCATTGCATTGCATTGCACACCAGAACTAAATCATTCCCATGTTGATTAAAGACATAACGTGTGCTGTTGCATTGCATTGCATTGCATTGATTTGCAATGCTTTGCACTGCATTGTATTGCACTAACGATCTAACTTTGTGCACTGAAGAATAACATATAGGTTATGCACTTTTTGCATTTCACTGCATTGCACACCAGAACAAAATCATTCCCATGTTCATTAAAGAGATAACGTTTGTTGGTGCATTGCATTGCATTGCATTGCATTGCACAAACGATCTAATGTTGTGCACTGAAGAATAACATATAGGTTATGCTCTTTTCGCATTGCATTGCACACCAGAACAAAATCATTCCAAAGTTCATTATAGAGATGATAAGTGTGTTGTTGCATTGCATTGCATTGCATTGCATTGCACAAACGATCTAATGTTGTGCACTGAAGAATAACATATAGGTTATGCTCTTTTCGCATTGCATTGCACACCAGAACAAAATCATTCCAAAGTTCTTTATAGAGATGATATGTGTGTTGTTGCATTGCATTGCATTGCATTGCATTGCACAAACGATCTAATGTTGTGCACTGAAGAATAACATATAGGTTATGCTCTTTTCGCATTGCATTGCACACCAGAACAAAATCATTCCAAAGTTCATTATAGAGATGATATGTGTGTTGTTGCATTGCATTGCATTGCATTGCATTGCATTGCATTGCATTGCATTGAACTAACGATCTAACGTTGTGCACTGTAGAATAACATATAGGTTATGCACTTTTTGCATTGTATTGCATTGCACACCAGAACTAAATCATTCTCATGTTCATTAAAGAGATAACGTGTGTTGTTGCATTGCATTGCATTGCACTAGCAATGTAACGTTGTGCACTGAAGAAAAACATATAGGTTATGCATTTATTGCATTGCATTGCATTGCACTCCAGAACTAAATCATTCCCATGTTCATTAAAGAGATAATGTGTGTTGTTGCACTGCATTGTATTGCATTGCAATGCATTGCATTGCTTTGCACTGCTTTGCACTGCTTTGCACTGCTTTGCACTGCTTTGCATTGCATTGCACTAACGATCTAACGTTGTGCACTGAAGAATAACATAAAGGTATGCACTTTTTGCACTGCATTGCATTGCACACCAGAACTACCTCATTCCCATGTTGATTAAAGACATAACGTGTGTTGTTGCATTGCATTGCATTGCATTGATTTGCAATGTATTGCATTGCATTGCACTAACGATCTAACTTTGTGCACTGAAGAATAACATATAGGTTATGCTCTTTTTGCATTTCACTGCATTGCAAACCAGAACTAAATCATTCCCATGTTCATTAAAGAGATAACGTTTGTTGGTGCATTGCATTGCATTGATTTGCATTGCTTTGCATTGCTTTGCACTGCATTGCATTGCATTGCACAAACGATCTAACGTTGTGCACTGAAGAATAACATATAGGTCATGCACTTTTCGCATTGCATGGCATTGCACACCAGAACTAAATCATTCCCATGTTCTTTAAAGAGATGATATGTGTGTTGATGCATTGCATTGCACTAGCGATGTAACGTTGTGCACTGAAGAATAACATATAGGTCATGCACTTTTTGCATTGCATTGCATTGCACACCAGAACTACCTCATTCCCATGTTGATTAAAGACATAACGTGTGTTGTTGCATTGCATTGCATTACATTGCATTGATTTGCATTGATTTGCATTGATTTGCACTGCATTGCATTGCATAAACGATCTAACGTTGTGCACTGAAGAATAACATATAGGTCATGCACTTTTCGCATTGCATGGCATTGCACACCAGAACTAAATCATTCCCATGTTCTTTAAAGAGATGATATGTGTGTTGATGCATTGCATTGCACTAGTGATGTAACGTTGTGCACTGAAGAATATCATATAGGTTATGCACTTTTTGCATTGCATTGCATTGCACACCAGAACTACCTCATTCCCATGTTGATTAAAGACATAACGTGTGTTGTTGCATTGCATTGCATTGTATTGCATTGCATTACATTGATTTGCATTGCATTGCATTGCACTAACGATCTAACGTTGTGCACTGAATAACATTAATTCATTACATTGCATTGCACACCAGAACTAAATCATTCCCATGTTCATTAAAGGCATAAACGTGTGTTGTTGCATTGCATTGCATTGTATTGCATTGCATTACATTGATTTGCATTGCATTGCATTGCACTAACGATCTAACGTTGTGCACTGAAGAATAACATATAGGTTATGCACTTTTCGCATTGCATTGCATTGCACACCAGAACTAAATCATTCCCATGTTGATTAAAGACATAACGTGTGCTGTTGCATTGCAATGCATTGCATTGATTTGCAATGCTTTGCACTGCATTGCATTGCACTAACGATCTAACTTTGTGCACTGAAGAATAACATATAGGTTATGCACTTTTTGCATTTCACTGCATTGCACACCAGAACAAAATCATTCCCATGTTCATTAAAGAGATAACGTTTGTTGGTGCATTGCATTGCATTGCATTGCATTGCATTGCACAAACGATCTAATGTTGTGCACTGAAGAATAACATATAGGTTATGCTCTTTTCGCATTGCACACCAGAACAAAATCATTCCAAAGTTCATTATAGAGATGATATGTGTGTTGTTGCATTGCATTGCATTGCATTGAATTGCATTGCACTAACGATCTAACTTTGTGCACTGAAGAATAACATATAGGGGTTATGCACTTTTTGCATTTCACTGCATTGCACACCAGAACAAAATCATTCCCATGTTCATTAAAGAGATAACGTTTGTTGGTGCATTGCATTGCATTGCATTGCATTGCATTGCACAAACGATCTAATGTTGTGCACTGAAGAATAACATATAGGTTATGCTCTTTTCGCATTGCATTGCACACCAGAACAAAATCATTCCAAAGTTCATTATAGAGATGATATGTGTGTTGTTGCATTGCATTGATTTGCAATGCTTTGCACTGCATTGCATTGCACTAACGATCTAACTTTGTGCACTGAAGAATAACATATAGGTTATGCTCTTTTTGCATTTCACTGCATTGCAAACCAGAACTAAATCATTCCCATGTTCATTAAAGAGATAACATTTGTTGGTGCATTGCATTGCATTGTACAAACGATCTAACGATGTGCACTGAAGAAAAACATATAGGTTATGCACTTTTTGCATTGCATTGCATTGCACACCAGAACTAAATCATTCCCATGTTCATTAAAGAGATAACGTTTGTTGGTGCACTGCATTGCATTGCATTGCACAAATGATCTAATGTTGTGCACTGAAGAATAACATATAGGTTATGCACTTTTTGCATTGCTTTGCATTGCACACCAGAACTACCTCATTCCCATGTTGATTAAAGACATCACGTGTGTTGTTGCATTGCATTGTATTGCATTGAATTGCATTGATTTGCATTGCTTTGCATTGATTTGCATTGCTTTGCATTGCTTTGCACTGCATTGCACTGCATTGCACTGCATTGCATTGCATTGCATTGCATTGCATTGCATTGAACTAACGATTTAACGCTGTGCACTGTAGAATAACATATAGGTTATGCACTTTTTGCATTGCATTGCATTGCACACCAGAACTACCTCATTCCCATGTTGAATAAAGACATAACGTGTGTTGTTGCATTGCATTGCATTGCATTGCTTTGCATTGCTTTGCATTGCTTTGCATTGCTTTGCATTGCTTTGCATTGCTTTGCATTGCATTGCATTGCACAAACGATCTAACGTTGTGCACTGAAGAATAACATATAGGTTATGCTCTTTTCGCATTGCATTGCACACCAGAACTACCTCATTCCCATGTTGATTAAAGACATGTGTTGTTGCTTTGCATTGTATTGCATTGCATTGCATTGCATTGCATTGCTTTGCACTGCATTGCATTGTATTGCACACCAGAACTAAATAATTCTCATGTTCATTAAAGAGATAACGTGTGTTGTTGCATTGCATTGCACAAACGATCTAACGTTGTGCACTGAAGAAAAACATATAGGTTATGCACTTTTTGCATTGCATTGCATTGCACACCAGAACTAAATCATTCCCATGTTCATTAAAGAGATAATGTGTGTTGTTGCATTGCATTGCATTGCATTGCATTGCATTGCATTGCACAAACGATCTAACGTTGTGCACTGAAGAATAACATATAGGTTATGCACTTTTCGCATTGCATTGCATTGCACACCAGAACTAAATAATTCCCATGTTCTTTAAAGAGATGGTATGTGTGTTGTTGCATTGCATTGCACAAACGATCTAACGTTGTGCACTGAAGAATAACATATGGGTTATGCACTTTTCGCATTGCATTGCGTTGCACACCAGAACTAACTCAATCCCATGTTCATTAAAGAGATAACATGTGTGCTGTTGCATTGCATTGCACTAACGATCTAACGTTGTGCATTGAAGAATAACATATAGGCTATGCACTTCTTGCATTGCATTACACACCAGAAGTAACTCGTACAATATGTGCTATTGCATTGCATTTCACACAAGATCAAACTTTGTGCATTGAAGAATAACATATAAGCTATGAGTGCATCACAAACATACAATAACTATCTCATTCCGATGTGCAATTGAAGAGATACAATTTTTGGAGTTACATTCCACTGCATAAAAGATCTAACTGATATAGTTAGATATAATAATAATACATATAATAATAATACATTATTATTATTCAACGCTAATTCTTAGATCGTTTGTGCAATGCAACACTCATGTTATGTTTTCATTGCACATGAGGTATGAAGTAGTTTATTCTATGCATTGTAACCCAAGAGGTAAATGCAATAATTTCCCTTAAAAGAAAAAATGAATAAATTAGTTATTGTGCAATGCCAATGCACATATGTCATGTGTCAAATCAGGCCTACAGAGGTCCCTGATTGACCTACAGAACATATTTTCTGTCCAAAGAGTTCTTACTGACTTCTTGTGATGCAAGACAGTAGTCCATGTTTGGTCAAACATATTTCACATATTGCACATATTTCTGACCCAAGAGTAATCGATCTTAAACTTTCTATACATTCACGTAGAATCTTTCTGATGTTACATCAGCCATACAGAAGTCCATTTTTGACCTACTGAACACATTTCTGGATAAAGAGTCCTTGAACATTAACTTAATAAACATACAAGACTGACTTCTTGTGATGTTATATAAGCCAGAGAGTAGTCAAAGGGTTCTCAAAATTTTTCAAACTATAGAAAGTTATAGTCTCCTTCTGATGATAAATCAGCTATACAGAGGTCCCCTTTTGATCTACTGAACATATTTCTGGCCAAAGAGTCCTCGATCTTGGGCTTTCTATACATACTCATAGACTCCTTCTGGTGCTTCATAAGCCATATAGATGTCCATATCTGACCTTTTGAACTTATTTGTGGTCAAAGTGTCCTAAAAAAAATTCAAACTATAGAAAGTTATAGACTCCTTTTGATGATATCAGCTATACAGAGGTCCCCTTTTGACCTCCTGAACATATTTCTGGCCAAAGAGTCCTCGATCTTGGGCTTTCTATACATACTCATAGACTCCTTCTGATGCTTCATAAGGCATATAGATGTCCATATCTGACCATTTGAACTTATTTGTGGTCAAAGTGTCTTCAAAAGTTTTCAAACTATAGAAAGTTATAGACTCCTTTTGATGATAAATCAGCTATACAGAAGGCCCCTTTTGACCTCCTGAACATGTTTCTGGCCAAAGAGTCCTCAATCTTGGGTTTTCTATACATACTCATAGATTCCTTCTGATGCTTCATAAGCCATATAGATGTGCATATCTGACCTTTTGAACTTATTTGTGGTCAAAGTGTCCTCAAAAGTTTTCAAACTATAGAAGGTTATAGACTCCTTTTGATGATAAATCAGCTATACAGAGGGCCCCCTTTGACCTCCTGAACATATTTCTGGCCAAAGAGTCCTCGATCTTGGGCTTTCTATACATACTCATAGACTCCTTCTGATGCTTCATAAGCCATATACATTTCCATATCTGACATTTTGAACTTATTTGTGGTCAAAGTGTCCTAAAATTTTTCTAAATATATAAAGTTATAGACTCCTTTTGATGATAAATCAGCTATACGGAGGGCCCTTTTTGACCTCCAGAACATATTTCTTGCCAAAGAGTCCTCGATCTTATGCTTTCTATACATACTCATAGACTCCTTCTGATAATTCATAAGTCAAATAGATGTCAATATCTGACCTGTTGAACTTTTTTGTGGTCAAAGTGTCCTAAAATTTTTCAAACTATATAAAGTTATAGACTCCTTTTGATGATAAATCAGCTATACAGCGGGCCCCTTTTGACCTCATGAACATAATTCTGGCCAAAGAGTCCTCGATCTTGGGCTTTCTATACATACTCATAGACTCCTTCTGATGCTTCATAAGCCATATAGATTTCCATATCTGACATTTTGAACATATTTGTGGTCAAAGTGTCCTAACATTTTTTCAAACTATAGTAAGTTATAGACTCCTTTTGATGATAAATCAGCTATACAGAGGTCCCCTTTTGACCTCCAGAACATATTTCTGGCCAAAGAGTCCTCGATCTTATGCTTTCTATACATACTCATAGACTCCTTCTGATGCTTCATAAGCCATATAGATGTCCATATCTGACCATTTGAACTTATTTGTGGTTAAAGTGTCCTAACATTTTTCAAAGCATATAAAGTTATAGACTCCTTTTGATGATAAGTCATTTATACAGAGGTCCGCCTTTGACCTCCTGAACATATTTCTGGCCAAAGAGTCCTCAATCTTGGGCTTTCTATACATACTCATAGATTCCTTCTGATGCTTCATAAGCCATATAGATGTCCATATCTGACCTTTTGAACTTATTTGTGGTCAAAGTGTCCTCAAAATTTTTCAAACTATAGAAAGTTATAGACTCCTTTTGATGATAAATCAGCTATACAGAGGTCCCCTTTTGACCTCCAGAACATATTTCTGGTCAAAGAGTCCTCGATCTTGGGCTTTCTATACATACTCATAGACTCCTTCTGATGCTTCATAAGCCATATAGATTTCCATATCTGACCTTTTGAACTTATTTGTGGTTAAAGTGTCCTAACATTTTTTCAAACTATAGAAAGTTATAGACTCCTTTTGATGATAAATCAGCTATACAGAGTGCCCCTTTTGACCTCCAGAACATATTTCTGGCCAAAGAGTCCTCGATCTTATGCTTTCTATACATACTCATAGATTCCTTCTGATGCTTCATAAGCCATATAGATGTCCATATCTGACCTTTTGAACTTATTTGTGGTTAAAGTGTCCTAACATTTTTTCAAACTATAGAAAGTTATAGACTCCTTTTGATGATAAATTAGCTATACAGAGTGCCACTTTTGACCTCCAGAACATATTTCTGGCCAAAGAGTCCTCGATCTTATGCTTTCTATACATACTCATAGAGTCCTTCTGATGCTTCATAAGCCATATAGATGACCATATCTGACCTTTTGAACTTATTTGTGGTCAAAGTGTCTTAAAAAAAATTCTAACTATATAAAGTTATAGACTCCTTTTGATGATAAATCAGCTATACGGAGGGCCCTTTTTGACCTCCAGAACATATTTCTTGCCAAAGAGTCCTCGATCTTATGCTTTCTATACATACTCATAGACTCCTTCTGATAATTCATAAGCCATATAGATGTCCAAATCTGACCTGTTGAACTTTTTTGTGGTCAAAGTGTCCTAAAATTTTTCAAACTATATAAAGTTATAGACTCCTTTTGATGATAAATCAGCTATACAGAGGTCCCCTTTAGACCTCCTGAACATATTTCTGGCAAAAGAGTCCTCGATCTTGGGCTTTCTATACATACTCATAGACTCCTTCTGATGCTTCATGAGCCATATAGATGTCTATATCTGACCTTTTGAACTTATTTGTGGTCAAAGTGTCCTAAAAAAAATTCAAACTATATAAAGTTATAGACTCCTTTTGATGATAAATCAGCTATACAGCGGGCCCCTTTTGACCTCATGAACATAATTCTGGCCAAAGAGTCCTCGATCTTGGGCTTTCTATACATACTCATAGACTCCTTCTGATGCTTCATAAGCCATATAGATTTCCATATCTGACATTTTGAACATATTTGTGGTCAAAGTGTCCTAACATTTTTTCAAACTATAGAAAGTTGTAGACTACTTTTGATGATAAATCAGCTATACAGAGGTCCCCTTTTGACATCCAGAACATATTTCTGGTCAAAGAGTCCTCGATCTTGGGCTTTCTATACATACTCATAGACTCCTTCTGATGCTTCATAAGCCATATAGATTTCCATATCTGACATTTTGAACATATTTGTGGTCAAAGTGTCCTAACATTTTTTCAAACTATAGAAAGTTATAGACTCCTTTTGATGATAAATCAGCTATACAGAGGTCCCCTTTTGACCTCCAGAACATATTTCTGGCCAAAGAGTCCTCGATCTTATGCTTTCTATACATACTCATAGACTCCTTCTGATGCTTCATAAGCCATATAGATGTCCATATCTGACCTGTTGAACTTATTTGTGGTCAAAGTGTCCTAAAATTTTTCAAACTATATAAAGTTATAGACTCCTTTTGATGATAAGTCAGCTATACAGAGGTCCGCCTTTGACCTCCAGAACATATTTCTGGCCAAAGAGTCCTCGATCTTGGGCTTTCTATACATACTCATAGATTCCTTCTGATGCTTCATAAGCCATATAGATGTCCATATCTGACCTTTTGAACTTATTTGTGGTTAAAGTGTCCTAACATTTTTTCAAACTATAGAAAGTTATAGACTCCTTTTGATGATAAATCAGCTATACAGAGTGCCCCTTTTGACCTCCAGAACATATTTCTGGTCAAAGAGTCCTCGATCTTGGGCTTTCTATACATACTCATAGACTCCTTCTGATGCTTCATAAGCCATATAGATTTCCATATCTGACATTTTGAACATATTTGTGGTCAAAGTGTCCTAACATTTTTTCAAACTATAGAAAGTTATAGACTCCTTTTGATGATAAATCAGCTATACAGAGGTCCCCTTTTGACCTCCAGAACATATTTCTGGCCAAAGAGTCCTCGATCTTATGCTTTCTATACATACTCATAGACTCCTTCTGATGCTTCATAAGCCATATAGATGTCCATATCTGACCTTTTGAACTTATTTGTGATCAAAGTGTCCTCAAAATTTTTCAAACAATATAAAGTTATAGACTCCTTTTAAAGATAAATCAGCTATACAGAGGGGCCCTTTTTACCTACTGAACATATTTCTGGCCAAAGAGTCCTCGATCTTGGGCTTTCTATACATACTCATAGACTCCTTCTGATGCTTCATAAGCCATATAGATGTCCATATCTGACCTTTTGAACATATTTATGGTCAAAGTGTCCTAACATTTTTTCAAACTATAGAAAGTTATAGACTCCTTTTGATGATAAATCAGCTATACAGAGCTCCCCTTTTGACCTCCTGAACATATTTCTGGCCAAAGAGTCCTTGATCTAGATGTCCATATCTGACCTTTTGAACTTATTTGTGGTCAAAGTGTCCTCAAAATTTTTCAAACAATAGAAAGTTATAGACTCCTTTTGATGATAAATCAGCTATACAGAGGTCCCCTTTTGACCTCCTGAACATATTTCTGGCCAAAGAGTCATTGATCTAGATGTCCATATCTGACCTTTTGAACTTTTTTGTGGTCAAAGTGTCCTCAAAATTTTTCAAACAATAGAAAGTTATAGACTCCTTTTGATGATAAATCAGATATACAGAGGTCCCCTTTTGACCTCCTGAACATATTTCTGGCCAAAGAGTCCTCGATCTTGGGCTTTCTATACATACTCATAGACTCCTTCTGATGCTTCATAAGCCATATAGATGTCCATATCTGACCTTTTGAACTTATTTGTGGTCAAAGTGTCCTCAAAATTTTTCAAACAATAGAAAGTTATAGACTCCTTTTGATGATAAATCAGATATACAGAGGTCCCCTTTTGACCTCCTGAACATATTTCTGGCCAAAGAGTCCTTGACCTTGGGCTTTCTATACATACTCATAGACTCCTTCTGATGCTTCATAAGCAATATAGATGTCCAAATCTGACCTTTTGAACTTATTTGTGGTCAAAGTGTCCTAAAAAAATTCAAACTATATAAAGTTATAGACTCCTTTGGATGATGTCAGCTATACAGAGGTCCCCTTTTGACCTCCTGAACATGTTTCTGGCCAAAGAGTCCTCAATATTGGGCTTTCTATACATACTCATAGATTCCTTCTGATGCTTCATAAGCCATATATATGTCCATATCTGACCTTTTGAACTTATTTGTGGTCAAAGTGTCCTCAAAATTTTTCAAACTATAGAAAGTTATAGACTCCTTTTGATGATAAATCAGCTATACAGAGGGCCCCTTTTGACCGCCTGAACATATTTCTGGCCAAAGAGTCCTCGATCTTGGGCTTTCTATACATACTCATAGACTCCTTCTGATGCTTCATAAGCCATATAGATTTCCATATCTGACATTTTGAACTTATTTGTGGTCAAAGTGTCCTAAAATTTTTCAAACTATATAAATTTATAGACTCCTTTTAAAGATAAATCAGCTATACAGAGGGCCCCTTTTGACCTACTGAACATATTTCTGGCCAAAGAGTCCTCAATCTTGGGCTTTCTATACATACTCATAGATTCCTTCTGATGCTTCATAAGCCATATAGATGTCCATATCTGACCTTTTGAACTTATTTGTGGTCAAAGTGTCCTCAAAATGTTTCAAACAATAGAAGGATATAGACTCCTTTTGATGATAAATCAGCTATACGGAGGGCCCTTTTTGACCTCCAGAACATATTTCTTGCCAAAGAGTCCTCGATCTTATGCTTTCTATACATACTCATAGACTCCTTCTGATGCTTCATAAGCCATATAAGATGTCCATATCTGACCTTTTGAACATATTTGTGGTCAAAGTGTCCTAACATTTTTTCAAACTATAGAAAGTTATAGACTCCTTTTGATGATAAATCAGCTATACAGAGCTCCCCTTTTGACCTCCTGAACATATTTCTGGCCAAAGAGTCCTTGATCTAGATGTCCATATCTGACCTTTTGAACTTATTTGTGGTCAAAGTGTCTTCAAAATTTTTCAAACAATAGAAAGTTATAGACACCTTTTGATGATAAATCAGCTATACAGAGGTCCCCTTTTGACCTCCTGAACATATTTCTGGCCAAAGTGTCCTCGATCTTGGGCTTTCTATACATACTCATAGACTCCTTCTGATGCTTCATAAGCCATATAGATGTCCATATCTGACCTTTTGAACTTATTTGTGGTCAAAGTGTTCTCAAAATTTTTCAAACAATAGAAAGTTATAGACTCCTTTTGATGATAAATCAGCTATACAGAGCTCCCCTTTTGACCTCCTGAACATATTTCTGGCCAAAGAGTCCTTGATCTAGATGTCCATATCTGACCTTTTGAACTTATTTGTGGTCAAAGTGTCCTCAAAATTTTTCAAACAATAGAAAGTTATAGACTCCTTTTGATGATAAATCAGCTATACAGAGGTCCCCTTTTGACCTCCTGGACATATTTCTGGCCAAAGAGTCATTGATCTAGATGTCCATATCTGACCTTTTGAACTTATTTGTGGTCAAAGTGTCCTCAAAATTTTTCAAACAATAGAAAGTTATAGACTCCTTTTGATGATAAATCAGATATACAGAGGTCCCCTTTTGACCTCCTGAACATATTTCTGGCCAAAGAGTCCTCGATCTTGGGCTTTCTATACATACTCATAGACTCCTTCTGATGCTTCATAAGCCATATAGATGACCATATCTGACCTTTTGAACTTATTTGTGGTCAAAGTGTCCTAAAAAAAATTCAAACTATATAACGTTATAGACTCCTTTTGATGATACATCAGCTATATGGAGGGCCCTTTTTGACCTCCAGAACATATTTCTTGCCAAAAAGTCCTCGATCTTATGCTTTCTATATATACTCATAGACTCCTTCTGATAATTCATAAGCCATATAGATGTCCATATCTGACCTGTTGAACTTATTTGTGGTCAAAGTGTCCTAAAAAAAATTCAAACTATATAAAGTTATAGACTCCTTTTGATGATAAATCAGCTATACGGAGGGCCCTTTTTGACCTCCTGAACATATTTCTTGCCAAAGAGTCCTCGATCTTATGCTTTCTATACATACTCATAGACTCCTTCTGATAATTCATAAGCCATATAGATGTCCATATCTGACCTTTTGAACTTATTTGTGGTCAAAGTGTCCTAACATTTTTTCAAACTATAGAAAGTTATAGACTCCTTTTGATGATAAATCAGCTATACAGAGCTCCCCTTTTGACCTCCTGAACATATTTCTGGCCAAAGAGTCATTGATCTAGATGTCCATATCTGACCTTTTGAACTTATTTTTGGTCAAAGTGTCCTCAAAGTTTTTCAAACAATAGAAAGTTATAGACTCCTTTTGATGATAAATCAGATATACAGAGGTCCCCTTTTGACCTCCTGAACATATTTCTGGCCAAAGAGTCCTCGATCTTGGGCTTTCTATACATACTCATAGACTCCTTCTGATGCTTCATAAGCCATATAGATGTCCATATCTGACCTTTTGAACTTATTTGTGGTCAAAGTGTCCTCAAAATGTTTCAAACAATAGAAGGATATAGACTCCTTTTGATGATAAATCAGCTATACGGAGGGCCCTTTTTGACCTCCAGAACATATTTCTTGCCAAAGAGTCCTCGATCTTATGCTTTCTATACATACTCATAGACTCCTTCTGATAATTCATAAGCCATATAGATGTCCATATCTGACCTGTTGAACTTATTTGTGGTCAAAGAGTCCTAAAATTTTTCAAACTATATAAAGTTATAGACTCCTTTTGATGATAAATCAGCTATACTGAGGGCCCCTTTTGACCTACTGAACATATTTCTGGCCAAAGAGTCCTCGATCTTGCGTTTTCTATACATACTCATAGACTCCTTCTGATGCTTCATAAGCCATATAAGATGTCCATATCTGACCTTTTGAACATATTTGTGGTCAAAGTGTCCTAACATTTTTTCAAACTATAGAAAGTTATAGACTCCTTTGGATGATAAATCAGCTATACAGAGCTCCCCTTTTGACCTCCTGAACATATTTCTGGCCAAAGAGTCCTTGATCTAGATGTCCATATCTGACCTTTTGAACTTATTTGTGGTCAAAGTGTCCTCAAAATTTTTCAAACAATAGAAAGTTATAGACTCCTTTTGATGATAAATCAGCTATACAGAGGTCCCCTTTTGACCTCCTGAACATATTTCTGGCCAAAGAGTCATTGATCTAGATGTCCATATCTGACCTTTTGAACTTATTTGTGGTCAAAGTGTCCTCAAAATTTTTCAAACAATAGAAAGTTATAGACTCCTTTTGATGATAAATCAGATATACAGAGGTCCCCTTTTGACCTCCTGAACATATTTCTGGCCAAAGAGTCCTCGATCTTGGGCTTTCTATACATACTCATAGACTCCTTCTGATGCTTCATAAGCCATATAGATGTCCATATCTGACCTTTTGAACTTATTTGTGGTCAAAGTGTCCTCAAAATTTTTCAAACAATAGAAAGTTATAGACTCCTTTTGATGATAAATCAGATATACAGAGGTCCCCTTTTGACCTCCTGAACATATTTCTGGCCAAAGAGTCCTTGACCTTGGGCTTTCTATACATACTCATAGACTCCTTCTGATGCTTCATAAGCAATATAGATGTCCAAATCTGACCTTTTGAACTTATTTGTGGTCAAAGTGTCCTAAAAAAATTCAAACTATATAAAGTTATAGACTCCTTTGGATGATGTCAGCTATACAGAGGTCCCCTTTTGACCTCCTGAACATGTTTCTGGCCAAAGAGTCCTCAATATTGGGCTTTCTATACATACTCATAGATTCCTTCTGATGCTTCATAAGCCATATATATGTCCATATCTGACCTTTTGAACTTATTTGTGGTCAAAGTGTCCTCAAAATTTTTCAAACTATAGAAAGTTATAGACTCCTTTTGATGATAAATCAGCTATACAGAGGGCCCCTTTTGACCGCCTGAACATATTTCTGGCCAAAGAGTCCTCGATCTTGGGCTTTCTATACATACTCATAGACTCCTTCTGATGCTTCATAAGCCATATAGATTTCCATATCTGACATTTTGAACTTATTTGTGGTCAAAGTGTCCTAAAATTTTTCAAACTATATAAATTTATAGACTCCTTTTAAAGATAAATCAGCTATACAGAGGGCCCCTTTTGACCTACTGAACATATTTCTGGCCAAAGAGTCCTCAATCTTGGGCTTTCTATACATACTCATAGATTCCTTCTGATGCTTCATAAGCCATATAGATGTCCATATCTGACCTTTTGAACTTATTTGTGGTCAAAGTGTCCTCAAAATGTTTCAAACAATAGAAGGATATAGACTCCTTTTGATGATAAATCAGCTATACGGAGGGCCCTTTTTGACCTCCAGAACATATTTCTTGCCAAAGAGTCCTCGATCTTATGCTTTCTATACATACTCATAGACTCCTTCTGATAATTCATAAGCCATATAGATGTCCATATCTGACCTGTTGAACTTATTTGTGGTCAAAGAGTCCTAAAATTTTTCAAACTATATAAAGTTATAGACTCCTTTTGATGATAAATCAGCTATACTGAGGGCCCCTTTTGACCTACTGAACATATTTCTGGCCAAAGAGTCCTCGATCTTGCGTTTTCTATACATACTCATAGACTCCTTCTGATGCTTCATAAGCCATATAAGATGTCCATATCTGACCTTTTGAACATATTTGTGGTCAAAGTGTCCTAACATTTTTTCAAACTATAGAAAGTTATAGACTCCTTTTGATGATAAATCAGCTATACAGAGCTCCCCTTTTGACCTCCTGAACATATTTCTGGCCAAAGAGTCCTTGATCTAGATGTCCATATCTGACCTTTTGAACTTATTTGTGGTCAAAGTGTCCTCAAAATTTTTCAAACAATAGAAAGTTATAGACACCTTTTGATGATAAATCAGCTATACAGAGGTCCCCTTTTGACCTCCTGAACATATTTCTGGCCAAAGTGTCCTCGATCTTGGGCTTTCTATACATACTCATAGACTCCTTCTGATGCTTCATAAGCCATATAGATGTCCATATCTGACCTTTTGAACTTATTTGTGGTCAAAGTGTTCTCAAAATTTTTCAAACAATAGAAAGTTATAGACTCCTTTTGATGATAAATCAGCTATACAGAGCTCCCCTTTTGACCTCCTGAACATATTTCTGGCCAAAGAGTCCTTGATCTAGATGTCCATATCTGACCTTTTGAACTTATTTGTGGTCAAAGTGTCCTCAAAATTTTTCAAACAATAGAAAGTTATAGACTCCTTTTGATGATAAATCAGCTATCCAGAGGTCCCCTTTTGACCTCCTGAACATATTTCTGGCCAAAGAGTCATTGATCTAGATGTCCATATCTGACCTTTTGAACTTATTTGTGGTCAAAGTGTCCTCAAAATTTTTCAAACAATAGAAAGTTATAGACTCCTTTTGATGATAAATCAGATATACAGAGGTCCCCTTTTGACCTCCTGAACATATTTCTGGCCAAAGAGTCCTCGATCTTGGGCTTTCTATACATACTCATAGACTCCTTCTGATGCTTCATAAGCCATATAGATGTCCATATCTGACCTTTTGAACTTATTTGTGGTCAAAGTGTCCTCAAAATTTTTCAAACAATAGAAAGTTATAAACTCCTTTTGATGATAAATCAGATATACAGAGGTCCCCTTTTGACCTCCTGAACATATTTCTGGCCAAAGAGTCCTTGACCTTGGGCTTTCTATTCATACTCATAGACTCCTTCTGATGCTTCATAAGCAATATAGATGTCCAAATCTGACCTTTTGAACTTATTTGTGGTCAAAGTGTCCTAAAAAAATTCAAACTATATAAAGTTATAGACTCCTTTGGATGATGTCAGCTATACAGAGGTCCCCTTTTGACCTCCTGAACATGTTTCTGGCCAAAGAGTCCTCAATATTGGGCTTTCTATACATACTCATAGATTCCTTCTGATGCTTCATAAGCCATATATATGTCCATATCTGACCTTTTGAACTTATTTGTGGTCAAAGTGTCCTCAAAATTTTTCAAACTATAGAAAGTTATAGACTCCTTTTGATGATAAATCAGCTATACAGAGGGCCCCTTTTGACCGCCTGAACATATTTCTGGCCAAAGAGTCCTCGATCTTGGGCTTTCTATACATACTCATAGACTCCTTCTGATGCTTCATAAGCCATATAGATTTCCATATCTGACATTTTGAACTTATTTGTGGTCAAAGTGTCCTAAAATTTTTCAAACTATATAAATTTATAGACTCCTTTTAAAGATAAATCAGCTATACAGAGGGCCCCTTTTGACCTACTGAACATATTTCTGGCCAAAGAGTCCTCAATCTTGGGCTTTCTATACATACTCATAGATTCCTTCTGATGCTTCATAAGCCATATAGATGTCCATATCTGACCTTTTGAACTTATTTGTGGTCAAAGTGTCCTCAAAATGTTTCAAACAATAGAAGGATATAGACTCCTTTTGATGATAAATCAGCTATACGGAGGGCCCTTTTTGACCTCCAGAACATATTTCTTGCCAAAGAGTCCTCGATCTTATGCTTTCTATACATACTCATAGACTCCTTCTGATAATTCATAAGCCATATAGATGTCCATATCTGACCTGTTGAACTTATTTGTGGTCAAAGAGTCCTAAAATTTTTCAAACTATATAAAGTTATAGACTCCTTTTGATGATAAATCAGCTATACTGAGGGCCCCTTTTGACCTACTGAACATATTTCTGGCCAAAGAGTCCTCGATCTTGCGTTTTCTATACATACTCATAGACTCCTTCTGATGCTTCATAAGCCATATAAGATGTCCATATCTGACCTTTTGAACATATTTGTGGTCAAAGTGTCCTAACATTTTTTCAAACTATAGAAAGTTATAGACTCCTTTTGATGATAAATCAGCTATACAGAGCTCCCCTTTTGACCTCCTGAACATATTTCTGGCCAAAGAGTCCTTGATCTAGATGTCCATATCTGACCTTTTGAACTTATTTGTGGTCAAAGTGTCCTCAAAATTTTTCAAACAATAGAAAGTTATAGACTCCTTTTGATGATAAATCAGCTATACAGAGGTCCCCTTTTGACCTCCTGAACATATTTCTGGCCAAAGTGTCCTCGATCTTGGGCTTTCTATACATACTCATAGACTCCTTCTGATGCTTCATAAGCCATATAGATGTCCATATCTGACCTTTTGAACTTATTTGTGGTCAAAGTGTTCTCAAAATGTTTCAAACAATAGAAAGTTATAGACTCCTTTTTATGATAAATCAGCTATACAGAGGTCCCCTTTTGACCTCCTGAACATATTTCTGGCCAAAGAGTCATTGATCTAGATGTCCATATCTGACCTTTTGAACTTATTTGTGGTCAAAATGTCCTCAAAATTTTTCAAACAATAGAAAGTTATAGACTCCTTTTGATGATAAATCAGATATACAGAGGTCCCCTTTTGACCTCCTGAACATATTTCTGGCCAAAGAGTCCTTGACCTTGGGCTTTCTATACATACTCATAGACTCCTTCTGATGCTTCATAAGCAATATAGATGTCCAAATCTGACCTTTTGAACTTATTTGTGGTCAAAGTGTCCTAAAAAAATTCAAACTATATAAAGTTATAGACTCCTTTGGATGATGTCAGCTATACAGAGGTCCCCTTTTGACCTCCTGAACATGTTTCTGGCCAAAGAGTCCTCAATATTGGGCTTGCTATACATACTCATAGATTCCTTCTGATGCTTCATAAGCCATATAGATGTCCATATCTGACCTTTTGAACTTATTTGTGATCAAAGTGTCCTCAAAATTTTTCAAACTATATAAAGTTATAGACTCCTTTTAAAGATAAATCAGCTATACAGAGGGGCTCTTTTTACCTACTGAACATATTTCTGGCCAAAGAGTCCTCGATCTTGGGCTTTCTATACATACTCATAGACTCCTTCTGATGCTTCATAAGCCATATAGATGTCCATATCTGACCTTTTGAACTTATTTGTGGTCAAAGTGTTCTCAAAATTTTTCAAACAATAGAAAGTTATAGACTCCTTTTGATGATAAATCAGCTATACAGAGGTCCCCTTTTGACCTCCTGAACATATTTCTGGCCAAAGAGTCATTGATCTAGATGTCCATATCTGACCTTTTGAACTTATTTGTGGTCAAAGTGTCCTCAAAATTTTTCAAACAATAGAAAGTTATAGACTCCTTTTGATGATAAATCAGATATACAGAGGTCCCCTTTTGACCTCCTGAACATATTTCTGGCCAAAGAGTCCTTGACCTTGTGCTTTCTATACATACTCATAGACTCCTTCTGATGCTTCATAAGCAATATAGATGTCCAAATCTGACCTTTTGAACTTATTTGTGGTCAAAGTGTCCTAAAAAAATTCAAACTATATAAAGTTATAGACTCCTTTGGATGATGTCAGCTATACAGAGGTCCCCTTTGACCTCCTGAACATGTTTCTGGCCAAAGAGTCCTCAATATGGGGCTTTCTATACATACTCATAGATTCCTTCTGATGCTTCATAAGCCATATATATGTCCATATCTGACCTTTTGAACTTATTTGTGATCAAAGTGTCCTCAAAATTTTTCAAACTATATAAAGTTATGGACTCCTTTTAAAGATAAATCAGCTATACAGAGGGGCCCTTTTTACCTACTGAACATATTTCTGGCCAAAGAGTCCTCGATCTTGCGTTTTCTATACATACTCATAGACTCCTTCTGATGCTTCATAAGCCATATAGATGACCATATCTGACCTTTTGAACTTATTTGTGGTCAAAGTGTCCTAAAAAAAATTCAAACTATATAACGTTATAGACTCCTTTTGATGATACATCAGCTATATGGAGGGCCCTTTTTGACCTCCAGAACATATTTCTTGCCAAAAAGTCCTCGATCTTATGCTTTCTATATATACTCATAGACTCCTTCTGATAATTCATAAGCCATATAGATGTCCATATCTGACCTGTTGAACTTATTTGTGGTCAAAGTGTCCTAAAAAAAATTCAAACTATATAAAGTTATAGACTCCTTTTGATGATAAATCAGCTATACGGAGGGCCCTTTTTGACCTCCTGAACATATTTCTTGCCAAAGAGTCCTCGATCTTATGCTTTCTATACATACTCATAGACTCCTTCTGATAATTCATAAGCCATATAGATGTCCATATCTGACCTTTTGAACTTATTTGTGGTCAAAGTGTCCTAACATTTTTTCAAACTATAGAAAGTTATAGACTCCTTTTGATGATAAATCAGCTATACAGAGCTCCCCTTTTGACCTCCTGAACATATTTCTGGCCAAAGAGTCATTGATCTAGATGTCCATATCTGACCTTTTGAACTTATTTGTGGTCAAAGTGTCCTCAAAGTTTTTCAAACAATAGAAAGTTATAGACTCCTTTTGATGATAAATCAGATATACAGAGGTCCCCTTTTGACCTCCTGAACATATTTCTGGCCAAAGAGTCCTCGATCTTGGGCTTTCTATACATACTCATAGACTCCTTCTGATGCTTCATAAGCCATATAGATGTCCATATCTGACCTTTTGAACTTATTTGTGGTCAAAGTGTCCTCAAAATTTTTCAAACAATAGAAAGTTATAGACTCCTTTTGATGATAAATCAGCTATACAGAGGTCCCCTTTTGACCTCCTGAACATATTTCTGGCCAAAGAGTCATTGATCTAGATGTCCATATCTGACATTTTGAACTTATTTCTGGTCAAAGTGTCCTCAAAATTTTTCAAACTACATAAAGTTATAGACTCCTTCTGATAAAAAAGAGTCCTCAATCTTGAACTTTGCATTCTAACTCCTAGACTCCTTCTGATGGTTCATAAGCCACATATAGAATTCCATATTTGACCTATTAAACTTATTTCTGGTCAAATGGTCCTCAAAGGGTTTCTTATTATGTTAATTCAGCCATACAGAGGTTCCTATTTGAACTACGGAACACATTTTTGGCCAAAGAGTCTTTGAACATTAACTTTCTCTGCTTATTAACTTCTCTTAATAATACATTAGTCATACAAAAGTCCATATTTAACCTACTAACATATTTCTGGTCAAAGAGTCCCTGATCTTGACCTTTCTGTACATGCTCATTGACAGCTTCCGATGTTTCATCAGCCTGAAAGATGTCCATACTTGACCCATTAAATATATTTCTGACCATAGAGTCCTCGATCTTGAACTTTCTAAACATACTTGTAGACTTGTTAATTTATGTATCTTCTATCCGATCTGCTATCCAATGTATTTGAACAGTAGTTCAAATTTTATATTTTGAACATATTTCTAGACATGAGACCTTGAACTTTAAATTTCTAGACTAATTGCTCTTACAATCCTTCTGATGTTTCATCAGCCATACAGTATAGTTCAAATTTGACCTATTGAACATTTCTATAACCAAAGTGTCCTCGATCTTGATCGTTCTATACATAATCATAGGCTTGTTCTGATGTTTCATCATTGAGACAGAAGTTAATTATTGACCTACTGAACATATTTCTGGCAAAAGAATCATCAAAGTTTAACTTACTGTTCCTTCTCCTAGACTATTTTTGATTTTACATCCACCATACAGTAGTCCATATTTGACCAAGAGAACATATTTCTGGCCAAAAGAGTCGTCAAAAGGTATGTTTATATGCATTCTCATCGACTACTTTTGATGTTAAATCAACCATATTGTTAGTCCAAATTTGACCCATTGAACATATATCTGGACAAAGAGACCTAGAACTTTAATTATCTATACATAATTACTATCTCCTTCTGATTTTTCATCACCCAGGCTATTATCCATATTTGACAATTGAACATATTTCTGTCTGGAAGAGTCCTTGATCTTTTTATACATAGGCTACTCATAGACGCTTTCAGATAGTACTTCAGCCAAAAAATGATCCATAATTGACTACTACACTCATTTCTGAGCGATGGGTTTATAATCTTGATTTCTCTATACATTGACTCCTTCTGATGTTACAATAGCAAAACATTATTGTATTGTATTGTATCAATATGACCTATTAAACCTATTTCTGACCAATGAGTCTATGAACATTTTTCAATACATACTCAATGACTCCTGATTTTACAACAGCAATATAGTATTTCAAAATTTGATCAATTGAACATATTTCTGGCCAAAGAGACCTTGATCTTATTCTTTCTATACATACTCCTTCTGATGTTTCATCAGCCAGATATGTCCACAATTGACCTACTGAACATTTTTCTGCCCGAAGAGTCTATGAACTTGAACTTTCTATACATAATCATTTACTTCTGATGTTTCTTCAGCCATACAGAAGTCCAGATTTGACATGTTGAACATATTTCTGACCAAAGAGTCTTTGATCTTGAACTTTCTATTCATAATTATAGACTCTTTCAGAAAGTACATCGGACAGACAATTGTCCATATTAATTATTAAACATATTTCTGGCCAACAAGTCCATGAACTTGAACATTCTGTACATGCTAATTGACTCCTTTTAGTGTTTCATCAGCCAGACATTAGTCCATAATTGACCTACTGAACATATTGCTGCCCGAAGAGTCTTGAACTTGAACTTTCTATATAGGTTCATTGACTCCTTCTGATGTTTCACAAGCAGACAATAGTCCATAATTGACCATCTGAACATATTTATAGTAAAAGAGTCCTCTGTCTTGAACTTTCTATAGATTCTCAGTGACTCCATATAGATAATTGACCCACTGAACATATTTCTACCTGAAGAGTCTTTGAACTTGAACTTTCTATTCATAATCTTCTTCCTCAATCTTCATTGACTTCTGATTCATCATCCAGACAGCAGTCCATATTTGACCCACTAAACATATTTCTGGCAAAAGAGTCCTCGATCTTGAACCTTTTAAACATACTCATAGACTCTTTCTGGTGTTTCATCAGCCATGCAGTAGTTCTGATTTGACATAATGAACATATTTCTGACCGAAGATTCCTCGATCTTGAACTTTCTATTCATACTTATAGACTCTTTCAGATAGTACATCGGCCAGACAATTGTAGATATTGACTATTGAAGTAAAAGAGTTCTCGATCTTGAACTTTCTATACATTCTCAGTGATGCCTTATTTTGTTTCTTTAGCCATACAGAAGTCCAGATTTGACATGTTGAACATATTTCTGACTTGAAAATTGACTCCTTTTAGTGTTTCATCAGCCAGACAGTAGTCAATAATGGACCTACTGAAAATATTTCTGGTAAAAGAGTCCTCGATTTTGAACTTTCTATACATTCTCAGTGACGCCTTATTTTGTTTCTTTAGCCATAAAGTAGTTCAGATTTAACATGTTGAACATATTTCTGACTGAAGAGTCCTTGATCTTGAACTTTCTATTCACACTTATAGACTCCTTCAGATAGTACATCGGCCAGACAACTGTCCATAATGACATTTTTTTTTTTTTTTTCTGGCCAACGAGTCTATGCACTTGAACTTTCTATACATGCTCATTGACTCCTTTTAGTGCTTCATCAGCCAGAGAGTACTCCATAATTTACCTACTGAAAATATTTCTGGTAAAAGAGTCCTCGATTTTGAACTTTCTTTACAAGCTCATTGACTCCTTCTGATGTTTCATCAGCCAGACAATTGTTCATAACTGACCTACTGAACATATTTCTAGTAAAAGAGTCCTCGATCTTGAACATTCTATACATGCTCATTGACTCCTTATGCTGTTTCTTTCTATACATTACTCCATCTGATGTTACATCAGCCATAAAGAAGTCCATAATTGACCCAAGGGACATATTTGTGGCCAATCTTGAACTTTCTATACATACTCATAGTCTCCTTCTGATTCTTCATAAGCCATATTTATGTCCATATTTATGACCTATTATTATTTCTGGTCAAAGGTTCCTCAAAAGTTTTTAAACTATGTAAAATTATAGACTCCATCTGATGATAAATCAGACCAAAAGAGGTCAAATTTTGACTCTTGAGTCAATATGTATAGATAGTTAATGTTCAGTGATTCTTTGGCCAAAAATATATTCAGAGGGTCACATACCTGTTAAAGTGATGTATCATCAGAAGAAGTCTATGAGTATTTAGTAAGTTAACTTGTGAGGACCTTTTTGCCAAAAGTATTTTCAATTCGCCAGATATGGACATCTATATAGCTAATGAAGAATCAGAAAGAGTCAATGAGTATATATAGAATGGTCAAGTTTAGACTCTTTGACCAGAAAAAATTTCAGTATGTCAAATATGGACTTTTGTCATGATGATATAACATTCGAAGATATCAATCTGAATGTATAGTGTTAATCTTTAAGAACTCTTTGGCCAGTAATATTTTCGGTAGGTCAAATATGGACTTCTGTATGACTGATTTAACATCAGAAGGAGTCTATAGATTATGATAGACAAAATCCTTTTGAGAACTCTTTGGTCAAATTTTTTTTCAATCGGTCAAATATGGACTACTGCCTGCCTGGTTTGGCATTGCAAGAAGTCAGTCTATATTGTATAGTGAGTTAATGTTCACAGACTCTGGCCAGAAATATTTTCAGTAGGTCAAAAATATACTACTGGCTGGTTAATATAACATCACAAGAAGTCAATCTGTAGTATAGCAAGATAATAAAGAACTGATTATCATCAGAAAGAGTCTATAACTTTATATAGTTTAAAAACTTTTGATGACCAGAAATAAGTTCAAAAGGTCAGATATGGATATCTATATGGCTTATGTAACATTAGAAGGAGTCTATGAGTATGTATAGAAAGGTCAAGATCGAGAACTCTATGGCCATAAATATATTCCTTGGGTCAAATATGGACTTCTGTATGGCTGATTTAACATCAGAAGGAGTCTATGAGTTTCTAAGAGTAAAAAACATTTTGAGGATTCTTTGGCCAAAAACATGTTAAATCAGTCAAATATGGCTACAGTCTGGCTGACATAACATCACGAGAAGTCTTTATGGTAGGAGAAATATAAATAGTAAGGTAAATGTTCAAGGTCTCTGGCCAGAAATATGTTCAGAAGGTCAAATATGGACTTCTGTATGGCTGATTTAACATCAGAAGGAGTCTATACATTTATGATAGACAAAATCCTTTTGAGAACTCTTTGGTCAAATTTTTTTTCAATCAGTCAAATGTGGACTACTGTCTTCCTGATTTTACATTACGAGAAGTCAGTCTATATGTATAGTGAGTTGATGTTCACGGTCTCTGGCCAGAAATATGTTCAGTAGGTCAAAAATAGACTACTGGCTGGTTAATATAACATCACAAGAAGTCAATCTGTAGTATAGCAAGATAATGTTCAAAACTCTTTGGCCAGAAATATGTTCAGAAGGTCAAAAGGTGACCTTTGTATAGCTGATTTATTATCAGAAGGAGTCTATAACTTTATATAGTTTGAAAAATTTTGAGGACACTTTGACCAGAAATAAGTTCAAAAGGTCAGATATGGACATCTATATGGCTTATGAAGCATCAGAAGGAGTCTATGAGTATGTATAGAAAGCCCAAGATCGAGGACTCTTTGGCAAGAAATATGTTCCTTGGGTCAAATATGGAATTCTGTATGTCTGACGTAACATCAGAAAGAGTCAACAAGTATATATGGAAAGGTCAAGTTTCGAGTACTCACTCCTTGGCCAGAAAAAAATTTGGTAGGTCAAATATGGACTTTTGTCAGGATGATATAACATCCGAAGATATCATTCTGAATGTATAGTGTTAACCTTTTAGCACTCTTTGGCCAGAAATATGTTCAGTAGGTCAAAAGGGGACCTCTGTATAGCTGATTTATCATCAGAAGGAGACTATAACTTTATATAGTTTGAAAAATTTTGAGGACACTTTGACCAGAAATAAGTTCAAAAGGTCAGATATGGACATCTATATGGCTTATGAAGCATCAGAAGGAGTTGGACTATGAGTATGTATAGAAAGCCCAAGATCGAGGACTCTTTGGCCAGAAATATGTTCAGGAGGTCAAAAAGGGACCTCTGTATAGCTGACTTATCATCAAAAGGAGTCTATAACTTTATATAGTTTGAATTTTTTTAGGACACTTTGACCACAAATAAGTTCAAAAGGTCAGATTTGGACATCTATATTGCTTATGAAGCATCAGAAGGAGTCTATGAGTATGTATAGAAAGGCCAAGATCGAGGACTCTTTGGCAAGAAATATGTTCCTTGGGTCAAATATGGAATTCTGTATGTCTGACATAACATCAGAAAGAGTCAACAAGTATATATGGAAAGGTCAAGTTTCGAGTACTCACTCCTTGGCCAGAAAAAAATTTGGTAGGTCAAATATGGACTTTTGTCAGGATGATATAACATCCGAAGATATCATTCTGAATGTATAGTGTTAACCTTTTAGCACTCTTTGGCCAGAAATATGTTCAGTAGGTCAAAAGGGGACCTCTGTATAGCTGATTTATCATCAGAAGGAGACTATGGGCCCTATTTTAACGATCTGAAACGCAAGTGTCAAAGCGCAAAGCGCAAGTAACTTTGTGGGCGGGTCTTGGCGCTGTTGCTATTTTCCCGGCGGGATAAATGACTCTTGCGCCAGGCGCAAATCTAAAATGGGTTGGTCTGAAGTAGCTTCATTATTCATAGGTGTGGTTTGGGCGTAACGTGAAATAAACCAATCAGAGCATCATCTCACATTCCCTTTAAGAGCAGACGCGCTTTGTTCTAAAGCGGATTCCTATTATAACGGCGGATTTGCCAGACGCGCGCCAGGAGCGGTTCACAGCCAAGGAGAGCAACGCTCTCGTCAGGGACGTTGGGGATGGAGAAACCCACCCAAATTAACTTCGGTTAAAAAGGCGTATGATAATTTGGGTAAATGTGTAAGCTAGATGTATGCTTTTATAATAAATTGTCTATCTATCTATCTATCTATCTATCTATCTATCTATCTATCTATCTATCTATCTATCTATCTATCTATCTATCATAATAATGTATGATTTGCAAAAATGAAAACTGCTGCTTCTGTGTAGATGAGAGAATCAAAGTGTATGCGCGTTGTGCACACGCTACATTGATTATGGCCAAGCATGCGCCCTTAAAATAGCATATGAATAACATGCGCAACGCGCCACTGACTTTAAACTATTTTTTCCTGGTTAGTGGCGCAATTGTTTTCTAAACCTGCAAAATATCATGAAGGAACGTTTGCGCCGGAACACGCCTCCTTTTTTGCGCTGAACCGCCCAGGGAGCGCAAGTTCATTCCCTAGTTTAGCGACGTGCTTCTGTGGAGGGAAAAGCGCGCTTTGCGCGGGTGCAAAATAGGAATGATACATGCGTCAGTGTACAAAGTCAATTGCGCTGGGTGCAAGATAGGGCCCTATAACTTTATATAGTTTGAAAAATTTTGAGGACACTTTGACCACAAATAAGTTCAAAAGGTCAGATATGGAAATCTATATGGCTAATGAAGCATCAGAAGGAGTCTATGAGTATGTATAGAAAGCCCAAGATTGAGGACTCTTTGGCCAGAAACGTTAAGGAGGTCAAAAGGGGACCTTTTTATAGCTGATTTATCATCAAAAGGAGTCTATAACTTTCTATAGTTTGAAAAATTTTGAGGACACTTTGACCACAAATAAGTTCAAAAGGTCAGATATGGACATCTATATGGCTTATGAAGCATCAGAAGGAATCTATGAGTATGTATAGAAAGCCCAATATTGAGGACTCTTTGGCCAGAAACATGTTCAGGAGGTCAAAAGGGGACCTCTGTATATCTGATTTATCATCAAAAGGAGTCTATAACTTTATATAGTTTGAATTTTTTTAGGACACTTTGACCACAAATAAGTTCAAAAGGTCAGATTTGGACATCTATATTGCTTATGAAGCATCAGAAGGAGTCTATGAGTATGTATAGAAAGCCCAAGATCAAGGACTCTTTGGCCAGAAATATGTTCAGGAGGTCAAAAGGGGACCTCTGTATATCTGATTTATCATCAAAAGGAGTCTATAACTTTATATAGTTTGAATTTCTTTTAGGACACTTTGACCACAAATAAGTTCAAAAGGTCAGATATGGACATCTATATGACTTATGAAGCATCAGAAGGAGTCTATGAGTATGTATAGAAAGCCCAAGATCGAGGACTCTTTGGCAAGAAATATGTTCAGGAGGTCAAAAGGGGACCTCTGTATAGCTGATTTATCATCAAAAGGAGTCTATAACTTTCTATTGATTGAAAAATTTTGAGGACACTTTGACCACAAATAAGTTCAAAAGGTCAGATATGGTCATCTAGATCAAGGATTCTTTGGCCAGAAATATGTTCAGGAGGTCAAAAGGGGACCTCTGTATAGCTGATTTATCATCAAAAGGAGTCTATAACTTTCTATAGTTTGAAAAATTTTGAGGACACTTTGACCACAAATAAGTTCAAAAGGTCAGATATGGACATCTATATGGCTTATGAAGCATCAGAAGGAATCTATGAGTATGTATAGAAAGCCCAATATTGAGGACTCTTTGGCCAGAAACATGTTCAGGAGGTCAAAAGGGGACCTCTTTATAGCTGACATCATCCAAAGGAGTCTATAACTTTATATAGTTTGAATTTTTTTAGGACACTTTGACCACAAATAAGTTCAAAAGGTCAGATTTGGACCTCTATATTGCTTATGAAGCATCAGAAGGAGTCTATGAGTATGTATAGAAAGCCCAAGATCAAGGACTCTTTGGCCAGAAATATGTTCAGGAGGTCAAAAGGGGACCTCTGTATAGCTGATTTATCATCAAAAGGAGTCTATAACTTTCTATAGTTTGAAAAATTTTGAGGACACTTTGACCACAAATAAGTTCAAAAGGTCAGATATGGAAATCTATATGGCTTATGAAGCATCAGAAGGAGTCTATGAGTATGTATAGAAAACGCAAGATCGAGGACTCTTTGGCCAGAAATATGTTCAGTAGGTAAAAAGGGCCCCTCTGTATAGCTGATTTATCTTTAAAAGGAGTCTATAACTTTATATAGTTTGAAAAATTTTGAGGACACTTTGACCACAAATAAGTTCAAAAGGTCAGATATGGACATCTATATGGCTTATGAAGCATCAGAAGGAATCTATGAGTATGTATAGAAAGCCCAATATTGAGGACTCTTTGGCCAGAAACATGTTCAGGAGGTCAAAAGGGGACCTCTGTATATCTGATTTATCATCAAAAGGAGTCTATAACTTTATATAGTTTGAATTTTTTTAGGACACTTTGACCACAAATAAGTTCAAAAGGTCAGATTTGGACATCTATATTGCTTATGAAGCATCAGAAGGAGTCTATGAGTATGTATAGAAAGCACAAGATCAAGGACTCTTTGGCCAGAAATATGTTCAGGAGGTCAAAAGGGGACCTCTGTATAGCTGATTTATCATCAAAAGGAGTCTATAACTTTCTATTGATTGAAAAATTTTGAGGACACTTTGATCACAAATAAGTTCAAAAGGTCAGATATGGACATCTAGATCAAGGACTCTTTGGCGAGAAATATGTTCAGGAGGTCAAAAGGGGACCTCTGTATAGCTGGTTTATCATCAAAAGGAGTCTATAACTTTATATAGTTTGAAAAAATGTTAGGACACTTTGACCACAAATAAGTTCAAAAGGTCAGATATGGACATCTATATGGCTTATGAAGCATCAGAAGGAGTCTACGAGTATGTATAGAAAGCCCAAGATCGAGGACTCCTTGGCCAGAAATATGTTCAGGAGGTCAAAAAGGGACCTCTGTATAGCTGACTTATCATCAAAAGGAGTCTATAACTTTATATAGTTTGAATTTTTTTTAGGACACTTTGACCACAAATAAGTTCAAAAGGTCAGATATGGACATCTATATGGCTTATGAAGCACCAGAAGGAGTCTATGAGTATGTATAGACAGCCCAAGATCGAGGACTCTTTGGCCAGAAATATGTTCAGGAGGTCAAAAGGGGACCTCTGTATAGCTGATTTATCATCAAAAGGAGTCTATAACTTTCTATAGTTTGAAAAATTTTGAGGACACTTTGACCACAAATAAGTTCAAAAGGTCAGATATGGAAATCTATATGGCTTATGAAGCATCAGAAGGAGTCTATGAGTATGTATTGAAAGCCCAAGATCGAGGACTCTTTGGCCAGAATTATGTTCATGAGGTCAAAAGGGGCTCTCTGTATAGCTGATTTATCATCAAAAGGAGTCTATAACTTTCTATAGTTTGAATTTTTTTTAGGACACTTTGACCACAAATAAGTTCAAAAGGTCAGATATGGACATCTATATGGCTTATGAAGCATCAGAAGGAGTCTATGAGTATGTATAGAAAGCCCAAGATCGAGGACTCTTTGGCAAGAAATATGTTCAGGAGGTCAAAAGGGGACCTCTGTATAGCTGATTTATCATCAAAAGGAGTCTATAACTTTCTATTGATTGAAAAATTTTGAGGACACTTTGACCACAAATAAGTTCAAAAGGTCAGATATGGACATCTAGATCAAGGATTCTTTGGCCAGAAATATGTTCAGGAGGTCAAAAGGGGACCTCTGTATAGCTGATTTATCATCAAAAGGAGTCTATAACTTTCTATAGTTTGAAAAATTTTGAGGACACTTTGACCACAAATAAGTTCAAAAGGTCAGATATGGACATCTATATGGCTTATGAAGCATCAGAAGGAATCTATGAGTATGTATAGAAAGCCCAATATTGAGGACTCTTTGGCCAGAAACATGTTCAGGAGGTCAAAAGGGGACCTCTTTATAGCTGACATCATCCAAAGGAGTCTATAACTTTATATAGTTTGAATTTTTTTAGGACACTTTGACCACAAATAAGTTCAAAAGGTCAGATTTGGACATCTATATTGCTTATGAAGCATCAGAAGGAGTCTATGAGTATGTATAGAAAGCACAAGATCAAGGACTCTTTGGCCAGAAATATGTTCAGGAGGTCAAAAGGGGACCTCTGTATAGCTGATTTATCATCAAAAGGAGTCTATAACTTTCTATTGATTGAAAAATTTTGAGGACACTTTGATCACAAATAAGTTCAAAAGGTCAGATATGGACATCTAGATCAAGGACTCTTTGGCCAGAAATATGTTCAGGAGGTCAAAAGGGGACCTCTGTATAGCTGGTTTATCATCAAAAGGAGTCTATAACTTTATATAGTTTGAAAAAATGTTAGGACACTTTGACCACAAATAAGTTCAAAAGGTCAGATATGGACATCTATATGGCTTATGAAGCATCAGAAGGAGTCTACGAGTATGTATAGAAAGCCCAAGATCGAGGACTCCTTGGCCAGAAATATGTTCAGGAGGTCAAAAAGGGACCTCTGTATAGCTGACTTATCATCAAAAGGAGTCTATAACTTTATATAGTTTGAATTTTTTTTAGGACACTTTGACCACAAATAAGTTCAAAAGGTCAGATATGGACATCTATATGGCTTATGAAGCACCAGAAGGAGTCTATGAGTATGTATAGACAGCCCAAGATCGAGGACTCTTTGGCCAGAAATATGTTCAGGAGGTCAAAAGGGGACCTCTGTATAGCTGATTTATCATCAAAAGGAGTCTATAACTTTCTATAGTTTGAAAAATTTTGAGGACACTTTGACCACAAATAAGTTCAAAAGGTCAGATATGGAAATCTATATGGCTTATGAAGCATCAGAAGGAGTCTATGAGTATGTATTGAAAGCCCAAGATCGAGGACTCTTTGGCCAGAATTATGTTCATGAGGTCAAAAGGGGCTCTCTGTATAGCTGATTTATCATCAAAAGGAGTCTATAACTTTCTATAGTTTGAATTTTTTTTAGGACACTTTGACCACAAATAAGTTCAAAAGGTCAGATATGGACATCTATATGGCTTATGAAGCATCAGAAGGAGTCTATGAGTATGTATAGAAAGCCCAAGATCGAGGACTCTTTGGCAAGAAATATGTTCAGGAGGTCAAAAGGGGACCTCTGTATAGCTGATTTATCATCAAAAGGAGTCTATAACTTTCTATTGATTGAAAAATTTTGAGGACACTTTGACCACAAATAAGTTCAAAAGGTCAGATATGGACATCTAGATCAAGGATTCTTTGGCCAGAAATATGTTCAGGAGGTCAAAAGGGGACCTCTGTATAGCTGATTTATCATCAAAAGGAGTCTATAACTTTCTATAGTTTGAAAAATTTTGAGGACACTTTGACCACAAATAAGTTCAAAAGGTCAGATATGGACATCTATATGGCTTATGAAGCATCAGAAGGAATCTATGAGTATGTATAGAAAGCCCAATATTGAGGACTCTTTGGCCAGAAACATGTTCAGGAGGTCAAAAGGGGACCTCTTTATAGCTGACATCATCCAAAGGAGTCTATAACTTTATATAGTTTGAATTTTTTTAGGACACTTTGACCACAAATAAGTTCAAAAGGTCAGATTTGGACCTCTATATTGCTTATGAAGCATCAGAAGGAGTCTATGAGTATGTATAGAAAGCCCAAGATCAAGGACTCTTTGGCCAGAAATATGTTCAGGAGGTCAAAAGGGGACCTCTGTATAGCTGATTTATCATCAAAAGGAGTCTATAACTTTCTATAGTTTGAAAAATTTTGAGGACACTTTGACCACAAATAAGTTCAAAAGGTCAGATATGGAAATCTATATGGCTAATGAAGCATCAGAAGGAGTCTATGAGTATGTATAGAAAGCCCAAGATCAAGGACTCTTTGGCCAGAAATATGTTCAGGAGGTCAAAAGGGGACCTCTGTATAGCTGATTTATCGTCAAAAGGAGTCTATAACTTTCTATAGTTTGAAAAATTTTGAGGACACTTTGACCACAAATAAGTTCAAAAGGTCAGATATGGAAATCTATATGGCTAATGAAGCATCAGAAGGAGTCTATGAGTATGTATAGAAAGCCCAAGATTGAGGACTCTTTGGCCAGAAACGTTAAGGAGGTCAAAAGGGGACCTTTTTATAGCTGATTTATCATCAAAAGGAGTCTATAACTTTCTATAGTTTGAAAAATTTTGAGGACACTTTGACCACAAATAAGTTCAAAAGGTCAGATATGGACATCTATATGGCTTATGAAGCATCAGAAGGAATCTATGAGTATGTATAGAAAGCCCAATATTGAGGACTCTTTGGCCAGAAACATGTTCAGGAGGTCAAAAGGGGACCTCTGTATATCTGATTTATCATCAAAAGGAGTCTATAACTTTATATAGTTTGAATTTTTTTAGGACACTTTGACCACAAATAAGTTCAAAAGGTCAGATTTGGACATCTATATTGCTTATGAAGCATCAGAAGGAGTCTATGAGTATGTATAGAAAGCCCAAGATCAAGGACTCTTTGGCCAGAAATATGTTCAGGAGGTCAAAAGGGGACCTCTGTATATCTGATTTATCATCAAAAGGAGTCTATAACTTTATATAGTTTGAATTTCTTTTAGGACACTTTGACCACAAATAAGTTCAAAAGGTCAGATATGGACATCTATATGACTTATGAAGCATCAGAAGGAGTCTATGAGTATGTATAGAAAGCCCAAGATCGAGGACTCTTTGGCAAGAAATATGTTCAGGAGGTCAAAAGGGGACCTCTGTATAGCTGATTTATCATCAAAAGGAGTCTATAACTTTCTATTGATTGAAAAATTTTGAGGACACTTTGACCACAAATAAGTTCAAAAGGTCAGATATGGTCATCTAGATCAAGGATTCTTTGGCCAGAAATATGTTCAGGAGGTCAAAAGGGGACCTCTGTATAGCTGATTTATCATCAAAAGGAGTCTATAACTTTCTATAGTTTGAAAAATTTTGAGGACACTTTGACCACAAATAAGTTCAAAAGGTCAGATATGGACATCTATATGGCTTATGAAGCATCAGAAGGAATCTATGAGTATGTATAGAAAGCCCAATATTGAGGACTCTTTGGCCAGAAACATGTTCAGGAGGTCAAAAGGGGACCTCTTTATAGCTGACATCATCCAAAGGAGTCTATAACTTTATATAGTTTGAATTTTTTTAGGACACTTTGACCACAAATAAGTTCAAAAGGTCAGATTTGGACCTCTATATTGCTTATGAAGCATCAGAAGGAGTCTATGAGTATGTATAGAAAGCCCAAGATCAAGGACTCTTTGGCCAGAAATATGTTCAGGAGGTCAAAAGGGGACCTCTGTATAGCTGATTTATCATCAAAAGGAGTCTATAACTTTCTATAGTTTGAAAAATTTTGAGGACACTTTGACCACAAATAAGTTCAAAAGGTCAGATATGGAAATCTATATGGCTTATGAAGCATCAGAAGGAGTCTATGAGTATGTATAGAAAACGCAAGATCGAGGACTCTTTGGCCAGAAATATGTTCAGTAGGTAAAAAGGGCCCCTCTGTATAGCTGATTTATCTTTAAAAGGAGTCTATAACTTTATATAGTTTGAAAAATTTTGAGGACACTTTGACCACAAATAAGTTCAAAAGGTCAGATATGGACATCTATATGGCTTATGAAGCATCAGAAGGAATCTATGAGTATGTATAAAAAGCCCAATATTGAGGACTCTTTGGCCAGAAACATGTTCAGGAGGTCAAAAGGGGACCTCTGTATATCTGATTTATCATCAAAAGGAGTCTATAACTTTATATAGTTTGAATTTTTTTAGGACACTTTGACCACAAATAAGTTCAAAAGGTCAGATTTGGACATCTATATTGCTTATGAAGCATCAGAAGGAGTCTATGAGTATGTATAGAAAGCACAAGATCAAGGACTCTTTGGCCAGAAATATGTTCAGGAGGTCAAAAGGGGACCTCTGTATATCTGATTTATCATCAAAAGGAGTCTATAACTATATATAGTTTGAATTTTTTTTAGGACACTTTGACCACAAATAAGTTCAAAAGGTCAGATATGGACATCTATATGGCTTATGAAGCATCAGAAGGAGTCTACGAGTATGTATAGAAAGCCCAAGATCGAGGACTCCTTGGCCAGAAATATGTTCAGGAGGTCAAAAAGGGACCTCTGTATAGCTGACTTATCATCAAAAGGAGTCTATAACTTTATATAGTTTGAATTTTTTTTAGGACACTTTGACCACAAATAAGTTCAAAAGGTCAGATATGGACATCTATATGGCTTATGAAGCACCAGAAGGAGTCTATGAGTATGTATAGACAGCCCAAGATCGAGGACTCTTTGGCCAGAAATATGTTCAGGAGGTCAAAAGGGGACCTCTGTATAGCTGATTTATCATCAAAAGGAGTCTATAACTTTCTATAGTTTGAAAAATTTTGAGGACACTTTGACCACAAATAAGTTCAAAAGGTCAGATATGGAAATCTATATGGCTTATGAAGCATCAGAAGGAGTCTATGAGTATGTATTGAAAGCCCAAGATCGAGGACTCTTTGGCCAGAATTATGTTCATGAGGTCAAAAGGGGCTCTCTGTATAGCTGATTTATCATCAAAAGGAGTCTATAACTTTCTATAGTTTGAATTTTTTTTAGGACACTTTGACCACAAATAAGTTCAAAAGGTCAGATATGGACATCTATATGGCTTATGAAGCATCAGAAGGAGTCTATGAGTATGTATAGAAAGCCCAAGATCGAGGACTCTTTGGCCAGAAATATGTTCAGGAGGTCAAAGGGGGCCCTCTGTATAGCTGATTTATCATCAAAAGGAGTCTATAACTTTCTATAGTTTGAAAACTTTTGAGGACACTTTGACCACAAATAAGTTCAAAAGGTCACATATGGCCATCTATATGGCTTATGAAGCATCAGAAGGAGTCTATGAGTATGCATAGAAAGCCCAAGATTGAGGACTCTTTGGCCAGAAACATGTTCAGGAGGTCAAAAGGAGCCCTTTGTATAGCTGGTTTATCATCAAAAGGAGTCTATAACTTTATATAGTTTGAAAAAATGTTAGGACACTTTGACCACAAATAAGTTCAAAAGGTCAGATATGGACATCTATATGGCTTATGAAGCACCAGAAGGAGTCTATGAGTATGTATAGACAGCCCAAGATCGAGGACTCTTTGGCCAGAAATATGTTCAGGAGGTCAAAAGGGGACCTCTGTATAGCTGATTTATCATCAAAAGGAGTCTATATCTTTCTATAGTTTGAAAACTTTTGAGGACACTTTGACCACAAATAAGTTCAAAAGGTCACATATGGCCATCTATATGGCTTATGAAGCATCAGAAGGAGTCTATGAGTATGCATAGAAAGCCCAAGATTGAGGACTCTTTGGCCAGAAACATGTTCAGGAGGTCAAAAGGGGCCCTCTGTATAGCTGGTTTATCATCAAAAGGAGTCTATAACTTTATATAGTTTGAAAAAATGTTAGGACACTTTGACCACAAATAAGTTCAAAAGGTCAGATATGGACATCTATATGGCTTATGAAGCATCAGAAGGAGTCTATGAGTATGTATAGAAAGCCCACGATCGAGGACTCTTTGGCCAGAAATATGTTCAGGAGGTCAAAGGGGGCCCTCTGTATAGCTGATTTATCATCAAAAGGAGTCTATAACTTTATATAGTTTGAAAAAATGTTAGGACACTTTGACCACAAATAAGTTCAAAAGGTCAGATATGGTCATCTATATGGCTTATGAAGCATCAGAAGGAGTCTATGAGTATGTATAGAAAGCCCAAGATCGAGGACTCTTTGGCCAGAAATATGTTCTGGAGGTCAAAAGGGGACCTCTGTATAGCTGATTTATCATCAAAAGGAGTCTATAACTTTCTATAGTTTGAAAAATTTTGAGGACACTTTGACCACAAATAAGTTCAAAGGTCAGATATGGAAATCTATATGGCTTATGAAGCATCAGAAGGAGTCTATGAGTATGTATAGAAAGCCCAAGATCGAGGACTCTTTGGCCAGAAATATGTTCTGGAGGTCAAAAGGGGACCTCTGTATAGCTGATTTATCATCAAAAGGAGTCTATAACTTTCTATAGTTTGAAAAATTTTGAGGACACTTTGACCACAAATAAGTTCAAAAGGTCAGATATGGAAATATATATGGCTTATGAAGCATCAGAAGGAGTCTATGAGTATGTATAGAAAGCCCAAGATCGAGGACTCTTTGGCCAGAAATATGTTCTGGAGGTCAAAAGGGGCTCTCTGTATAGCTGATTTATCATCAAAAGGAGTCTATAACTTTCTATAGTTTGAAAAATTTTGAGGACACTTTGACCACAAATAAGTTCAAAAGGTCAGATATGGTCATCTATATGGCTTATGAAGCATCAGAAGGAGTCTATGAGTATGTATAGACAGCCCAAGATCGAGGACTCTTTGGCCAGAAATATGTTTAGGAGGTCAAAAGGGGACCTCTGTATAGCTGATTTATCATCAAAAGGAGTCTATAACTTTCTATAGTTTGAAAAATTTTGAGGACACTTTGACCACAAATAAGTTCAAAAGGTCAGATATGGAAATCTATATGGCTTATGAAGCATCAGAAGGAGTCTATGAGTATGTATAGAAAGCCCAAGATCGAGGACTCTTTGGCCAGAAATATGTTCTGGAGGTCAAAAGGGGCTCTCTGTATAGCTGATTTATCATCAAAAGGAGTCTATAACTTTCTATAGTTTGAATTTTTTTTAGGACACTTTGACCACAAATAAGTTCAAAAGCTCAGATATGGACATCTATATGGCTTATGAAGCATCAGAAGGAGTCTATGAGTATGTATAGAAAGCCCACGATCGATGACTCTTTGGCCAGAAATATGTTCAGGAGGTCAAAGGGGGCCCTCTGTATAGCTGATTTATCATCAAAAGGAGTCTATAACTTTATATAGTTTGAAAAAATGTTAGGACACTTTGACCACAAATAAGTTCAAAAGGTCAGATATGGTCATCTATATGGCTTATGAAGCATCAGAAGGAGTCTATGAGTATGTATAGACAGCCCAAGATCGAGGACTCTTTGGCCAGAAATATGTTCAGGAGGTCAAAAGGGGACCTCTGTATAGCTGATTTATCATCAAAAGGAGTCTATAACTTTCTATAGTTTGAAAAATTTTGAGGACACTTTGACCACAAATAAGTTCAAAAGGTCAGATATGGAAATCTATATGGCTTATGAAGCATCAGAAGGAGTCTATGAGTATGTATAGAAAGCCCAAGATCGAGGACTCTTTGGCCAGAAATATGTTCTGGAGGTCAAAAGGGGACCTCTGTATAGCTGATTTATCATCAAAAGGAGTCTATAACTTTCTATAGTTTGAAAAAATTTTGAGGACACTTTGACCACAAATAAGTTCAAAGGTCAGATATGGAAATCTATATGGCTTATGAAGCATCAGAAGGAGTCTATGAGTATGTATAGAAAGCCCAAGATCGAGGACTCTTTGGCCAGAAATATGTTCTGGAGGTCAAAAGGGGACCTCTGTATAGCTGATTTATCATCAAAAGGAGTCTATAACTTTCTATAGCTTGAAAAATTTTGAGGACACTTTGACCACAAATAAGTTCAAAAGGTCAGATATGGAAATATATATGGCTTATGAAGCATCAGAAGGAGTCTATGAGTATGTATAGAAAGCCCAAGATCGAGGACTCTTTGGCCAGAAATATGTTCTGGAGGTCAAAAGGGGCTCTCTGTATAGCTGATTTATCATCAAAAGGAGTCTATAACTTTCTATAGTTTGAATTTTTTTTAGGACACTTTGACCACAAATAAGTTCAAAAGCTCAGATATGGACATCTATATGGCTTATGAAGCATCAGAAGGAGTCTATGAGTATGTATAGAAAGCCCACGATCGAGGACTCTTTGGCCAGAAATATGTTCAGGAGGTCAAAGGGGGCCCTCTGTATAGCTGATTTATCATCAAAAGGAGTCTATAACTTTCTATAGTTTGAAAACTTTTGAGGACACTTTGACCACAAATAAGTTCAAAAGGTCACATATGGCCATCTATATGGCTTATGAAGCATCAGAAGGAGTCTATGAGTATGCATAGAAAGCCCAAGATTGAGGACTCTTTGGCCAGAAACATGTTCAGGAGGTCAAAAGGGGCCCTCTGTATAGCTGGTTTATCATCAAAAGGAGTCTATAACTTTATATAGTTTGAAAAAATGTTAGGACACTTTGACCACAAATAAGTTCAAAAGGTCAGATATGGACATCTATATGGCTTATGAAGCATCAGAAGGAGTCTATGAGTATGTATAGAAAGCCCAAGATCGAGGACTCCTTGGCCAGAAATATGTTCAGGAGGTCAAAAAGGGACCTCTGTATAGCTGACTTATCATCAAAAGGAGTCTATAACTTTATATAGTTTGAATTTTTTTTAGGACACTTTGACCACAAATAAGTTCAAAAGGTCAGATATGGACATCTATATGGCTTATGAAGCACCAGAAGGAGTCTATGAGTATGTATAGACAGCCCAAGATCGAGGACTCTTTGGCCAGAAATATGTTCAGGAGGTCAAAAGGGGACCTCTGTATAGCTGATTTATCATCAAAAGGAGTCTATAACTTTCTATAGTTTGAAAAATTTTGAGGACACTTTGACCACAAATAAGTTCAAAAGGTCAGATATGGAAATCTATATGGCTTATGAAGCATCAGAAGGAGTCTATGAGTATGTATAGAAAGCCCACGATCGAGGACTCTTTGGCCAGAAATATGTTCAGGAGGTCAAAGGGGGCCCTCTGTATAGCTGATTTATCATCAAAAGGAGTCTATAACTTTATATAGTTTGAAAAAATGTTAGGACACTTTGACCACAAATAAGTTCAAAAGGTCAGATATGGTCATCTATATGGCTTATGAAGCATCAGAAGGAGTCTATGAGTATGTATAGACAGCCCAAGATCGAGGACTCTTTGGCCAGAAATATGTTCAGGAGGTCAAAAAGGGACCTCTGTATAGCTGACTTATCATCAAAAGGAGTCTATAACTTTATATAGTTTGAATTTTTTTTAGGACACTTTGACCACAAATAAGTTCAAAAGGTCAGATATGGACATCTATATGGCTTATGAAGCACCAGAAGGAGTCTATGAGTATGTATAGAAAGCCCAAGATCGAGGACTCTTTGGCCAGAAATATGTTCAGGAGGTCAAAAGGGGACCTCTGTATAGCTGATTTATCATCAAAAGGAGTCTATAACTTTCTATAGTTTGAAAAATTTTGAGGACACTTTGACCACAAATAAGTTCAAAAGGTCAGATATGGAAATCTATATGGCTTATGAAGCATCAGAAGGAGTCTATGAGTATGTATAGAAAGCCCAAGATCGAGGACTCTTTGGCCAGAAATATGTTCTGGAGGTCAAAAGGGGACCTCTGTATAGCTGATTTATCATCAAAAGGAGTCTATAACTTTCTATAGTTTGAAAAATTTTGAGGACACTTTGACCACAAATAAGTTCAAAAGGTCAGATATGGAAATCTATATGGCTTATGAAGCATCAGAAGGAGTCTATGAGTATGTATAGAAAGCCCAAGATCGAGGACTCTTTGGCCAGAAATATGTTCAGGAGGTCAAAAGGGGACCTCTGTATAGCTGATTTATCATCAAAAGGAGTCTATAACTTTCTATAGTTTGAAAAATGTTGAGGACACTTTGACCACAAATAAGTTCAAAAGGTCAGATATGGAAATCTATATGGCTTATGAAGCATCAGAAGGAGTCTATGAGTATGTATAGAAAGCCCAAGATCGAGGACTCTTTGGCCAGAAATATGTTCTGGAGGTCAAAAGGGGCTCTCTGTATAGCTGATTTATCATCAAAAGGAGTCTATAACTTTCTATAGTTTGAATTTTTTTTAGGACACTTTGACCACAAATAAGTTCAAAAGCTCAGATATGGACATCTATATGGCTTATGAAGCATCAGAAGGAGTCTATGAGTATGTATAGAAAGCCCACGATCGAGGACTCTTTGGCCAGAAATATGTTCAGGAGGTCAAAGGGGGCCCTCTGTATAGCTGATTTATCATCAAAAGGAGTCTATAACTTTATATAGTTTGAAAAAATGTTAGGACACTTTGACCACAAATAAGTTCAAAAGGTCAGATATGGTCATCTATATGGCTTATGAAGCATCAGAAGGAGTCTATGAGTATGTATAGACAGCCCAAGATCGAGGACTCTTTGGCCAGAAATATGTTCAGGAGGTCAAAAGGGGACCTCTGTATAGCTGATTTATCATCAAAAGGAGTCTATAACTTTCTATAGTTTGAAAAATTTTGAGGACACTTTGACCACAAATAAGTTCAAAAGGTCAGATATGGAAATCTATATGGCTTATGAAGCATCAGAAGGAGTCTATGAGTATGTATAGAAAGCCCAAGATCGAGGACTCTTTGGCCAGAAATATGTTCTGGAGGTCAAAAGGGGACCTCTGTATAGCTGATTTATCATCAAAAGGAGTCTATAACTTTCTATAGTTTGAAAAATTTTGAGGACACTTTGACCACAAATAAGTTCAAAGGTCAGATATGGAAATCTATATGGCTTATGAAGCATCAGAAGGAGTCTATGAGTATGTATAGAAAGCCCAAGATCGAGGACTCTTTGGCCAGAAATATGTTCTGGAGGTCAAAAGGGGACCTCTGTATAGCTGATTTATCATCAAAAGGAGTCTATAACTTTCTATAGTTTGAAAAATTTTGAGGACACTTTGACCACAAATAAGTTCAAAAGGTCAGATATGGAAATATATATGGCTTATGAAGCATCAGAAGGAGTCTATGAGTATGTATAGAAAGCCCAAGATCGAGGACTCTTTGGCCAGAAATATGTTCTGGAGGTCAAAAGGGGCTCTCTGTATAGCTGATTTATCATCAAAAGGAGTCTATAACTTTCTATAGTTTGAATTTTTTTTAGGACACTTTGACCACAAATAAGTTCAAAAGCTCAGATATGGACATCTATATGGCTTATGAAGCATCAGAAGGAGTCTATGAGTATGTATAGAAAGCCCACGATCGAGGACTCTTTGGCCAGAAATATGTTCAGGAGGTCAAAGGGGGCCCTCTGTATAGCTGATTTATCATCAAAAGGAGTCTATAACTTTCTATAGTTTGAAAACTTTTGAGGACACTTTGACCACAAATAAGTTCAAAAGGTCACATATGGCCATCTATATGGCTTATGAAGCATCAGAAGGAGTCTATGAGTATGCATAGAAAGCCCAAGATTGAGGACTCTTTGGCCAGAAACATGTTCAGGAGGTCAAAAGGGGCCCTCTGTATAGCTGGTTTATCATCAAAAGGAGTCTATAACTTTATATAGTTTGAAAAAATGTTAGGACACTTTGACCACAAATAAGTTCAAAAGGTCAGATATGGACATCTATATGGCTTATGAAGCATCAGAAGGAGTCTATGAGTATGTATAGAAAGCCCAAGATCGAGGACTCCTTGGCCAGAAATATGTTCAGGAGGTCAAAAAGGGACCTCTGTATAGCTGACTTATCATCAAAAGGAGTCTATAACTTTATATAGTTTGAATTTTTTTTAGGACACTTTGACCACAAATAAGTTCAAAAGGTCAGATATGGACATCTATATGGCTTATGAAGCACCAGAAGGAGTCTATGAGTATGTATAGACAGCCCAAGATCGAGGACTCTTTGGCCAGAAATATGTTCAGGAGGTCAAAAGGGGACCTCTGTATAGCTGATTTATCATCAAAACTATAACTTTCTATAGTTTGAAAAATTTTGAGGACACTTTGACCACAAATAAGTTCAAAAGGTCAGATATGGAAATCTATATGGCTTATGAAGCATCAGAAGGAGTCTATGAGTATGTATAGAAAGCCCAATATTGAGGACTCGTTGGCCAGAAACATGTTCAGGAGGTCAAAAGGGGACCTCTGTATAGCTGACATCATCCAAAGGGGTCTATAACTTTATATAGTTTGAATTTTTTTAGGACACTTTGACCACAAATAAGTTCAAAAGGTCAGATATGGACATCTATATGGCTTATGAAGCATCAGAAGGAGTCTATGAGTATGTATAAAAAACCCAAGATCGAGGACTCTTTGGCCAGAAATATGTTCAGGAGGTCAAAAGGGGACCTCTGTATAGCTGATTTATCGTCAAAAGGAGTCTATAACTTTCTATAGTTTGAAAAATTTTGAGGACACTTTGACCACAAATAAGTTCAAAAGGTCAGATATGGAAATCTATATGGCTTATGAAGCATCAGAAGGAGTCTATGAGTATGTATAGAAAACGCAAGATCGAGGACTCTTTGGCCAGAAATATGTTCAGTAGGTCAAAGGGGGCCCTCTGTATAGCTGACTTATCATCAAAAGGAGTCTATAACTTTATATAGTTTGAATTTTTTTTAGGACACTTTGACCACAAATAAGTTCAAAAGGTCAGATATGGAAATCTATATGGAAATCTATATGGCTTATGAAGCATCAGAAGGAGTCTATGAGTATGTATTGAAAACGCAAGATCGAGGACTCTTTGGCCAGAAATATGTTCAGTAGGTAAAAAGGGCCCCTCTGTATAGCTGATTTATCTTTAAAAGGAGTCTATAACTTTATATAGTTTGAAAAATTTTGAGGACACTTTGACCACAAATAAGTTCAAAAGGTCAGATATGGACATCTATATGGCTTATGAAGCATCAGAAGGAATCTATGAGTATGTATAGAAAGCCCAAGATCAAGGACTCTTTGGCCAGAAATATGTTCAGGAGGTCAAAAGGGGACCTCTGTATAGCTGATTTATCATCAAAAGGAGTCTATAACTTTATATAGTTTGAAAAATTTTGAGGACACTTTGACCACAAATAAGTTCAAAAGGTCAGATATGGAAATCTATATGGCTAATGAAGCATCAGAAGGAGTCTATGAGTATGTATAGAAAGCCCAAGATCAAGGACTCTTTGGCCAGAAATATGTTCAGGAGGTCAAAAGGGGACCTCTGTATAGCTGATTTATCGTCAAAAGGAGTCTATAACTTTCTATAGTTTGAAAAATTTTGAGGACACTTTGACCACAAATAAGTTCAAAAGGTCAGATATGGAAATCTATATGGCTAATGAAGCATCAGAAGGAGTCTATGAGTATGTATAGAAAGCCCAAGATTGAGGACTCTTTGGCCAGAAACGTTAAGGAGGTCAAAAGGGGACCTTTTTATAGCTGATTTATCATCAAAAGGAGTCTATAACTTTCTATAGTTTGAAAAATTTTGAGGACACTTTGACCACAAATAAGTTCAAAAGGTCAGATATGGACATCTATATGGCTTATGAAGCATCAGAAGGAATCTATGAGTATGTATAGAAAGCCCAATATTGAGGACTCTTTGGCCAGAAACATGTTCAGGAGGTCAAAAGGGGACCTCTGTATATCTGATTTATCATCAAAAGGAGTCTATAACTTTATATAGTTTGAATTTTTTTAGGACACTTTGACCACAAATAAGTTCAAAAGGTCAGATTTGGACATCTATATTGCTTATGAAGCATCAGAAGGAGTCTATGAGTATGTATAGAAAGCCCAAGATCAAGGACTCTTTGGCCAGAAATATGTTCAGGAGGTCAAAAGGGGACCTCTGTATATCTGATTTATCATCAAAAGGAGTCTATAACTTTATATAGTTTGAATTTCTTTTAGGACACTTTGACCACAAATAAGTTCAAAAGGTCAGATATGGACATCTATATGACTTATGAAGCATCAGAAGGAGTCTATGAGTATGTATAGAAAGCCCAAGATCGAGGACTCTTTGGCAAGAAATATGTTCAGGAGGTCAAAAGGGGACCTCTGTATAGCTGATTTATCATCAAAAGGAGTCTATAACTTTCTATTGATTGAAAAATTTTGAGGACACTTTGACCACAAATAAGTTCAAAAGGTCAGATATGGTCATCTAGATCAAGGATTCTTTGGCCAGAAATATGTTCAGGAGGTCAAAAGGGGACCTCTGTATAGCTGATTTATCATCAAAAGGAGTCTATAACTTTCTATAGTTTGAAAAATTTTGAGGACACTTTGACCACAAATAAGTTCAAAAGGTCAGATATGGACATCTATATGGCTTATGAAGCATCAGAAGGAATCTATGAGTATGTATAGAAAGCCCAATATTGAGGACTCTTTGGCCAGAAACATGTTCAGGAGGTCAAAAGGGGACCTCTTTATAGCTGACATCATCCAAAGGAGTCTATAACTTTATATAGTTTGAATTTTTTTAGGACACTTTGACCACAAATAAGTTCAAAAGGTCAGATTTGGACCTCTATATTGCTTATGAAGCATCAGAAGGAGTCTATGAGTATGTATAGAAAGCCCAAGATCAAGGACTCTTTGGCCAGAAATATGTTCAGGAGGTCAAAAGGGGACCTCTGTATAGCTGATTTATCATCAAAAGGAGTCTATAACTTTCTATAGTTTGAAACATTTTGAGGACACTTTGACCACAAATAAGTTCAAAAGGTCAGATATGGAAATCTATATGGCTTATGAAGCATCAGAAGGAGTCTATGAGTATGTATAGAAAACGCAAGATCGAGGACTCTTTGGCCAGAAATATGTTCAGTAGGTAAAAAGGGCCCCTCTGTATAGCTGATTTATCTTTAAAAGGAGTCTATAACTTTATATAGTTTGAAAAATTTTGAGGACACTTTGACCACAAATAAGTTCAAAAGGTCAGATATGGACATCTATATGGCTTATGAAGCATCAGAAGGAATCTATGAGTATGTATAAAAAGCCCAATATTGAGGACTCTTTGGCCAGAAACATGTTCAGGAGGTCAAAAGGGGACCTCTGTATATCTGATTTATCATCAAAAGGAGTCTATAACTTTATATAGTTTGAATTTTTTTAGGACACTTTGACCACAAATAAGTTCAAAAGGTCAGATTTGGACATCTATATTGCTTATGAAGCATCAGAAGGAGTCTATGAGTATGTATAGAAAGCACAAGATCAAGGACTCTTTGGCCAGAAATATGTTCAGGAGGTCAAAAGGGGACCTCTGTATATCTGATTTATCATCAAAAGGAGTCTATAACTTTATATAGTTTGAATTTTTTTTAGGACACTTTGACCACAAATAAGTTCAAAAGGTCAGATATGGACATCTATATGGCTTATGAAGCATCAGAAGGAGTCTACGAGTATGTATAGAAAGCCCAAGATCGAGGACTCCTTGGCCAGAAATATGTTCAGGAGGTCAAAAAGGGACCTCTGTATAGCTGACTTATCATCAAAAGGAGTCTATAACTTTATATAGTTTGAATTTTTTTTAGGACACTTTGACCACAAATAAGTTCAAAAGGTCAGATATGGACATCTATATGGCTTATGAAGCACCAGAAGGAGTCTATGAGTATGTATAGACAGCCCAAGATCGAGGACTCTTTGGCCAGAAATATGTTCAGGAGGTCAAAAGGGGACCTCTGTATAGCTGATTTATCATCAAAAGGAGTCTATAACTTTCTATAGTTTGAAAAATTTTGAGGACACTTTGACCACAAATAAGTTCAAAAGGTCAGATATGGAAATCTATATGGCTTATGAAGCATCAGAAGGAGTCTATGAGTATGTATTGAAAGCCCAAGATCGAGGACTCTTTGGCCAGAATTATGTTCATGAGGTCAAAAGGGGCTCTCTGTATAGCTGATTTATCATCAAAAGGAGTCTATAACTTTCTATAGTTTGAATTTTTTTTAGGACACTTTGACCACAAATAAGTTCAAAAGGTCAGATATGGACATCTATATGGCTTATGAAGCATCAGAAGGAGTCTATGAGTATGTATAGAAAGCCCAAGATCGAGGACTCTTTGGCCAGAAATATGTTCAGGAGGTCAAAGGGGGCCCTCTGTATAGCTGATTTATCATCAAAAGGAGTCTATAACTTTCTATAGTTTGAAAACTTTTGAGGACACTTTGACCACAAATAAGTTCAAAAGGTCACATATGGCCATCTATATGGCTTATGAAGCATCAGAAGGAGTCTATGAGTATGCATAGAAAGCCCAAGATTGAGGACTCTTTGGCCAGAAACATGTTCAGGAGGTCAAAAGGAGCCCTTTGTATAGCTGGTTTATCATCAAAAGGAGTCTATAACTTTATATAGTTTGAAAAAATGTTAGGACACTTTGACCACAAATAAGTTCAAAAGGTCAGATATGGACATCTATATGGCTTATGAAGCACCAGAAGGAGTCTATGAGTATGTATAGACAGCCCAAGATCGAGGACTCTTTGGCCAGAAATATGTTCAGGAGGTCAAAAGGGGACCTCTGTATAGCTGATTTATCATCAAAAGGAGTCTATATCTTTCTATAGTTTGAAAACTTTTGAGGACACTTTGACCACAAATAAGTTCAAAAGGTCACATATGGCCATCTATATGGCTTATGAAGCATCAGAAGGAGTCTATGAGTATGCATAGAAAGCCCAAGATTGAGGACTCTTTGGCCAGAAACATGTTCAGGAGGTCAAAAGGGGCCCTCTGTATAGCTGGTTTATCATCAAAAGGAGTCTATAACTTTATATAGTTTGAAAAAATGTTAGGACACTTTGACCACAAATAAGTTCAAAAGGTCAGATATGGACATCTATATGGCTTATGAAGCATCAGAAGGAGTCTATGAGTATGTATAGAAAGCCCACGATCGAGGACTCTTTGGCCAGAAATATGTTCAGGAGGTCAAAGGGGGCCCTCTGTATAGCTGATTTATCATCAAAAGGAGTCTATAACTTTATATAGTTTGAAAAAATGTTAGGACACTTTGACCACAAATAAGTTCAAAAGGTCAGATATGGTCATCTATATGGCTTATGAAGCACCAGAAGGAGTCTATGAGTATGTATAGACAGCCCAAGATCGAGGACTCTTTGGCCAGAAATATGTTCAGGAGGTCAAAAGGGGACCTCTGTATAGCTGATTTATCATCAAAAGGAGTCTATAACTTTCTATAGTTTGAAAAATTTTGAGGACACTTTGACCACAAATAAGTTCAAAAGGTCAGATATGGAAATCTATATGGCTTATGAAGCATCAGAAGGAGTCTATGAGTATGTATAGAAAGCCCAAGATCGAGGACTCTTTGGCCAGAAATATGTTCTGGAGGTCAAAAGGGGACCTCTGTATAGCTGATTTATCATCAAAAGGAGTCTATAACTTTCTATAGTTTGAAAAATTTTGAGGACACTTTGACCACAAATAAGTTCAAAGGTCAGATATGGAAATCTATATGGCTTATGAAGCATCAGAAGGAGTCTATGAGTATGTATAGAAAGCCCAAGATCGAGGACTCTTTGGCCAGAAATATGTTCTGGAGGTCAAAAGGGGACCTCTGTATAGCTGATTTATCATCAAAAGGAGTCTATAACTTTCTATAGTTTGAAAAATTTTGAGGACACTTTGACCACAAATAAGTTCAAAAGGTCAGATATGGAAATATATATGGCTTATGAAGCATCAGAAGGAGTCTATGAGTATGTATAGAAAGCCCAAGATCGAGGACTCTTTGGCCAGAAATATGTTCTGGAGGTCAAAAGGGGCTCTCTGTATAGCTGATTTATCATCAAAAGGAGTCTATAACTTTCTATAGTTTGAAAAATTTTGAGGACACTTTGACCACAAATAAGTTCAAAAGGTCAGATATGGTCATCTATATGGCTTATGAAGCATCAGAAGGAGTCTATGAGTATGTATAGACAGCCCAAGATCGAGGACTCTTTGGCCAGAAATATGTTTAGGAGGTCAAAAGGGGACCTCTGTATAGCTGATTTATCATCAAAAGGAGTCTATAACTTTCTATAGTTTGAAAAATTTTGAGGACACTTTGACCACAAATAAGTTCAAAAGGTCAGATATGGAAATCTATATGGCTTATGAAGCATCAGAAGGAGTCTATGAGTATGTATAGACAGCCCAAGATCGAGGACTCTTTGGCCAGAAATATGTTCTGGAGGTCAAAAGGGGCTCTCTGTATAGCTGATTTATCATCAAAAGGAGTCTATAACTTTCTATAGTTTGAATTTTTTTTAGGACACTTTGACCACAAATAAGTTCAAAAGCTCAGATATGGACATCTATATGGCTTATGAAGCATCAGAAGGAGTCTATGAGTATGTATAGAAAGCCCACGATCGAGGACTCTTTGGCCAGAAATATGTTCAGGAGGTCAAAGGGGGCCCTCTGTATAGCTGATTTATCATCAAAAGGAGTCTATAACTTTATATAGTTTGAAAAAATGTTAGGACACTTTGACCACAAATAAGTTCAAAAGGTCAGATATGGTCATCTATATGGCTTATGAAGCATCAGAAGGAGTCTATGAGTATGTATAGACAGCCCAAGATCGAGGACTCTTTGGCCAGAAATATGTTCAGGAGGTCAAAAGGGGACCTCTGTATAGCTGATTTATCATCAAAAGGAGTCTATAACTTTCTATAGTTTGAAAAATTTTGAGGACACTTTGACCACAAATAAGTTCAAAAGGTCAGATATGGAAATCTATATGGCTTATGAAGCATCAGAAGGAGTCTATGAGTATGTATAGAAAGCCCAAGATCGAGGACTCTTTGGCCAGAAATATGTTCTGGAGGTCAAAAGGGGACCTCTGTATAGCTGATTTATCATCAAAAGGAGTCTATAACTTTCTATAGTTTGAAAAATTTTGAGGACACTTTGACCACAAATAAGTTCAAAGGTCAGATATGGAAATCTATATGGCTTATGAAGCATCAGAAGGAGTCTATGAGTATGTATAGAAAGCCCAAGATCGAGGACTCTTTGGCCAGAAATATGTTCTGGAGGTCAAAAGGGGACCTCTGTATAGCTGATTTATCATCAAAAGGAGTCTATAACTTTCTATAGTTTGAAAAATTTTGAGGACACTTTGACCACAAATAAGTTCAAAAGGTCAGATATGGAAATATATATGGCTTATGAAGCATCAGAAGGAGTCTATGAGTATGTATAGAAAGCCCAAGATCGAGGACTCTTTGGCCAGAAATATGTTCTGGAGGTCAAAAGGGGCTCTCTGTATAGCTGATTTATCATCAAAAGGAGTCTATAACTTTCTATAGTTTGAATTTTTTTTAGGACACTTTGACCACAAATAAGTTCAAAAGCTCAGATATGGACATCTATATGGCTTATGAAGCATCAGAAGGAGTCTATGAGTATGTATAGAAAGCCCACGATCGAGGACTCTTTGGCCAGAAATATGTTCAGGAGGTCAAAGGGGGCCCTCTGTATAGCTGATTTATCATCAAAAGGAGTCTATAACTTTCTATAGTTTGAAAACTTTTGAGGACACTTTGACCACAAATAAGTTCAAAAGGTCACATATGGCCATCTATATGGCTTATGAAGCATCAGAAGGAGTCTATGAGTATGCATAGAAAGCCCAAGATTGAGGACTCTTTGGCCAGAAACATGTTCAGGAGGTCAAAAGGGGCCCTCTGTATAGCTGGTTTATCATCAAAAGGAGTCTATAACTTTATATAGTTTGAAAAAATGTTAGGACACTTTGACCACAAATAAGTTCAAAAGGTCAGATATGGACATCTATATGGCTTATGAAGCATCAGAAGGAGTCTATGAGTATGTATAGAAAGCCCAAGATCGAGGACTCCTTGGCCAGAAATATGTTCAGGAGGTCAAAAAGGGACCTCTGTATAGCTGACTTATCATCAAAAGGAGTCTATAACTTTATATAGTTTGAATTTTTTTTAGGACACTTTGACCACAAATAAGTTCAAAAGGTCAGATATGGACATCTATATGGCTTATGAAGCACCAGAAGGAGTCTATGAGTATGTATAGACAGCCCAAGATCGAGGACTCTTTGGCCAGAAATATGTTCAGGAGGTCAAAAGGGGACCTCTGTATAGCTGATTTATCATCAAAAGGAGTCTATAACTTTCTATAGTTTGAAAAATTTTGAGGACACTTTGACCACAAATAAGTTCAAAAGGTCAGATATGGAAATCTATATGGCTTATGAAGCATCAGAAGGAGTCTATGAGTATGTATAGAAAGCCCACGATCGAGGACTCTTTGGCCAGAAATATGTTCAGGAGGTCAAAGGGGGCCCTCTGTATAGCTGATTTATCATCAAAAGGAGTCTATAACTTTATATAGTTTGAAAAAATGTTAGGACACTTTGACCACAAATAAGTTCAAAAGGTCAGATATGGTCATCTATATGGCTTATGAAGCATCAGAAGGAGTCTATGAGTATGTATAGACAGCCCAAGATCGAGGACTCTTTGGCCAGAAATATGTTCAGGAGGTCAAAAAGGGACCTCTGTATAGCTGACTTATCATCAAAAGGAGTCTATAACTTTATATAGTTTGAATTTTTTTTAGGACACTTTGACCACAAATAAGTTCAAAAGGTCAGATATGGACATCTATATGGCTTATGAAGCACCAGAAGGAGTCTATGAGTATGTATAGACAGCCCAAGATCGAGGACTCTTTGGCCAGAAATATGTTCAGGAGGTCAAAAGGGGACCTCTGTATAGCTGATTTATCATCAAAAGGAGTCTATAACTTTCTATAGTTTGAAAAATTTTGAGGACACTTTGACCACAAATAAGTTCAAAAGGTCAGATATGGAAATCTATATGGCTTATGAAGCATCAGAAGGAGTCTATGAGTATGTATAGAAAGCCCAAGATCGAGGACTCTTTGGCCAGAAATATGTTCTGGAGGTCAAAAGGGGACCTCTGTATAGCTGATTTATCATCAAAAGGAGTCTATAACTTTCTATAGTTTGAAAAATTTTGAGGACACTTTGACCACAAATAAGTTCAAAAGGTCAGATATGGAAATCTATATGGCTTATGAAGCATCAGAAGGAGTCTATGAGTATGTATAGAAAGCCCAAGATCGAGGACTCTTTGGCCAGAAATATGTTCAGGAGGTCAAAAGGGGACCTCTGTATAGCTGATTTATCATCAAAAGGAGTCTATAACTTTCTATAGTTTGAAAAATTTTGAGGACACTTTGACCACAAATAAGTTCAAAAGGTCAGATATGGAAATCTATATGGCTTATGAAGCATCAGAAGGAGTCTATGAGTATGTATAGAAAGCCCAAGATCGAGGACTCTTTGGCCAGAAATATGTTCTGGAGGTCAAAAGGGGCTCTCTGTATAGCTGATTTATCATCAAAAGGAGTCTATAACTTTCTATAGTTTGAATTTTTTTTAGGACACTTTGACCACAAATAAGTTCAAAAGCTCAGATATGGACATCTATATGGCTTATGAAGCATCAGAAGGAGTCTATGAGTATGTATAGAAAGCCCACGATCGAGGACTCTTTGGCCAGAAATATGTTCAGGAGGTCAAAGGGGGCCCTCTGTATAGCTGATTTATCATCAAAAGGAGTCTATAACTTTATATAGTTTGAAAAAATGTTAGGACACTTTGACCACAAATAAGTTCAAAAGGTCAGATATGGTCATCTATATGGCTTATGAAGCATCAGAAGGAGTCTATGAGTATGTATAGACAGCCCAAGATCGAGGACTCTTTGGCCAGAAATATGTTCAGGAGGTCAAAAGGGGACCTCTGTATAGCTGATTTATCATCAAAAGGAGTCTATAACTTTCTATAGTTTGAAAAATTTTGAGGACACTTTGACCACAAATAAGTTCAAAAGGTCAGATATGGAAATCTATATGGCTTATGAAGCATCAGAAGGAGTCTATGAGTATGTATAGAAAGCCCAAGATCGAGGACTCTTTGGCCAGAAATATGTTCTGGAGGTCAAAAGGGGACCTCTGTATAGCTGATTTATCATCAAAAGGAGTCTATAACTTTCTATAGTTTGAAAAATTTTGAGGACACTTTGACCACAAATAAGTTCAAAGGTCAGATATGGAAATCTATATGGCTTATGAAGCATCAGAAGGAGTCTATGAGTATGTATAGAAAGCCCAAGATCGAGGACTCTTTGGCCAGAAATATGTTCTGGAGGTCAAAAGGGGACCTCTGTATAGCTGATTTATCATCAAAAGGAGTCTATAACTTTCTATAGTTTGAAAAATTTTGAGGACACTTTGACCACAAATAAGTTCAAAAGGTCAGATATGGAAATATATATGGCTTATGAAGCATCAGAAGGAGTCTATGAGTATGTATAGAAAGCCCAAGATCGAGGACTCTTTGGCCAGAAATATGTTCTGGAGGTCAAAAGGGGCTCTCTGTATAGCTGATTTATCATCAAAAGGAGTCTATAACTTTCTATAGTTTGAATTTTTTTTAGGACACTTTGACCACAAATAAGTTCAAAAGCTCAGATATGGACATCTATATGGCTTATGAAGCATCAGAAGGAGTCTATGAGTATGTATAGAAAGCCCACGATCGAGGACTCTTTGGCCAGAAATATGTTCAGGAGGTCAAAGGGGGCCCTCTGTATAGCTGATTTATCATCAAAAGGAGTCTATAACTTTCTATAGTTTGAAAACTTTTGAGGACACTTTGACCACAAATAAGTTCAAAAGGTCACATATGGCCATCTATATGGCTTATGAAGCATCAGAAGGAGTCTATGAGTATGCATAGAAAGCCCAAGATTGAGGACTCTTTGGCCAGAAACATGTTCAGGAGGTCAAAAGGGGCCCTCTGTATAGCTGGTTTATCATCAAAAGGAGTCTATAACTTTATATAGTTTGAAAAAATGTTAGGACACTTTGACCACAAATAAGTTCAAAAGGTCAGATATGGACATCTATATGGCTTATGAAGCATCAGAAGGAGTCTATGAGTATGTATAGAAAGCCCAAGATCGAGGACTCCTTGGCCAGAAATATGTTCAGGAGGTCAAAAAGGGACCTCTGTATAGCTGACTTATCATCAAAAGGAGTCTATAACTTTATATAGTTAGAATTTTTTTTAGGACACTTTGACCACAAATAAGTTCAAAAGGTCAGATATGGACATCTATATGGCTTATGAAGCACCAGAAGGAGTCTATGAGTATGTATAGACAGCCCAAGATCGAGGACTCTTTGGCCAGAAATATGTTCAGGAGGTCAAAAGGGGACCTCTGTATAGCTGATTTATCATCAAAAGGAGTCTATAACTTTCTATAGTTTGAAAAATTTTGAGGACACTTTGACCACAAATAAGTTCAAAAGGTCAGATATGGAAATCTATATGGCTTATGAAGCATCAGAAGGAGTCTATGAGTATGTATAGAAAGCCCAAGATCGAGGACTCTTTGGCCAGAAATATGTTCTGGAGGTCAAAAGGGGACCTCTGTATAGCTGATTTATCATCAAAACTATAACTTTCTATAGTTTGAAAAATTTTGAGGACACTTTGACCACAAATAAGTTCAAAAGGTCAGATATGGAAATCTATATGGCTTATGAAGCATCAGAAGGAGTCTATGAGTATGTATAGAAAGCCCAATATTGAGGACTCGTTGGCCAGAAACATGTTCAGGAGGTCAAAAGGGGACCTCTGTATAGCTGACATCATCCAAAGGGGTCTATAACTTTATATAGTTTGAATTTTTTTAGGACACTTTGACCACAAATAAGTTCAAAAGGTCAGATATGGACATCTATATGGCTTATGAAGCATCAGAAGGAGTCTATGAGTATGTATAAAAAACCCAAGATCGAGGACTCTTTGGCCAGAAATATGTTCAGGAGGTCAAAAGGGGACCTCTGTATAGCTGATTTATCGTCAAAAGGAGTCTATAACTTTCTATAGTTTGAAAAATTTTGAGGACCCTTTGACCACAAATAAGTTCAAAAGGTCAGATATGGAAATCTATATGGCTTATGAAGCATCAGAAGGAGTCTATGAGTATGTATAGAAAACGCAAGATCGAGGACTCTTTGGCCAGAAATATGTTCAGTAGGTCAAAGGGGGCCCTCTGTATAGCTGACTTATCATCAAAAGGAGTCTATAACTTTATATAGTTTGAATTTTTTTTAGGACACTTTGACCACAAATAAGTTCAAAAGGTCAGATATGGAAATCTATATGGAAATCTATATGGCTTATGAAGCATCAGAAGGAGTCTATGAGTATGTATTGAAAACGCAAGATCGAGGACTCTTTGGCCAGAAATATGTTCAGTAGGTAAAAAGGGCCCCTCTGTATAGCTGATTTATCTTTAAAAGGAGTCTATAACTTTATATAGTTTGAAAAATTTTGAGGACACTTTGACCACAAATAAGTTCAAAAGGTCAGATATGGACATCTATATGGCTTATGAAGCATCAGAAGGAATCTATGAGTATGTATAGAAAGCCCAAGATCGAGGACTCTTTGGCCAGAAATATGTTCAGGAGGTCAAAAGGGGACCTCTGTATAGCTGATTTATCGTCAAAAGGAGTCTATAACTTTCTATAGTTTGAAAAATTTTGAGGACAGTTTGACCACAAATAAGTTCAAAAGGTCAGATATGGAACTCTATATGGCTTATGAAGCATCAGAAGGAGTCTATGAGTATGTATAGAAAGCCCAATATTGAGGACTCGTTGGCCAGAAACATGTTCAGGAGGTCAAAAGGGGACCTCTGTATAGCTGACATCATCCAAAGGGGTCTATAACTTTATATAGTTTGAATTTTTTTAGGACACTTTGACCACAAATAAGTTCAAAAGGTCAGATATGGACATCTATATGGCTTATGAAGCATCAGAAGCAGTCTATGAGTATGTATAGAAAACCCAAGATCGAGGACTCTTTGGCAAGAAATATTTTCCTTGGGTCAAATATGTAATTCTGTATGTCTGACGTAACATCAGAAAGAGTCAACAAGTATATATGGAAAGGTCAAGTTTCGAGTACTCACTGCTTGGCCAGAAAAAAATTCGGTAGGTCAAATATGGACTTTTGTCAGGATGATATAACATCTTTAAGGACTCTTTGGCCAGAAATATGTTCAGTAGGTCAAAAACGTACCTATGTATAGCTCATTGTTATAACATTATTTGCTTTGCACAAACGATCTAACGTTGAGCATCATTAAAGAAACATAGGTTATGCACTTCGTGCATTGCATTGCATTGCACACTAAAACTAACTAAATGCAATGCAATACAATTAGAGAGATAACATTAGAGAGATAACATCTGTGTTGTTGCTTTGCACAAACTGTCTAACGTTGTGCATTTGAAGAATAACATATAGTCTGTGCACTACTTGCATTGCTTTGCACACCAGAACTAACTCATTCCCATGTTCATTAAAGAGATTACATATGTGTTGTTGCAATTGCATTGCACAAACGATCTAACGTTGTGCACTGAAGAATAACATATAGGTTATGCACTTTTCGCATTTGCATTGCATGGCACACCAGAACAAAATCATTCCCATGTTCATTATAGAGATGATATGTGTGTTGATGCATTGCATTGCATTGCATTGCACTAACGATCTAACGTTGTGCACTGAAGAATAACATATAGGTTATGCACTTTTTGCATTGCATTGCACACCAGAACTAAATCATTCCCATGTTCATTAAACAGATAACGTGTGTTCGTGCATTGCATTGCATTGCACAAACGATCTAACGTTGTGCACTGAAGAATAACATATAGGTCATGCACTTTTTGCATTGCATTGCATTGCACACCAGAACTACCTCATTCCCATGTTGATTAAAGACATAACGTGTGTTGTTGCATTGCATTGCATTACATTGCATTGATTTGCATTGATTTGCATTGATTTGCACTGCATTGCATTGCATTGCATTGCACAAACGATCTAACGTTGTGCACTGAAGAATAACATATAGGTCATGCACTTTTCGCATTGCATGGCATTGCACACCAGAACTAAATCATTCCCATGTTCTTTAAAGAGATGATATGTGTGTTGATGCATTGCATTGCACTAGCGATGTAACGTTGTGTAACGTTGTGCACTGCATTGCACACCAGAACTACCTCATTCCCATGTTGATTAAAGACATAACGTGTGTTGTTGCATTGTATTGCATTGCATTGCATTGCATTGCACTAACGATCTAACGTTGTGCACTGAATAACATTAATTCATTACATTGCATTGCACACCAGAAATAAATCATTCCCATGTTCATTAAAGGCATAACGTGTGTTGTTGCATTGCATTGCATTGTATTGCATTGCATTACATTGATTTGCATTGCATTGCACTAACGATCTAACGTTGTGCACTGAAGAATAACATATAGGTTATGCACTTTTCGCATTGCATTGCATTGCACACCAGAACTAAATCATTCCCATGTTGATTAAAGACATAACGTGTGCTGTTGCATTGCATTGCATTGCATTGATTTGCAATGCTTTGCACTGCATTGTATTGCACTAACGATCTAACTTTGTGCACTGAAGAATAACATATAGGTTATGCACTTTTTGCATTTCACTGCATTGCACACCAGAACAAAATCATTCCCATGTTCATTAAAGAAATAACGTTTGTTGGTGCATTGCATTGCATTGCATTGCATTGCACAAACGATCTAATGTTGTGCACTGAAGAATAACATATAGGTTATGCTCTTTTCGCATTGCATTGCACACAGAACAAAATCATTCCAAAGTTCATTATAGAGATGATATGTGTGTTGTTGCATTGCATTGCATTGCATTGCACTAACGATATAACGTTGTGCACTGAAGAATAACATATAGGTTATGCTATTTTCGCATTGCATTGCACACCAGAACAAAATCATTCCAAAGTTCATTATAGAGATGATATGTGTGTTGTTGCATTGCACTAACGATCTAACGTTGTGCACTGAAGAATAACATATAGGTTATGCTCTTATCGCATTGCATTGCACACCAGAACAAAATCATTCCAAAGTTCATTATAGAGATGATATGTGTGTTGTTGCATTGCATTGCATTGCATTGCATTGCATTGCATTGAATTGCATTGAATTGCATTGAACTAACGATCTAACGTTGTGCACTGAAGAATAACGTATAGGTTATGCACTTTTTGCATTGCATTGCACACCAGAACTACCTCATTCCCATGTTGATTAAAGACATAACGTGTGTTGTTGCATTGCATTGTATTGCATTGCATTGCATTGATTTTTGCATTGCTTTGCACTGCATTGCATTGCATTGCATTGCATTGCATTGATTTGCATTGCTTGGCACTGCATTGCATTGCATTGCACTAACGATCTAACGTTGTGCACTGAAGAATAACATATAGGTTATGCACTTTTCGCATTGCATTGCATTGCACACCAGAACTAAATCATTCCCATGTTGATTAAAGACATAACGTGTGCTGTTGCATTGCATTGCATTGCATTGATTTGCAATGCTTTGCACTGCATTGCATTGCACAAACGATCTAATGTTGTGCACTGAAGAATAACATATAGGTTATGCTCTTTTCGCATTGCATTGCACACCAGAACAAAATCATTCCAAAGTTCATTATAGAGATGATAAGTGTGTTGTTGCATTGCATTGCATTGCATTGCATTGCATTGCATTGCACAAACGATCTAATGTTGTGCACTGAAGAATAACATATAGGTTATGCTCTTTTCGCATTGCATTGCACACCAGAACAAAATCATTCCAAAGTTCTTTATAGAGATGATATGTGTGTTGTTGCATTGCATTGCATTGCATTGCATTGCACAAACGATCTAATGTTGTGCACTGAAGAATAACATATAGGTTATGCTCTTTTCGCATTGCATTGCACACCAGAACAAAATCATTCCAAAGTTCATTATAGAGATGATATGTGTGTTGTTGCATTGCATTGCATTGCATTGCATTGCATTGCATTGAACTAACGATCTAACGTTGTGCACTGTAGAATAACATATAGGTTATGCACTTTTTGCATTGTATTGCATTGCACACCAGAACTAAATCATTCTCATGTTCATTAAAGAGATAACGTGTGTTGTTGCATTGCATTGCATTGCACTAGCGATGTAACGTTGTGCACTGAAGAAAAACATATAGGTTATGCATTTATTGCATTGCATTGCATTGCACTCCAGAACTAAATCATTCCCATGTTCATTAAAGAGATAATGTGTGTTGTTGCACTGCACTGCATTGTATTGCATTGCATTGCATTGCTTTGCACTGCTTTGCACTGCTTTGCACTGCTTTGCACTGCTTTGCACTGCTTTGCATTGCATTGCACTAACGATCTAACGTTGTGCACTGAAGAATAACATAAAGGTATGCACTTTTTGCACTGCATTGCATTGCACACCAGAACTACCTCATTCCCATGTTGATTAAAGACATAACGTGTGTTGTTGCATTGCATTGCATTGCATTGATTTGCAATGTATTGCATTGCATTGCACTAACGATCTAACTTTGTGCACTGAAGAATAACATATAGGTTATGCTCTTTTTGCATTTCACTGCATTGCAAACCAGAACTAAATCATTCCCATGTTCATTAAAGAGATAACGTTTGTTGGTGCATTGCATTGCATTGCATTGCATTGCATTGCATTGCATTGCATTGCATTGATTTGCATTGCATTGCTTTGCACTGCATTGCATTGCACAAACGATCTAACGTTGTGCACTGAAGAATAACATATAGGTCATGCACTTTTCGCATTGCATGGCATTGCACACCAGAACTAAATCATTCCCATGTTCTTTAAAGAGATGATATGTGTGTTGATGCATTGCATTGCACTAGCGATGTAACGTTGTGCACTGAAGAATAACATATAGGTCATGCACTTTTTGCATTGCATTGCATTGCACACCAGAACTACCTCATTCCCATGTTGATTAAAGACATAACGTGTGTTGTTGCATTGCATTGCATTACATTGCATTGATTTGCATTGATTTGCATTGATTTGCACTGCATTGCATTGCATTGCATTGCATAAACGATCTAACGTTGTGCACTGAAGAATAACATATAGGTCATGCACTTTTCGCATTGCATGGCATTGCACACCAGAACTAAATCATTCCCATGTTCTTTAAAGAGATGATATGTGTGTTGATGCATTGCATTGCACTAGTGATGTAACGTTGTGCACTGAAGAATATCATATAGGTTATGCACTTTTTGCATTGAACTAAATCATTCCCATGTTCATTAAAGGCATAAACGTGTGTTGTTGCATTGCATTGCATTGTATTGCATTGCATTACATTGATTTGCATTGCATTGCATTGCACTAACGATCTAACGTTGTGCACTGAAGAATAACATATAGGTTATGCACTTTTCGCATTGCATTGCATTGCACACCAGAACTAAATCATTCCCATGTTGATTAAAGACATAACGTGTGCTGTTGCATTGCAATGCATTGCATTGATTTGCAATGCTTTGCACTGCATTGCATTGCACTAACGATCTAACTTTGTGCACTGAAGAATAACATATAGGTTATGCTCTTTTTGCATTTCACTGCATTGCAAACCAGAACTAAATCATTCCCATGTTCATTAAAGAGATAACGTTTGTTGGTGCATTGCATTGCATTGCATTGCATTGCATTGCATTGCATTGCATTGATTTGCATTGCATTGCTTTGCACTGCATTGCATTGCACAAACGATCTAACGTTGTGCACTGAAGAATAACATATAGGTCATGCACTTTTCGCATTGCATGGCATTGCACACCAGAACTAAATCATTCCCATGTTCTTTAAAGAGATGATATGTGTGTTGATGCATTGCATTGCACTAGCGATGTAACGTTGTGCACTGAAGAATAACATATAGGTCATGCACTTTTTGCATTGCATTGCATTGCACACCAGAACTACCTCATTCCCATGTTGATTAAAGACATAACGTGTGTTGTTGCATTGCATTGCATTACATTGCATTGATTTGCATTGATTTGCATTGATTTGCACTGCATTGCATTGCATTGCATTGCATAAACGATCTAACGTTGTGCACTGAAGAATAACATATAGGTCATGCACTTTTCGCATTGCATGGCATTGCACACCAGAACTAAATCATTCCCATGTTCTTTAAAGAGATGATATGTGTGTTGATGCATTGCATTGCACTAGTGATGTAACGTTGTGCACTGAAGAATATCATATAGGTTATGCACTTTTTGCATTGAACTAAATCATTCCCATGTTCATTAAAGGCATAAACGTGTGTTGTTGCATTGCATTGCATTGTATTGCATTGCATTACATTGATTTGCATTGCATTGCATTGCACTAACGATCTAACGTTGTGCACTGAAGAATAACATATAGGTTATGCACTTTTCGCATTGCATTGCATTGCACACCAGAACTAAATCATTCCCATGTTGATTAAAGACATAACGTGTGCTGTTGCATTGCAATGCATTGCATTGATTTGCAATGCTTTGCACTGCATTGCATTGCACTAACGATCTAACTTTGTGCACTGAAGAATAACATATAGGTTATGCACTTTTTGCATTTCACTGCATTGCACACCAGAACAAAATCATTCCCATGTTCATTAAAGAGATAACGTTTGTTGGTGCATTGCATTGCATTGCATTGCATTGCATTGCACAAACGATCTAATGTTGTGCACTGAAGAATAACATATAGGTTATGCTCTTTTCGCATTGCATTGCACACCAGAACAAAATCATTCCAAAGTTCATTATAGAGATGATAAGTGTGTTGTTGCATTGCATTGCATTGCATTGCATTGCATTGCACAAACGATCTAATGTTGTGCACTGAAGAATAACATATAGGTTATGCTCTTTTCGCATTGCATTGCACACCAGAACAAAATCATTCCAAAGTTCATTATAGAGATGATATGTGTGTTGTTGCATTGCATTGATTTGCAATGCTTTGCACTGCATTGCATTGCACTAACGATCTAACTTTGTGCACTGAAGAATAACATATAGGTTATGCTCTTTTTGCATTTCACTGCATTGCAAACCAGAACTAAATCATTCCCATGTTCATTAAAGAGATAACATTTGTTGGTGCATTGCATTGCATTGTACAAACGATCTAACGATGTGCACTGAAGAAAAACATATAGGTTATGCACTTTTTGCATTGCATTGCATTGCACACCAGAACTAAATCATTCCCATGTTCATTAAAGAGATAACGTTTGTTGGTGCACTGCATTGCATTGCATTGCACAAATGATCTAATGTTGTGCACTGAAGAATAACATATAGGTTATGCTCTTTTCGCATTGCATTGCACACCAGAACAAAATCATTCCCAAGTTCATTATAGAGATGATATGTGTGTTGTTGCATTGCATTGCATTGCATTGCATTTCATTGCATTGCATTGCATTGCACTAACCATCTAACGTTGTGCACTGAAGAATAACATATAGGTTATGCACTTTTTGCATTGCTTTGCATTGCACACCAGAACTACCTCATTCCCATGTTGATTAAAGACATCACGTGTGTTGTTGCATTGCATTGTATTGCATTGAATTGCATTGATTTGCATTGCTTTGCATTGATTTGCATTGCTTTGCACTGCATTGCACTGGATTGCACTGGATTGCACTGCATTGCACTGCATTGCACTGCATTGCACTGCATTGCTTTGCATTGCATTGCATTGCATTGCATTGCACAAACGATCTAACGTTGTGCACTGAAGAATAACATATAGGTTATGCTCTTTTCGCATTGCATTGCACACCAGAACTACCTCATTCCCATGTTGATTAAAGACATGTGTTGTTGCTTTGCATTGTATTGCATTGCATTGCATTGCATTGCTTTGCTTTGCACTGCATTGCATTGCACACCAGAACTAAATAATTCTCATGTTCATTAAAGAGATAACGTGTGTTGTTGCATTGCATTGCACAAACGATCTAACGTTGTGCACTGAAGAAAAACATATAGGTTATGCACTTTTTGCATTGCATTGCATTGCACACCAGAACTAAATCATTCCCATGTTCATTAATGAACATGGGATTGAGTTAGTTCTGGTGTGCAACGCAATGCAATGCGAAAAGTGCATAACCCATATGTTATTCTTCAGTGCACAACGTTAGATCGTTTGTGCAATGCAATGCAACAACACACATACCATCTCTTTAAAGAACATGGGAATGATTTAGTTCTGGTGTGCAATGCAATGCAATGCGAAAAGTGCATAACCTATATGTTATTCTTCAGTGCACAACGTTAGATCGTTTGTGCAATGCAATGCAATGCAATGCAATGCAATGCAACAACACACATTATCTCTTTAAAGAGATAACATGTGTGCTGTTGCATTGCATTGCACTAACGATCTAACGTTGTGCATTGAAGAATAACATATAGGCTATGCACTTCTTGCATTGCATTACACACCAGAAGTAACTCGTACAATATGTGCTATTGCATTGCATTTCACACAAGATCAAACTTTGTGCATTGAAGAATAACATATAAGCTATGAGTGCATCACAAACATACAATAACTATCTCATTCCGATGTGCATTGAAGAGATACAATTTTTGGAGTTACATTCCACTGCATAAAAGATCTAACTGATATAGTTAGATATAATAATAATACATTATTATTATTCAACGCTAATTCTTAGATAGTTTGTGCAATGCAACACTCATGTTATGTTTTCATTGCACATGAGGTATGAAGTAGTTTATTCTATGCATTGTAACCCAAGAGGTAAATGCAATAATTTCCCTTAAAAGAAAAAATGAATAAATTAGTTATTGTGCAATGCCAATGCACATATGTCATGTGTCAAATCAGGCCTACAGAGGTCCCTGATTGACCTACAGAACATATTTTCTGTCCAAAGAGTTCTTACTGACTTCTTGTGATGCAAGACAGTAGTCCATGTTTGGTCAAACATATTTCACATATTGCACATATTTCTGACCCAAGAGTAATCGATCTTAAACTTTCTATACATTCACGTAGAATCTTTCTGATGTTACATCAGCCATACAGAAGTCCATTTTTGACCTACTGAACACATTTCTGGATAAAGAGTCCTTGAACATTAACTTAATAAACATACAAGACTGACTTCTTGTGATGTTATATAAGCCAGAGAGTAGTCAAAGGGTTCTCAAAATTTTTCAAACTATAGAAAGTTATAGTCTCCTTCTGATGATAAATCAGCTATACAGAGGTCCCCTTTTGATCTACTGAACATATTTCTGGCCAAAGAGTCCTCGATCTTGGGCTTTCTATACATACTCATAGACTCCTTCTGGTGCTTCATAAGCCATATAGATGTCCATATCTGACCTTTTGAACTTAATTGTGGTCAAAGTGTCCTAAAAAAAATTCAAACTATAGAAAGTTATAGACTCCTTTTGATGATATCAGCTATACAGAGGTCCCCTTTTGACCTCCTGAACATATTTCTGGCCAAAGAGTCCTCGATCTTGGGCTTTCTATACATACTCATAGACTCCTTCTGATGCTTCATAAGGCATATAGATGTCCATATCTGACCATTTGAACTTATTTGTGGTCAAAGTGTCCTCAAAAGTTTTCAAACTATAGAAAGTTATAGACTCCTTTTGATGATAAATCAGCTATACAGAGGGCCCCTTTTGACCTCCTGAACATATTTCTGGCCAAAGTGTCCTCGATCTTGGGCTTTCTATACATACTCATAGACTCCTTCTGATGCTTCATAAGCCATATAGATGTCCATATCTGACCTTTTGAACTTATTTGTGGTCAAAGTGTTCTCAAAATTTTTCAAACAATAGAAAGTTATAGACTCCTTTTGATGATAAATCAGCTATACAGAGGTCCCCTTTTGACCTCCTGAACATATTTCTGGCCAAAGAGTCATTGATCTAGATGTCCATATCTGACCTTTTGAACTTATTTGTGGTCAAAATGTCCTCAAAATTTTTCAAACAATAGAAAGTTATAGACTCCTTTTGATGATAAATCAGATATACAGAGGTCCCCTTTTGACCTCCTGAACATATTTCTGGCCAAAGAGTCCTTGACCTTGGGCTTTCTATACATACTCATAGACTCCTTCTGATGCTTCATAAGCAATATAGATGTCCAAATCTGACCTTTTGAACTTATTTGTGGTCAAAGTGTCCTAAAAAAATTCAAACTATATAAAGTTATAGACTCCTTTGGATGATGTCAGCTATACAGAGGTCCCCTTTTGACCTCCTGAACATGTTTCTGGCCAAAGAGTCCTCAATATTGGGCTTGCTATACATACTCATAGATTCCTTCTGATGCTTCATAAGCCATATAGATGTCCATATCTGACCTTTTGAACTTATTTGTGATCAAAGTGTCCTCAAAATTTTTCAAACTATATAAAGTTATAGACTCCTTTTAAAGATAAATCAGCTATACAGAGGGGCTCTTTTTACCTACTGAACATATTTCTGGCCAAAGAGTCCTCGATCTTGGGCTTTCTATACATACTCATTAGACTCCTTCTGATGCTTCATAAGCCATATAGATGTCCATATCTGACCTTTTGAACTTATTTGTGGTCAAAGTGTTCTCAAAATTTTTCAAACAATAGAAAGTTATAGACTCCTTTTGATGATAAATCAGCTATACAGAGGTCCCCTTTTGACCTCCTGAACATATTTCTGGCCAAAGAGTCATTGATCTAGATGTCCATATCTGACCTTTTGAACTTATTTGTGGTCAAAGTGTCCTCAAAATTTTTCAAACAATAGAAAGTTATAGACTCCTTTTGATGATAAATCAGATATACAGAGGTCCCCTTTTGACCTCCTGAACATATTTCTGGCCAAAGAGCCCTTGACCTTGTGCTTTCTATACATACTCATAGACTCCTTCTGATGCTTCATAAGCAATATAGATGTCCAAATCTGACCTTTTGAACTTATTTGTGGTCAAAGTGTCCTAAAAAAATTCAAACTATATAAAGTTATAGACTCCTTTGGATGATGTCAGCTATACAGAGGTCCCCTTTGACCTCCTGAACATGTTTCTGGCCAAAGAGTCCTCAATATGGGGCTTTCTATACATACTCATAGATTCCTTCTGATGCTTCATAAGCCATATATATGTCCATATCTGACCTTTTGAACTTATTTGTGATCAAAGTGTCCTCAAAATTTTTCAAACTATATAAAGTTATGGACTCCTTTTAAAGATAAATCAGCTATACAGAGGGGCCCTTTTTACCTACTGAACATATTTCTGGCCAAAGAGTCCTCGATCTTGCGTTTTCTATACATACTCATAGACTCCTTCTGATGCTTCATAAGCCATATAGATGACCATATCTGACCTTTTGAACTTATTTGTGGTCAAAGTGTCCTAAAAAAAATTCAAACTATATAACGTTATAGACTCCTTTTGATGATACATCAGCTATATGGAGGGCCCTTTTTGACCTCCAGAACATATTTCTTGCCAAAAAGTCCTCGATCTTATGCTTTCTATATATACTCATAGACTCCTTCTGATAATTCATAAGCCATATAGATGTCCATATCTGACCTGTTGAACTTATTTGTGGTCAAAGTGTCCTAAAAAAAATTCAAACTATATAAAGTTATAGACTCCTTTTGATGATAAATCAGCTATACGGAGGGCCCTTTTTGACCTCCTGAACATATTTCTTGCCAAAGAGTCCTCGATCTTATGCTTTCTATACATACTCATAGACTCCTTCTGATAATTCATAAGCCATATAGATGTCCATATCTGACCTTTTGAACTTATTTGTGGTCAAAGTGTCCTAACATTTTTTCAAACTATAGAAAGTTATAGACTCCTTTTGATGATAAATCAGCTATACAGAGCTCCCCTTTTGACCTCCTGAACATATTTCTGGCCAAAGAGTCATTGATCTAGATGTCCATATCTGACCTTTTGAACTTATTTGTGGTCAAAGTGTCCTCAAAGTTTTTCAAACAATAGAAAGTTATAGACTCCTTTTGATGATAAATCAGATATACAGAGGTCCCCTTTTGACCTCCTGAACATATTTCTGGCCAAAGAGTCCTCGATCTTGGGCTTTCTATACATACTCATAGACTCCTTCTGATGCTTCATAAGCCATATAGATGTCCATATCTGACCTTTTGAACTTATTTGTGGTCAAAGTGTCCTCAAAATTTTTCAAACAATAGAAAGTTATAGACTCCTTTTGATGATAAATCAGCTATACAGAGGTCCCCTTTTGACCTCCTGAACATATTTCTGGCCAAAGAGTCATTGATCTAGATGTCCATATCTGACATTTTGAACTTATTTCTGGTCAAAGTGTCCTCAAAATTTTTCAAACTACATAAAGTTATAGACTCCTTCTGATAAAAAAGAGTCCTCAATCTTGAACTTTGCATTCTAACTCCTAGACTCCTTCTGATGGTTCATAAGCCACATATAGAATTCCATATTTGACCTATTAAACTTATTTCTGGTCAAATGGTCCTCAAAGGGTTTCTTATTATGTTAATTCAGCCATACAGAGGTTCCTATTTGAACTACGGAACACATTTTTGGCCAAAGAGTCTTTGAACATTAACTTTCTCTGCTTATTGACTTCTCTTAATAATACATTAGTCATACAAAAGTCCATATTTAACCTACTAACATATTTCTGGTCAAAGAGTCCCTGATCTTGACCTTTCTGTACATGCTCATTGACAGCTTCCGATGTTTCATCAGCCTGAAAGATGTCCATACTTGACCCATTAAATATATTTCTGACCATAGAGTCCTCGATCTTGAACTTTCTAAACATACTTGTAAACTTGTTAATTTATGTATCTTCTATCCGATCTGCTATCCAATGTATTTGAACAGTAGTTCAAATTTTATATTTTGAACATATTTCTAGACATGAGACCTTGAACTTTAAATTTCTAGACTAATTGCTCTTACAATCCTTCTGATGTTTCATCAGCCATACAGTATAGTTCAAATTTGACCTATTGAACATTTCTATAACCAAAGTGTCCTCGATCTTGATCGTTCTATACATAATCATAGGCTTGTTCTGATGTTTCATCATTGAGACAGAAGTTAATTATTGACCTACTGAACATATTTCTGGCAAAAGAATCATCAAAGTTTAACTTACTGTTCCTTCTCCTAGACTATTTTTGATTTTACATCCACCATACAGTAGTCCATATTTGACCAAGAGAACATATTTCTGGCCAAAAGAGTCGTCAAAAGGTATGTTTATATGCATTCTCATCGACTACTTTTGATGTTAAATCAACCATATTGTTAGTCCAAATTTGACCCATTGAACATATATCTGGACAAAGAGACCTAGAACTTTAATTATCTATACATAATTACTATCTCCTTCTGATTTTTCATCACCCAGGCTATTATCCATATTTGACAATTGAACATATTTCTGTCTGGAAGAGTCCTTGATCTTTTTATACATAGGCTACTCATAGACGCTTTCAGATAGTACTTCAGCCAAAAAATGATCCATAATTGACTACTACACTCATTTCTGAGCGATGGGTTTATAATCTTGATTTCTCTATACATTGACTCCTTCTGATGTTACAATAGCAAAACATTATTGTATTGTATTGTATCAATATGACCTATTAAACCTATTTCTGACCAATGAGTCTATGAACATTTTTCAATACATACTCAATGACTCCTGATTTTACAACAGCAATATAGTATTTCAAAATTTGATCAATTGAACATATTTCTGGCCAAAGAGACCTTGATCTTATTCTTTCTATACATACTCCTTCTGATGTTTCATCAGCCAGATATGTCCACAATTGACCTACTGAACATTTTTCTGCCCGAAGAGTCTATGAACTTGAACTTTCTATACATAATCATTTACTTCTGATGTTTCTTCAGCCATACAGAAGTCCAGATTTGACATGTTGAACATATTTCTGACCAAAGAGTCTTTGATCTTGAACTTTCTATTCATAATTATAGACTCTTTCAGAAAGTACATCGGACAGACAATTGTCCATATTAATTATTAAACATATTTCTGGCCAACAAGTCCATGAACTTGAACATTCTGTACATGCTAATTGACTCCTTTTAGTGTTTCATCAGCCAGACATTAGTCCATAATTGACCTACTGAACATATTGCTGCCCGAAGAGTCTTGAACTTGAACTTTCTATATAGGTTCATTGACTCCTTCTGATGTTTCACAAGCAGACAATAGTCCATAATTGACCATCTGAACATATTTATAGTAAAAGAGTCCTCTGTCTTGAACTTTCTATAGATTCTCAGTGACTCCATATAGATAATTGACCCACTGAACATATTTCTACCTGAAGAGTCTTTGAACTTGAACTTTCTATTCATAATCTTCTTCCTCAATCTTCATTGACTTCTGATTCATCATCCAGACAGCAGTCCATATTTGACCCACTAAACATATTTCTGGCAAAAGAGTCCTCGATCTTGAACCTTTTAAACATACTCATAGACTCTTTCTGGTGTTTCATCAGCCATGCAGTAGTTCTGATTTGACATAATGAACATATTTCTGACCGAAGATTCCTCGATCTTGAACTTTCTATTCATACTTATAGACTCTTTCAGATAGTACATCGGCCAGACAATTGTAGATATTGACTATTGAAGTAAAAGAGTTCTCGATCTTGAACTTTCTATACATTCTCAGTGATGCCTTATTTTGTTTCTTTAGCCATACAGAAGTCCAGATTTGACATGTTGAACATATTTCTGACTTGAAAATTGACTCCTTTTAGTGTTTCATCAGCCAGACAGTAGTCAATAATGGACCTACTGAAAATATTTCTGGTAAAAGAGTCCTCGATTTTGAACTTTCTATACATTCTCAGTGACGCCTTATTTTGTTTCTTTAGCCATAAAGTAGTTCAGATTTAACATGTTGAACATATTTCTGACTGAAGAGTCCTTGATCTTGAACTTTCTATTCACACTTATAGACTCCTTCAGATAGTACATCGGCCAGACAACTGTCCATAATGACATTTTTTTTTTTTTTTTCTGGCCAACGAGTCTATGCACTTGAACTTTCTATACATGCTCATTGACTCCTTTTAGTGCTTCATCAGCCAGAGAGTACTCCATAATTTACCTACTGAAAATATTTCTGGTAAAAGAGTCCTCGATTTTGAACTTTCTTTACAAGCTCATTGACTCCTTCTGATGTTTCATCAGCCAGACAATTGTTCATAACTGACCTACTGAACATATTTCTAGTAAAAGAGTCCTCGATCTTGAACATTCTATACATGCTCATTGACTCCTTATGCTGTTTCTTTCTATACATTACTCCATCTGATGTTACATCAGCCATAAAGAAGTCCATAATTGACCCAAGGGACATATTTGTGGCCAATCTTGAACTTTCTATACATACTCATAGTCTCCTTCTGATTCTTCATAAGCCATATTTATGTCCATATTTATGACCTATTATTATTTCTGGTCAAAGGTTCCTCAAAAGTTTTTAAACTATGTAAAATTATAGACTCCATCTGATGATAAATCAGACCAAAAGAGGTCAAATTTTGACTCTTGAGTCAATATGTATAGATAGTTAATGTTCAGTGATTCTTTGGCCAAAAATATATTCAGAGGGTCACATACCTGTTAAAGTGATGTATCATCAGAAGAAGTCTATGAGTATTTAGTAAGTTAACTTGTGAGGACCTTTTTGCCAAAAGTATTTTCAATTCGCCAGATATGGACATCTATATAGCTAATGAAGAATCAGAAAGAGTCAATGAGTATATATAGAATGGTCAAGTTTAGACTCTTTGACCAGAAAAAATTTCAGTATGTCAAATATGGACTTTTGTCATGATGATATAACATTCGAAGATATCAATCTGAATGTATAGTGTTAATCTTTAAGAACTCTTTGGCCAGTAATATTTTCGGTAGGTCAAATATGGACTTCTGTATGACTGATTTAACATCAGAAGGAGTCTATAGATTATGATAGACAAAATCCTTTTGAGAACTCTTTGGTCAAATTTTTTTTCAATCGGTCAAATATGGACTACTGCCTGCCTGGTTTGGCATTGCAAGAAGTCAGTCTATATTGTATAGTGAGTTAATGTTCACAGACTCTGGCCAGAAATATTTTCAGTAGGTCAAAAATATACTACTGGCTGGTTAATATAACATCACAAGAAGTCAATCTGTAGTATAGCAAGATAATAAAGAACTGATTATCATCAGAAAGAGTCTATAACTTTATATAGTTTAAAAACTTTTGATGACCAGAAATAAGTTCAAAAGGTCAGATATGGATATCTATATGGCTTATGTAACATTAGAAGGAGTCTATGAGTATGTATAGAAAGGTCAAGATCGAGAACTCTATGGCCATAAATATATTCCTTGGGTCAAATATGGACTTCTGTATGGCTGATTTAACATCAGAAGGAGTCTATGAGTTTCTAAGAGTAAAAAACATTTTGAGGATTCTTTGGCCAAAAACATGTTAAATCAGTCAAATATGGCTACAGTCTGGCTGACATAACATCACGAGAAGTCTTTATGGTAGGAGAAATATAAATAGTAAGGTAAATGTTCAAGGTCTCTGGCCAGAAATATGTTCAGAAGGTCAAATATGGACTTCTGTATGGCTGATTTAACATCAGAAGGAGTCTATACATTTATGATAGACAAAATCCTTTTGAGAACTCTTTGGTCAAATTTTTTTTCAATCAGTCAAATGTGGACTACTGTCTTCCTGATTTTACATTACGAGAAGTCAGTCTATATGTATAGTGAGTTGATGTTCACGGTCTCTGGCCAGAAATATGTTCAGTAGGTCAAAAATAGACTACTGGCTGGTTAATATAAAATCACAAGAAGTCAATCTGTAGTATAGCAAGATAATGTTCAAAACTCTTTGGCCAGAAATATGTTCAGAAGGTCAAAAGGTGACCTTTGTATAGCTGATTTATTATCAGAAGGAGTCTATAACTTTATATAGTTTGAAAAATTTTGAGGACACTTTGACCAGAAATAAGTTCAAAAGGTCAGATATGGACATCTATATGGCTTATGAAGCATCAGAAGGAGTCTATGAGTATGTATAGAAAGCCCAAGATCGAGGACTCTTTGGCAAGAAATATGTTCCTTGGGTCAAATATGGAATTCTGTATGTCTGACGTAACATCAGAAAGAGTCAACAAGTATATATGGAAAGGTCAAGTTTCGAGTACTCACTCCTTGGCCAGAAAAAAATTTGGTAGGTCAAATATGGACTTTTGTCAGGATGATATAACATCCGAAGATATCATTCTGAATGTATAGTGTTAACCTTTTAGCACTCTTTGGCCAGAAATATGTTCAGTAGGTCAAAAGGGGACCTCTGTATAGCTGATTTATCATCAGAAGGAGACTATAACTTTATATAGTTTGAAAAATTTTGAGGACACTTTGACCAGAAATAAGTTCAAAAGGTCAGATATGGACATCTATATGGCTTATGAAGCATCAGAAGGAGTTGGACTATGAGTATGTATAGAAAGCCCAAGATCGAGGACTCTTTGGCCAGAAATATGTTCAGGAGGTCAAAAAGGGACCTCTGTATAGCTGACTTATCATCAAAAGGAGTCTATAACTTTATATAGTTTGAATTTTTTTAGGACACTTTGACCACAAATAAGTTCAAAAGGTCAGATTTGGACATCTATATTGCTTATGAAGCATCAGAAGGAGTCTATGAGTATGTATAGAAAGGCCAAGATCGAGGACTCTTTGGCAAGAAATATGTTCCTTGGGTCAAATATGGAATTCTGTATGTCTGACGTAACATCAGAAAGAGTCAACAAGTATATATGGAAAGGTCAAGTTTCGAGTACTCACTCCTTGGCCAGAAAAAAATTTGGTAGGTCAAATATGGACTTTTGTCAGGATGATATAACATCCGAAGATATCATTCTGAATGTATAGTGTTAACCTTTTAGCACTCTTTGGCCAGAAATATGTTCAGTAGGTCAAAAGGGGACCTCTGTATAGCTGATTTATCATCAGAAGGAGACTATAACTTTATATAGTTTGAAAAATTTTGAGGACACTTTGACCAGAAATAAGTTCAAAAGGTCAGATATGGACATCTATATGGCTTATGAAGCATCAGAAGGAGTTGGACTATGAGTATGTATAGAAAGCCCAGGATCGAGGACTCTTTGGCCAGAAATATGTTCAGGAGGTCAAAAAGGGACCTCTGTATAGCTGACTTATCATCAAAAGGAGTCTATAACTTTATATAGTTTGAATTTTTTTAGGACACTTTGACCACAAATAAGTTCAAAAGGTCAGATTTGGACATCTATATTGCTTATGAAGCATCAGAAGGAGTCTATGAGTATGTATAGAAAGCCCAAGATCAAGGACTCTTTGGCCAGAAATATGTTCAGGAGGTCAAAAGGGGACCTCTGTATAGCTGATTTATCGTCAAAAGGAGTCTATAACTTTCTATAGTTTGAAAATTTTTGAGGACACTTTGACCACAAATAAGTTCAAAAGGTCAGATATGGAAATCTATATGGCTAATGAAGCATCAGAAGGAGTCTATGAGTATGTATAGAAAGCCCAAGATCAAGGACTCTTTGGCCAGAAATATGTTCAGGAGGTCAAAAGGGGACCTCTGTATAGCTGATTTATCGTCAAAAGGAGTCTATAACTTTCTATAGTTTGAAAAATTTTGAGGACACTTTGACCACAAATAAGTTCAAAAGGTCAGATATGGACATCTATATGGCTTATGAAGCATCAGAAGGAATCTATGAGTATGTATAGAAAGCCCAATATTGAGGACTCTTTGGCCAGAAACATGTTCAGGAGGTCAAAAGGGGACCTCTGTATATCTGATTTATCATCAAAAGGAGTCTATAACTTTATATAGTTTGATTTTTTTTAGGACACTTTGACCACAAATAAGTTCAAAAGGTCAGATTTGGACATCTATATTGCTTATGAAGCATCAGAAGGAGTCTATGAGTATGTATAGAAAGCCCAAGATCAAGGACTCTTTGGCCAGAAATATGTTCAGGAGGTCAAAAGGGGACCTCTGTATATCTGATTTATCATCAAAAGGAGTCTATAACTTTATATAGTTTGAATTTCTTTTAGGACACTTTGACCACAAATAAGTTTAAAAGGTCAGATATGGACATCTATATGACTTATGAAGCATCAGAAGGAGTCTATGAGTATGTATAGAAAGCCCAAGATCGAGGACTCTTTGGCAAGAAATATGTTCAGGAGGTCAAAAGGGGACCTCTGTATAGCTGATTTATCATCAAAAGGAGTCTATATCTTTCTATTGATTGAAAAATTTTGAGGACACTTTGACCACAAATAAGTTCAAAAGGTCAGATATGGACATCTAGATCAAGGACTCTTTGGCCAGAAATATGTTCAGGAGGTCAAAAGGGGACCTCTGTATAGCTGATTTATCATCAAAAGGAGTCTATAACTTTCTATAGTTTGAAAAATTTTGAGGACACTTTGACCACAAATAAGTTCAAAAGGTCAGATATGGACATCTATATGGCTTATGAAGCATCAGAAGGAATCTATGAGTATGTATAGAAAGCCCAATATTGAGGACTCTTTGGCCAGAAACATGTTCAGGAGGTCAAAAGGGGACCTCTTTATAGCTGACATCATCCAAAGGAGTCTATAACTTTATATAGTTTGAATTTTTTTAGGACACTTTGACCACAAATAAGTTCAAAAGGTCAGATTTGGACCTCTATATTGCTTATGAAGCATCAGAAGGAGTCTATGAGTATGTATAGAAAGCCCAAGATCAAGGACTCTTTGGCCAGAAATATGTTCAGGAGGTCAAAAGGGGACCTCTGTATAGCTGATTTATCATCAAAAGGAGTCTATAACTTTCTATAGTTTGAAAAATTTTGAGGACACTTTGACCACAAATAAGTTCAAAAGGTCAGATATGGAAATCTATATGGCTTATGAAGCATCAGAAGGAGTCTATGAGTATGTATAGAAAACGCAAGATCGAGGACTCTTTGGCCAGAAATATGTTCAGTAGGTAAAAAGGGCCCCTCTGTATAGCTGATTTATCTTTAAAAGGAGTCTATAACTTTATATAGTTTGAAAAATTTTGAGGACACTTTGACCACAAATAAGTTCAAAAGGTCAGATATGGACATCTATATGGCTTATGAAGCATCAGAAGGAATCTATGAGTATGTATAGAAAGCCCAATATTGAGGACTCTTTGGCCAGAAACATGTTCAGGAGGTCAAAAGGGGACCTCTGTATATCTGATTTATCATCAAAAGGAGTCTATAACTTTATATAGTTTGAATTTTTTTAGGACACTTTGACCACAAATAAGTTCAAAAGGTCAGATTTGGACATCTATATTGCTTATGAAGCATCAGAAGGAGTCTATGAGTATGTATAGAAAGCCCAAGATCAAGGACTCTTTGGCCAGAAATATGTTCAGGAGGTCAAAAGGGGACCTCTGTATATCTGATTTATCATCAAAAGGAGTCTATAACTTTATATAGTTTGAATTTTTTTTAGGACACTTTGACCACAAATAAGTTCAAAAGGTCAGATATGGACATCTATATGACTTATGAAGCATCAGAAGGAGTCTATGAGTATGTATAGAAAGCCCAAGATCGAGGACTCTTTGGCAAGAAATATGTTCAGGAGGTTAAAAGGGGACCTCTGTATAGCTGATTTATCATCAAAAGGAGTCTATAACTTTCTATTGATTGAAAAATTTTGAGGACACTTTGATCACAAATAAGTTCAAAAGGTCAGATATGGACATCTAGATCAAGGACTCTTTGGCCAGAAATATGTTCAGGAGGTCAAAAGGGGACCTCTGTATAGCTGGTTTATCATCAAAAGGAGTCTATAACTTTATATAGTTTGAAAAAATGTTAGGACACTTTGACCACAAATAAGTTCAAAAGGTCAGATATGGACATCTATATGGCTTATGAAGCATCAGAAGGAGTCTACGAGTATGTATAGAAAGCCCAAGATCGAGGACTCCTTGGCCAGAATTATGTTCAGGAGGTCAAAAAGGGACCTCTGTATAGCTGACTTATCATCAAAAGGAGTCTATAACTTTATATAGTTTGAATTTTTTTTAGGACACTTTGACCACAAATAAGTTCAAAAGGTCAGATATGGACATCTATATGGCTTATGAAGCACCAGAAGGAGTCTATGAGTATGTATAGACAGCCCAAGATCGAGGACTCTTTGGCCAGAAATATGTTCAGGAGGTCAAAAGGGGACCTCTGTATAGCTGATTTATCATCAAAAGGAGTCTATAATTTTCTATAGTTTGAAAAATTTTGAGGACACTTTGACCACAAATAAGTTCAAAAGGTCAGATATGGAAATCTATATGGCTTATGAAGCATCAGAAGGAGTCTATGAGTATGTATTGAAAGCCCAAGATCGAGGACTCTTTGGCCAGAATTATGTTCATGAGGTCAAAAGGGGCTCTCTGTATAGCTGATTTATCATCAAAAGGAGTCTATAACTTTCTATAGTTTGAATTTTTTTTAGGACACTTTGACCACAAATAAGTTCAAAAGGTCAGATATGGACATCTATATGGCTTATGAAGCATCAGAAGGAGTCTATGAGTATGTATAGAAAGCCCAAGATCGAGGACTCTTTGGCCAGAAATATGTTCAGGAGGTCAAAGGGGGCCCTCTGTATAGCTGATTTATCATCAAAAGGAGTCTATAACTTTCTATAGTTTGAAAACTTTTGAGGACACTTTGACCACAAATAAGTTCAAAAGGTCACATATGGCCATCTATATGGCTTATGAAGCATCAGAAGGAGTCTATGAGTATGCATAGAAAGCCCAAGATTGAGGACTCTTTGGCCAGAAACATGTTCAGGGGGTCAAAAGGAGCCCTTTGTATAGCTGGTTTATCATCAAAAGGAGTCTATAACTTTCTATAGTTTGAAAAAATGTTAGGACACTTTGACCACAAATAAGTTCAAAAGGTCAGATTTGGACATCTATATGGCTTATGAAGCACCAGAAGGAGTCTATGAGTATGTATAGACAGCCCAAGATCGAGGACTCTTTGGCCAGAAATATGTTCAGGAGGTCAAAAGGGGACCTCTGTATAGCTGATTTATCATCAAAAGGAGTCTATAACTTTCTATAGTTTGAAAACTTTTGAGGACACTTTGACCACAAATAAGTTCAAAAGGTCACATATGGCCATCTATATGGCTTATGAAGCATCAGAAGGAGTCTATGAGTATGTATAGAAAGCCCAAGATCGAGGACTCCTTGGCCAGAAATATGTTCAGGAGGTCAAAAAGGGACCTCTGTATAGCTGACTTATCATCAAAAGGAGTCTATAACTTTATATAGTTTGAATTTTTTTTAGGACACTTTGACCACAAATAAGTTCAAAAGGTCAGATATGGACATCTATATGGCTTATGAAGCACCAGAAGGAGTCTATGAGTATGTATAGACAGCCCAAGATCGAGGACTCTTTGGCCAGAAATATGTTCAGGAGGTCAAAAGGGGACCTCTGTATAGCTGATTTATCATCAAACGGAGTCTATAACTTTCTATAGTTTGAAAAATTTTGAGGACACTTTGACCACAAATAAGTTCAAAAGGTCAGATATGGAAATCTATATGGCTTATGAAGCATCAGAAGGAGTCTATGAGTATGTATAGAAAGCCCAAGATCGAGGACTCTTTGGCCAGAAATATGTTCTGGAGGTCAAAAGGGGACCTCTGTATAGCTGATTTATCATCAAAAGGAGTCTATAACTTTCTATAGTTTGAAAAATTTTGAGGACACTTTGACCACAAATAAGTTCAAAAGGTCAGATATGGAAATCTATATGGCTTATGAAGCATCAGAAGGAGTCTATGAGTATGTATAGAAAGCCCAAGATCGAGGACTCTTTGGCCAGAAATATGTTCTGGAGGTCAAAAGGGGACCTCTGTATAGCTGATTTATCATCAAAAGGAGTCTATAACTTTCTATAGTTTGAAAAATTTTGAGGACACTTTGACCACAAATAAGTTCAAAAGGTCAGATATGGAAATATATATGGCTTATGAAGCATCAGAAGGAGTCTATGAGTATGTATAGAAAGCCCAAGATCGAGGACTCTTTGGCCAGAAATATGTTCAGGAGGTCAAAAGGGGACCTCTGTATAGCTGATTTATCATCAAAAGGAGTCTATAACTTTCTATAGTTTGAAAAATTTTGAGGACACTTTGACCACAAATAAGTTCAAAAGGTCAGATATGGAAATCTATATGGCTTATGAAGCATCAGAAGGAGTCTATGAGTATGTATAGAAAGCCCAAGATCGAGGACTCTTTGGCCAGAAATATGTTCTGGAGGTCAAAAGGGGCTCTCTGTATAGCTGATTTATCATCAAAAGGAGTCTATAACTTTCTATAGTTTGAATTTTTTTTAGGACACTTTGACCACAAATAAGTTCAAAAGCTCAGATATGGACATCTATATGGCTTATGAAGCATCAGAAGGAGTCTATGAGTATGTATAGAAAGCCCACGATCGAGGACTCTTTGGCCAGAAATATGTTCAGGAGGTCAAAGGGGGCCCTCTGTATAGCTGATTTATCATCAAAAGGAGTCTATAACTTTATATAGTTTGAAAAAATGTTAGGACACTTTGACCACAAATAAGTTCAAAAGGTCAGATATGGTCATCTATATGGCTTATGAAGCATTAGAAGGAGTCTATGAGTATGTATAGACAGCCCAAGATCGAGGACTCTTTGGCCAGAAATATGTTCAGGAGGTCAAAAGGGGACCTCTGTATAGCTGATTTATCATCAAAAGGAGTCCATAACTTTCTATAGTTTGAAAAATTTTGAGGACACTTTGACCACAAATAAGTTCAAAAGGTCAGATATGGAAATCTATATGGCTTATGAAGCATCAGAAGGAGTCTATGAGTATGTATAGAAAGCCCAAGATCGAGGACTCTTTGGCCAGAAATATGTTCTGGAGGTCAAAAGGGGACCTCTGTATAGCTGATTTATCATCAAAAGGAGTCTATAACTTTCTATAGTTTGAAAAATTTTGAGGACACTTTGACCACAAATAAGTTCAAAGGTCAGATATGGAAATCTATATGGCTTATGAAGCATCAGAAGGAGTCTATGAGTATGTATAGAAAGCCCAAGATCGAGGACTCTTTGGCCAGAAATATGTTCTGGAGGTCAAAAGGGGACCTCTGTATAGCTGATTTATCATCAAAAGGAGTCTATAACTTTCTATAGTTTGAAAAATTTTGAGGACACTTTGACCACAAATAAGTTCAAAAGGTCAGATATGGAAATATATATGGCTTATGAAGCATCAGAAGGAGTCTATGAGTATGTATAGAAAGCCCAAGATCGAGGACTCTTTGGCCAGAAATATGTTCTGGAGGTCAAAAGGGGCTCTCTGTATAGCTGATTTATCATCAAAAGGAGTCTATAACTTTCTATAGTTTGAATTTTTTTTAGGACACTTTGACCACAAATAAGTTCAAAAGCTCAGATATGGACATCTATATGGCCTATGAAGCATCAGAAGGAGTCTATGAGTATGTATAGAAAGCCCACGATCGAGGACTCTTTGGCCAGAAATATGTTCAGGAGGTCAAAGGGGGCCCTCTGTATAGCTGATTTATCATCAAAAGGAGTCTATAACTTTCTATAGTTTGAAAACTTTTGAGGACACTTTGACCACAAATAAGTTCAAAAGGTCACATATGGCCATCTATATGGCTTATGAAGCATCAGAAGGAGTCTATGAGTATGCATAGAAAGCCCAAGATTGAGGACTCTTTGGCCAGAAACATGTTCAGGAGGTCAAAAGGGGCCCTCTGTATAGCTGGTTTATCATCAAAAGGAGTCTATAACTTTATATAGTTTGAAAAAATGTTAGGACACTTTGACCACAAATAAGTTCAAAAGGTCAGATATGGACATCTATATGGCTTATGAAGCATCAGAAGGAGTCTATGAGTATGTATAGAAAGCCCAAGATCGAGGACTCCTTGGCCAGAAATATGTTCAGGAGGTCAAAAAGGGACCTCTGTATAGCTGACTTATCATCAAAAGGAGTCTATAACTTTATATAGTTTGAATTTTTTTTAGGACACTTTGACCACAAATAAGTTCAAAAGGTCAGATATGGACATCTATATGGCTTATGAAGCACCAGAAGGAGTCTATGAGTATGTATAGACAGCCCAAGATCGAGGACTCTTTGGCCAGAAATATGTTCAGGAGGTCAAAAGGGGACCTCTGTATAGCTGATTTATCATCAAAAGGAGTCTATAACTTTCTATAGTTTGAAACATTTTGAGGACACTTTGACCACAAATAAGTTCAAAAGGTCAGATATGGAAATCTATATGGCTTATGAAGCATCAGAAGGAGTCTATGAGTATGTATAGAAAGCCCAAGATCGAGGACTCTTTGGCCAGAAATATGTTCTGGAGGTCAAAAGGGGACCTCTGTATAGCTGATTTATCATCAAAAGGAGTCTATAACTTTCTATAGTTTGAAAACTTTTGAGGACACTTTGACCACAAATAAGTTCAAAAGGTCACATATGGCCATCTATATGGCTTATGAAGCATCAGAAGGAGTCTATGAGTATGCATAGAAAGCCCAAGATTGAGGACTCTTTGGCCAGAAACATGTTCAGGAGGTCAAAAGGGGCCCTCTGTATAGCTGGTTTATCATCAAAAGGAGTCTATAACTTTATATAGTTTGAAAAAATGTTAGGACACTTTGACCACAAATAAGTTCAAAAGGTCAGATATGGACATCTATATGGCTTATGAAGCATCAGAAGGAGTCTATGAGTATGTATAGAAAGCCCAAGATCGAGGACTCCTTGGCCAGAAATATGTTCAGGAGGTCAAAAAGGGACCTCTGTATAGCTGACTTATCATCAAAAGGAGTCTATTACTTTATATAGTTTGAATTTTTTTTAGGACACTTTGACCACAAATAAGTTCAAAAGGTCAGATATGGACATCTATATGGCTTATGAAGCACCAGAAGGAGTCTATGAGTATGTATAGACAGCCCAAGATCGAGGACTCTTTGGCCAGAAATATGTTCAGGAGGTCAAAAGGGGACCTCTGTATAGCTGATTTATCATCAAAAGGAGTCTATAACTTTCTATAGTTTGAAAAATTTTGAGGACACTTTGACCACAAATAAGTTCAAAAGGTCAGATATGGAAATCTATATGGCTTATGAAGCATCAGAAGGAGTCTATGAGTATGTATAGAAAGCCCAAGATCGAGGACTCTTTGGCCAGAAATATGTTCTGGAGGTCAAAAGGGGACCTCTGTATAGCTGATTTATCATCAAAAGGAGTCTATAACTTTCTATAGTTTGAAAAATTTTGAGGACACTTTGACCACAAATAAGTTCAAAAGGTCAGATATGGAAATCTATATGGCTTATGAAGCATCAGAAGGAGTCTATGAGTATGTATAGAAAGCCCAAGATCGAGGACTCTTTGGCCAGAAATATGTTCTGGAGGTCAAAAGGGGACCTCTGTATAGCTGATTTATCATCAAAAAGAGTCTATAACTTTCTATAGTTTGAAAAATTTTGAGGACACTTTGACCACAAATAAGTTCAAAAGGTCAGATATGGAAATATATATGGCTTATGAAGCATCAGAAGGAGTCTATGAGTATGTATAGAAAGCCCAAGATCGAGGACTCTTTGGCCAGAAATATGTTCTGGAGGTCAAAAGGGGACCTCTGTATAGCTGATTTATCATCAAAAGGAGTCTATAACTTTCTATAGTTTGAAAAATTTTGAGGACACTTTGACCACAAATAAGTTCAAAAGGTCAGATATGGTCATCTATATGGCTTATGAAGCATCAGAAGGAGTCTATGAGTATGTATAGACAGCCCAAGATCGAGGACTCTTTGGCCAGAAATATGTTCAGGAGGTCAAAAGGGGACCTCTGTATAGCTGATTTATCATCAAAAGGAGTCTATAACTTTCTATAGTTTGAAAAATTTTGAGGACACTTTGACCACAAATAAGTTCAAAAGGTCAGATATGGAAATCTATATGGCTTATGAAGCATCAGAAGGAGTCTATGAGTATGTATAGAAAGCCCAAGATCGAGGACTCTTTGGCCAGAAATATGTTCTGGAGGTCAAAAGGGGCTCTCTGTATAGCTGATTTATCATCAAAAGGAGTCTATAACTTTCTATAGTTTGAATTTTTTTTAGGACACTTTGACCACAAATAAGTTCAAAAGCTCAGATATGGAAATCTATATGGCTTATGAAGCATCAGAAGGAGTCTATGAGTATGTATAGAAAGCCCACGATCGAGGACTCTTTGGCCAGAAATATGTTCAGGAGGTCAAAGGGGGCCCTCTGTATAGCTGATTTATCATCAAAAGGAGTCTATAACTTTATATAGTTTGAAAAAATGTTAGGACACTTTGACCACAAATAAGTTCAAAAGGTCAGATATGGTCATCTATATGGCTTATGAAGCATCAGAAGGAGTCTATGAGTATGTATAGACAGCCCAAGATCGAGGACTCTTTGGCCAGAAATATGTTCAGGAGGTCAAAAAGGGACCTCTGTATAGCTGACTTATCATCAAAAGGAGTCTATAACTTTATATAGTTTGAATTTTTTTTAGGACACTTTGACCACAAATAAGTTCAAAAGGTCAGATATGGACATCTATATGGCTTATGAAGCACCAGAAGGAGTCTATGAGTATGTATAGACAGCCCAAGATCGAGGACTCTTTGGCCAGAAATATGTTCAGGAGGTCAAAAGGGGACCTCTGTATAGCTGATTTATCATCAAAAGGAGTCTATAACTTTCTATAGTTTGAAAAATTTTGAGGACACTTTGACCACAAATAAGTTCAAAAGGTCAGATATGGAAATCTATATGGCTTATGAAGCATCAGAAGGAGTCTATGAGTATGTATAGAAAGCCCAAGATCGAGGACTCTTTGGCCAGAAATATGTTCTGGAGGTCAAAAGGGGACCTCTGTATAGCTGATTTATCATCAAAACTATAACTTTCTATAGTTTGAAAAATTTTGAGGACACTTTGACCACAAATAAGTTCAAAAGGTCAGATATGGAAATCTATATGGCTTATGAAGCATCAGAAGGAGTCTATGAGTATGTATAGAAAGCCCAAGATCGAGGACTCTTTGGCCAGAAATATGTTCTGGAGGTCAAAAGGGGACCTCTGTATAGCTGATTTATCATCAAAAGGAGTCTATAACTTTCTATAGTTTGAAAAATTTTGAGGACACTTTGACCACAAATAAGTTCAAAAGGTCAGATATGGAAATATATATGGCTTATGAAGCATCAGAAGGAGTCTATGAGTATGTATAGAAAGCCCAAGATCGAGGACTCTTTGGCCAGAAATATGTTCTGGAGGTCAAAAGGGGACCTCTGTATAGCTGATTTATCATCAAAAGGAGTCTATAACTTTATATAGTTTGAATTTTTTTAGGACACTTTGACCACAAATAAGTTCAAAAGGTCAGATTTGGACATCTATATTGCTTATGAAGCATCAGAAGGAGTCTATGAGTATGTATAGAAAGCCCAAGATCAAGGACTCTTTTTGGCCAGAAATATGTTCAGGAGGTCAAAAGGGGACCTCTGTATATCTGATTTATCATCAAAAGGAGTCTATAACTTTATATAGTTTGAATTTTTTTTAGGACACTTTGACCACAAATAAGTTCAAAAGGTCAGATATGGACATCTATATGACTTATGAAGCATCAGAAGGAGTCTATGAGTATGTATAGAAAGCCCAAGATCGAGGACTCTTTGGCAAGAAATATGTTCAGGAGGTCAAAAGGGGACCTCTGTATAGCTGATTTATCATCAAAAGGAGTCTATAACTTTCTATTGATTGAAAAATTTTGAGGACACTTTGATCACAAATAAGTTCAAAAGGTCAGATATGGACATCTAGATCAAGGACTCTTTGGCCAGAAATATGTTCAGGAGGTCAAAAGGGGACCTCTGTATAGCTGGTTTATCATCAAAAGGAGTCTATAACTTTATATAGTTTGAAAAAATGTTAGGACACTTTGACCACAAATAAGTTCAAAAGGTCAGATATGGACATCTATATGGCTTATGAAGCATCAGAAGGAGTCTACGAGTATGTATAGAAAGCCCAAGATCGAGGACTCCTTGGCCAGAAATATGTTCAGGAGGTCAAAAAGGGACCTCTGTATAGCTGACTTATCATCAAAAGGAGTCTATAACTTTATATAGTTTGAATTTTTTTTAGGACACTTTGACCACAAATAAGTTCAAAAGGTCAGATATGGACATCTATATGGCTTATGAAGCACCAGAAGGAGTCTATGAGTATGTATAGACAGCCCAAGATCGAGGACTCTTTGGCCAGAAATATGTTCAGGAGGTCAAAAGGGGACCTCTGTATAGCTGATTTATCATCAAAAGGAGTCTATAACTTTCTATAGTTTGAAAAATTTTGAGGACACTTTGACCACAAATAAGTTCAAAAGGTCAGATATGGAAATCTATATGGCTTATGAAGCATCAGAAGGAGTCTATGAGTATGTATTGAAAGCCCAAGATCGAGGACTCTTTGGCCAGAATTATGTTCATGAGGTCAAAAGGGGCTCTCTGTATAGCTGATTTATCATCAAAAGGAGTCTATAACTTTCTATAGTTTGAATTTTTTTTAGGACACTTTGACCACAAATAAGTTCAAAAGGTCAGATATGGACATCTATATGGCTTATGAAGCATCAGAAGGAGTCTATGAGTATGTATAGAAAGCCCAAGATCGAGGACTCTTTGGCCAGAAATATGTTCAGGAGGTCAAAGGGGGCCCTCTGTATAGCTGATTTATCATCAAAAGGAGTCTATAACTTTCTATAGTTTGAAAACTTTTGAGGACACTTTGACCACAAATAAGTTCAAAAGGTCACATATGGCCATCTATATGGCTTATGAAGCATCAGAAGGAGTCTATGAGTATGCATAGAAAGCCCAAGATTGAGGACTCTTTGGCCAGAAACATGTTCAGGGGGTCAAAAGGAGCCCTTTGTATAGCTGGTTTATCATCAAAAGGAGTCTATAACTTTCTATAGTTTGAAAAAATGTTAGGACACTTTGACCACAAATAAGTTCAAAAGGTCAGATTTGGACATCTATATGGCTTATGAAGCACCAGAAGGAGTCTATGAGTATGTATAGACAGCCCAAGATCGAGGACTCTTTGGCCAGAAATATGTTCAGGAGGTCAAAAGGGGACCTCTGTATAGCTGATTTATCATCAAAAGGAGTCTATAACTTTCTATAGTTTGAAAACTTTTGAGGACACTTTGACCACAAATAAGTTCAAAAGGTCACATATGGCCATCTATATGGCTTATGAAGCATCAGAAGGAGTCTATGAGTATGCATAGAAAGCCCAAGATTGAGGACTCTTTGGCCAGAAACATGTTCAGGAGGTCAAAAGGGGACCTCTGTATAGCTGGTTTATCATCAAAAGGAGTCTATAACTTTATATAGTTTGAAAAAATGTTAGGACACTTTGACCACAAATAAGTTCAAAAGGTCAGATATGGACATCTATATGGCTTATGAAGCATCAGAAGGAGTCTATGAGTATGTATAGAAAGCCCAAGATCGAGGACTCCTTGGCCAGAAATATGTTCAGGAGGTCAAAAAGGGACCTCTGTATAGCTGACTTATCATCAAAAGGAGTCTATAACTTTATATAGTTTGAATTTTTTTTAGGACACTTTGACCACAAATAAGTTCAAAAGGTCAGATATGGACATCTATATGGCTTATGAAGCACCAGAAGGAGTCTATGAGTATGTATAGACAGCCCAAGATCGAGGACTCTTTGGCCAGAAATATGTTCAGGAGGTCAAAAGGGGACCTCTGTATAGCTGATTTATCATCAAACGGAGTCTATAACTTTCTATAGTTTGAAAAATTTTGAGGACACTTTGACCACAAATAAGTTCAAAAGGTCAGATATGGAAATCTATATGGCTTATGAAGCATCAGAAGGAGTCTATGAGTATGTATAGAAAGCCCAAGATCGAGGACTCTTTGGCCAGAAATATGTTCTGGAGGTCAAAAGGGGACCTCTGTATAGCTGATTTATCATCAAAAGGAGTCTATAACTTTCTATAGTTTGAAAAATTTTGAGGACACTTTGACCACAAATAAGTTCAAAAGGTCAGATATGGAAATCTATATGGCTTATGAAGCATCAGAAGGAGTCTATGAGTATGTATAGAAAGCCCAAGATCGAGGACTCTTTGGCCAGAAATATGTTCTGGAGGTCAAAAGGGGACCTCTGTATAGCTGATTTATCATCAAAAGGAGTCTATAACTTTCTATAGTTTGAAAAATTTTGAGGACACTTTGACCACAAATAAGTTCAAAAGGTCAGATATGGAAATATATATGGCTTATGAAGCATCAGAAGGAGTCTATGAGTATGTATAGAAAGCCCAAGATCGAGGACTCTTTGGCCAGAAATATGTTCAGGAGGTCAAAAGGGGACCTCTGTATAGCTGATTTATCATCAAAAGGAGTCTATAACTTTCTATAGTTTGAAAAATTTTGAGGACACTTTGACCACAAATAAGTTCAAAAGGTCAGATATGGAAATCTATATGGCTTATGAAGCATCAGAAGGAGTCTATGAGTATGTATAGAAAGCCCAAGATCGAGGACTCTTTGGCCAGAAATATGTTCTGGAGGTCAAAAGGGGCTCTCTGTATAGCTGATTTATCATCAAAAGGAGTCTATAACTTTCTATAGTTTGAATTTTTTTTAGGACACTTTGACCACAAATAAGTTCAAAAGCTCAGATATGGACATCTATATGGCTTATGAAGCATCAGAAGGAGTCTATGAGTATGTATAGAAAGCCCACGATCGAGGACTCTTTGGCCAGAAATATGTTCAGGAGGTCAAAGGGGGCCCTCTGTATAGCTGATTTATCATCAAAAGGAGTCTATAACTTTATATAGTTTGAAAAAATGTTAGGACACTTTGACCACAAATAAGTTCAAAAGGTCAGATATGGTCATCTATATGGCTTATGAAGCATTAGAAGGAGTCTATGAGTATGTATAGACAGCCCAAGATCGAGGACTCTTTGGCCAGAAATATGTTCAGGAGGTCAAAAGGGGACCTCTGTATAGCTGATTTATCATCAAAAGGAGTCCATAACTTTCTATAGTTTGAAAAATTTTGAGGACACTTTGACCACAAATAAGTTCAAAAGGTCAGATATGGAAATCTATATGGCTTATGAAGCATCAGAAGGAGTCTATGAGTATGTATAGAAAGCCCAAGATCGAGGACTCTTTGGCCAGAAATATGTTCTGGAGGTCAAAAGGGGACCTCTGTATAGCTGATTTATCATCAAAAGGAGTCTATAACTTTCTATAGTTTGAAAAATTTTGAGGACACTTTGACCACAAATAAGTTCAAAGGTCAGATATGGAAATCTATATGGCTTATGAAGCATCAGAAGGAGTCTATGAGTATGTATAGAAAGCCCAAGATCGAGGACTCTTTGGCCAGAAATATGTTCTGGAGGTCAAAAGGGGACCTCTGTATAGCTGATTTATCATCAAAAGGAGTCTATAACTTTCTATAGTTTGAAAAATTTTGAGGACACTTTGACCACAAATAAGTTCAAAAGGTCAGATATGGAAATATATATGGCTTATGAAGCATCAGAAGGAGTCTATGAGTATGTATAGAAAGCCCAAGATCGAGGACTCTTTGGCCAGAAATATGTTCTGGAGGTCAAAAGGGGCTCTCTGTATAGCTGATTTATCATCAAAAGGAGTCTATAACTTTCTATAGTTTGAATTTTTTTTAGGACACTTTGACCACAAATAAGTTCAAAAGCTCAGATATGGACATCTATATGGCTTATGAAGCATCAGAAGGAGTCTATGAGTATGTATAGAAAGCCCACGATCGAGGACTCTTTGGCCAGAAATATGTTCAGGAGGTCAAAGGGGGCCCTCTGTATAGCTGATTTATCATCAAAAGGAGTCTATAACTTTCTATAGTTTGAAAACTTTTGAGGACACTTTGACCACAAATAAGTTCAAAAGGTCACATATGGCCATCTATATGGCTTATGAAGCATCAGAAGGAGTCTATGAGTATGCATAGAAAGCCCAAGATTGAGGACTCTTTGGCCAGAAACATGTTCAGGAGGTCAAAAGGGGCCCTCTGTATAGCTGGTTTATCATCAAAAGGAGTCTATAACTTTATATAGTTTGAAAAAATGTTAGGACACTTTGACCACAAATAAGTTCAAAAGGTCAGATATGGACATCTATATGGCTTATGAAGCATCAGAAGGAGTCTATGAGTATGTATAGAAAGCCCAAGATCGAGGACTCCTTGGCCAGAAATATATTCAGGAGGTCAAAAAGGGACCTCTGTATAGCTGACTTATCATCAAAAGGAGTCTATAACTTTATATAGTTTGAATTTTTTTTAGGACACTTTGACCACAAATAAGTTCAAAAGGTCAGATGTGGACATCTATATGGCTTATGAAGCACCAGAAGGAGTCTATGAGTATGTATAGACAGCCCAAGATCGAGGACTCTTTGGCCAGAAATATGTTCAGGAGGTCAAAAGGGGACCTCTGTATAGCTGATTTATCATCAATAGGAGTCTATAACTTTCTATAGTTTGAAAAATTTTGAGGACACTTTGACCACAAATAAGTTCAAAAGGTCAGATATGGAAATCTATATGGCTTATGAAGCATCAGAAGGAGTCTATGAGTATGTATAGAAAGCCCAAGATCGAGGACTCTTTGGCCAGAAATATGTTCTGGAGGTCAAAAGGGGACCTCTGTATAGCTGATTTATCATCAAAAGGAGTCTATAACTTTCTATAGTTTGAAAACTTTTGAGGACACTTTGACCACAAATAAGTTCAAAAGGTCACATATGGCCATCTATATGGCTTATGAAGCATCAGAAGGAGTCTATGAGTATGCATAGAAAGCCCAAGATTGAGGACTCTTTGGCCAGAAACATGTTCAGGAGGTCAAAAGGGGCCCTCTGTATAGCTGGTTTATCATCAAAAGGAGTCTATAACTTTATATAGTTTGAAAAAATGTTAGGACACTTTGACCACAAATAAGTTCAAAAGGTCAGATATGGACATCTATATGGCTTATGAAGCATCAGAAGGAGTCTATGAGTATGTATAGAAAGCCCAAGATCGAGGACTCCTTGGCCAGAAATATGTTCAGGAGGTCAAAAAGGGACCTCTGTATAGCTGACTTATCATCAAAAGGAGTCTATAACTTTATATAGTTTGAATTTTTTTTAGGACACTTTGACCACAAATAAGTTCAAAAGGTCAGATATGGTCATCTATATGGCTTATGAAGCATCAGAAGGAGTCTATGAGTATGTATAGACAGCCCAAGATCGAGGACTCTTTGGCCAGAAATATGTTCAGGAGGTCAAAAGGGGACCTCTGTATAGCTGATTTATCATCAAAAGGAGTCTATAACTTTCTATAGTTTGAAAAATTTTGAGGACACTTTGACCACAAATAAGTTCAAAAGGTCAGATATGGAAATCTATATGGCTTATGAAGCATCAGAAGGAGTCTATGAGTATGTATAGAAAGCCCAAGATCGAGGACTCTTTGGCCAGAAATATGTTCTGGAGGTCAAAAGGGGCTCTCTGTATAGCTGATTTATCATCAAAAGGAGTCTATAACTTTCTATAGTTTGAATTTTTTTTAGGACACTTTGACCACAAATAAGTTCAAAAGCTCAGATATGGAAATCTATATGGCTTATGAAGCATCAGAAGGAGTCTATGAGTATGTATAGAAAGCCCACGATCGAGGACTCTTTGGCCAGAAATATGTTCAGGAGGTCAAAGGGGGCCCTCTGTATAGCTGATTTATCATCAAAAGGAGTCTATAACTTTATATAGTTTGAAAAAATGTTAGGACACTTTGACCACAAATAAGTTCAAAAGGTCAGATATGGTCATCTATATGGCTTATGAAGCATCAGAAGGAGTCTATGAGTATGTATAGACAGCCCAAGATCGAGGACTCTTTGGCCAGAAATATGTTCAGGAGGTCAAAAAGGGACCTCTGTATAGCTGACTTATCATCAAAAGGAGTCTATAACTTTATATAGTTTGAATTTTTTTTAGGACACTTTGACCACAAATAAGTTCAAAAGGTCAGATATGGACATCTATATGGCTTATGAAGCACCAGAAGGAGTCTATGAGTATGTATAGACAGCCCAAGATCGAGGACTCTTTGGCCAGAAATATGTTCAGGAGGTCAAAAGGGGACCTCTGTATAGCTGATTTATCATCAAAAGGAGTCTATAACTTTCTATAGTTTGAAAAATTTTGAGGACACTTTGACCACAAATAAGTTCAAAAGGTCAGATATGGAAATCTATATGGCTTATGAAGCATCAGAAGGAGTCTATGAGTATGTATAGAAAGCCCAAGATCGAGGACTCTTTGGCCAGAAATATGTTCTGGAGGTCAAAAGGGGACCTCTGTATAGCTGATTTATCATCAAAACTATAACTTTCTATAGTTTGAAAAATTTTGAGGACACTTTGACCACAAATAAGTTCAAAAGGTCAGATATGGAAATCTATATGGCTTATGAAGCATCAGAAGGAGTCTATGAGTATGTATAGAAAGCCCAAGATCGAGGACTCTTTGGCCAGAAATATGTTCTGGAGGTCAAAAGGGGACCTCTGTATAGCTGATTTATCATCAAAAGGAGTCTATAACTTTCTATAGTTTGAAAAATTTTGAGGACACTTTGACCACAAATAAGTTCAAAAGGTCAGATATGGAAATATATATGGCTTATGAAGCATCAGAAGGAGTCTATGAGTATGTATAGAAAGCCCAAGATCGAGGACTCTTTGGCCAGAAATATGTTCTGGAGGTCAAAAGGGGACCTCTGTATAGCTGATTTATCATCAAAAGGAGTCTATAACTTTCTATAGTTTGAAAAATTTTGAGGACACTTTGACCACAAATAAGTTCAAAAGGTCAGATATGGTCATCTATATGGCTTATGAAGCATCAGAAGGAGACTATGAGTATGTATAGATAGCCCAAGATCGAGGACTCTTTGGCCAGAAATATGTTCAGGAGGTCAAAAGGGGACCTCTGTATAGCTGATTTATCGTCAAAAGGAGTCTATAACTTTCTATAGTTTGAAAAATTTTGAGGACACTTTGACCACAAATAAGTTCAAAAGGTCAGATATGGAAATCTATATGGCTTATGAAGCATCAGAAGGAGTCTATGAGTATGTATAGAAAACGCAAGATCGAGGACTCTTTGGCCAGAAATATGTTCAGTAGGTCAAAGGGGGACCTCTGTATAGCTGACTTATCATCTAAAGGAGTCTATAACTTTATATAGTTTGAATTTTTTTTAGGACACTTTGACCACAAATAAGTTCAAAAGGTCAGATATGGAAATCTATATGGCTTATGAAGCATCAGAAGGAGTCTATGAGTATGTATAGAAAACGCAAGATCGAGGACTCTTTGGCCAGAAATATGTTCAGTAGGTAAAAAGGGCCTCTCTGTATAGCTGATTTACCTTTAAAAGGAGTCTATAACTTTATATAGTTTGAAAAATTTTGAGGACACTTTGACCACAAATAAGTTCAAAAGGTCAGATATGGACATCTATATGGCTTATGAAGCATCAGAAGGAATCTATGAGTATGTATAGAAAGCCCAAGATCGAGGACTCTTTGGCCAGAAATATGTTCAGGAGGTCAAAAGGGGACCTCTGTATAGCTGATTTATCGTCAAAAGGAGTCTATAACTTTCTATAGTTTGAAAAATTTTGAGGACAGTTTGACCACAAATAAGTTCAAAAGGTCAGATATGGAACTCTATATGGCTTATGAAGCATCAGAAGGAGTCTATGAGTATGTATAGAAAGCCCAATATTGAGGACTCGTTGGCCAGAAACATGTTCAGGAGGTCAAAAGGGGACCTCTGTATAGCTGACATCATCCAAAGGGGTCTATAACTTTATATAGTTTGAATTTTTTTAGGACACTTTGACCAGAAATAAGTTCAAAAGGTCAGATATGGACATCTATATGGCTTATGAAGCATCAGAAGGATTTGGACTATGATTATGTATAGAAAGCCCAAGATCGAGGACTCTTTGGCAAGAAATATGTTCCTTGGGTCAAATACGGAATTCTGTATGTCTGACGTAACATCAGAAAGAGTCAACAAGTATATATGGAAAGGTCAAGTTTCACGTACTCACTGCTTGGCCAGAAAAAAATTCGGTAGGTCAAATATGGACTTTTGTCAGGATGATATAACATCTTTAAGGACTCTTTGGCCAGAAATATGTTCAGTAGGTCAAAAACGTACCTATGTATAGCTCATTGTTATAACATTATGTGCTTTGCACAAACGATCTAACGTTGAGCATCATTAAAGAAACATAGGTTATGCACTTCGTGCATTGCATTGCATTGCACACCAAAACTAACTAAATGCAATGCAATACAATTAGAGAGATAACATTAGAGAGATAACATCTGTGTTGTTGCTTTGCACAAACTGTCTAACGTTGTGCATTTGAAGAATAACATATAGTCTGTGCACTACTTGCATTGCTTTGCACACCAGAACTAACTCATTCCCATGTTCATTAAAGAGATTACATATGTGTTGTTGCAATTGCATTGCACAAACGATCTAACGTTGTGCACTGAAGAATAACATATAGGTTATGCACTTTTCGCATTTGCATTGCATGGCACACCAGAACAAAATCATTCCCATGTTCATTATAGAGATGATATGTGTGTTGATGCATTGCATTGCATTGCATTGCACTAACGATCTAACGTTGTGCACTGAAGAATAACATATAGGTTATGCACTTTTTGCATTGCATTGCACACCAGAACTAAATCATTCCCATGTTCATTAAACAGATAACGTGTGTTCGTGCATTGCATTGCATTGCACAAACGATCTAACGTTGTGCACTGAAGAATAACATATAGGTCATGCACTTTTTGCATTATATTGCATTGCACACCAGAACTACCTCATTCCCATGTTGATTAAAGACATAACGTGTGTTGTTGCATTGCATTGCATTACATTGCATTGATTTGCATTGATTTGCATTGATTTGCACTGCATTGCATTGCATTGCATTGCACAAACGATCTAACGTTGTGCACTGAAGAATAACATATAGGTCATGCACTTTTCGCATTGCATGGCATTGCACACCAGAACTAAATCATTCCCATGTTCTTTAAAGAGATGATATGTGTGTTGATGCATTGCATTGCACTAGCGATGTAACGTTGTGCACTGCATTGCACACCAGAACTACCTCATTCCCATGTTGATTAAAGACATAACGTGTGTTGTTGCATTGTATTGCATTGCATTGCATTGCATTGCACTAACGATCTAACGTTGTGCACTGAATAACATTAATTCATTACATTGCATTGCACACCAGAAATAAATCATTCCCATGTTCATTAAAGGCATAACGTGTGTTGTTGCATTGCATTGCATTGTATTGCATTGCATTACATTGATTTGCATTGCATTGCACTAACGATCTAACGTTGTGCACTGAAGAATAACATATAGGTTATGCACTTTTCGCATTGCATTGCATTGCACACCAGAACTAAATCATTCCCATGTTGATTAAAGACATAACGTGTGCTGTTGCATTTCATTGCATTGCATTGATTTGCAATGCTTTGCACTGCATTGTATTGCACTAACGATCTAACTTTGTGCACTGAAGAATAACATATAGGTTATGCACTTTTTGCATTTCACTGCATTGCACACCAGAACAAAATCATTCCCATGTTCATTAAAGAGATAACGTTTGTTGGTGCATTGCATTGCATTGCATTGCATTGCACAAACGATCTAATGTTGTGCACTGAAGAATAACATATAGGTTATGCTCTTTTCGCATTGCATTGCACACCAGAACAAAATCATTCCAAAGTTCATTATAGAGATGATAAGTGTGTTGTTGCATTGCATTGCATTGCACAAACGATCTAATGTTGTGCACTGAAGAATAACATATAGGTTATGCTCTTTTCGCATTGCATTGCACACCAGAACAAAATCATTCCAAAGTTCTTTATAGAGATGATATGTGTGTTGTTGCATTGCATTGCATTGCATTGCATTGCACAAACGATCTAATGTTGTGCACTGAAGAATAACATATAGGTTATGCTCTTTTCGCATTGCATTGCACACCAGAACAAAATCATTCCAAAGTTCATTATAGAGATGATATGTGTGTTGTTGCATTGCATTGCATTGCACTAGCGATGTAACGTTGTGCACTGAAGAAAAACATATAGGTTATGCATTTATTGCATTGCATTGCATTGCACTCCAGAACTAAATCATTCCCATGTTCATTAAAGAGATAATGTGTGTTGTTGCACTGCATTGTATTGCATTGCATTGCATTGCTTTGCACTGCTTTGCACTGCTTTGCACTGCTTTGCACTGCTTTGCATTGCATTGCACTAACGATCTAACGTTGTGCACTGAAGAATAACATAAAGGTATGCACTTTTTGCACTGCATTGCATTGCACACCAGAACTACCTCATTCCCATGTTGATTAAAGACATAACGTGTGTTGTTGCATTGCATTGCATTGCATTGATTTGCAATGTATTGCATTGCATTGCACTAACGATCTAACTTTGTGCACTGAAGAATAACATATAGGTTATGCTCTTTTTGCATTTCACTGCATTGCAAACCAGAACTAAATCATTCCCATGTTCATTAAAGAGATAACGTTTGTTGGTGCATTGCATTGCATTGCATTGCATTGCATTGCATTGCATTGCATTGATTTGCATTGCTTTGCACTGCATTGCATTGCATTGCACAAACGATCTAACGTTGTGCACTGAAGAATAACATATAGGTCATGCACTTTTCGCATTGCATGGCATTGCACACCAGAACTAAATCATTCCCATGTTCTTTAAAGAGATGATATGTGTGTTGATGCATTGCATTGCACTAGTTATGTAACGTTGTGCACTGAAGAATATCATATAGGTTATGCACTTTTTGCATTGCATTGCATTGCACACCAGAACTACCTCATTCCCATGTTGATTAAAGACATAACGTGTGTTGTTGCATTGTATTGCATTGCATTGCTTTGCACTAACGATCTAACGTTGTGCACTGAATAACATTAATTCATTACATTGCATTGCACACCAGAACTAAATCATTCCCATGTTCATTAAAGGCATAAACGTGTGTTGTTGCATTGCATTGCATTGTATTGCATTGCATTACATTGATTTGCATTGCATTGCATTGCACTAACGATCTAACGTTGTGCACTGAAGAATAACATATAGGTTATGCACTTTTCGCATTGCATTGCATTGCACACCAGAACTAAATCATTCCCATGTTGATTAAAGACATAACGTGTGCTGTTACATTGCAATGCATTGCATTGATTTGCAATGCTTTGCACTGCATTGCATTGCACTAACGATCTAACTTTGTGCACTGAAGAATAACATATAGGTTATGCACTTTTTGCATTTCACTGCATTGCACACCAGAACAAAATCATTCCCATGTTCATTAAAGAGATAACGTTTGTTGGTGCATTGCATTGCATTGCATTGCATTGCATTGCACAAACGATCTAATGTTGTGCACTGAAGAATAACATATAGGTTATGCTCTTTTCGCATTGCATTGCACACCAGAACAAAATCATTCCAAAGTTCATTATAGAGATGATAAGTGTGTTGTTGCATTGCATTGCATTGCATTGCATTGCATTGCACAAACGATCTAATGTTGTGCACTGAAGAATAACATATAGGTTATGCTCTTTTCGCATTGCATTGCACACCAGAACAAAATCATTCCAAAGTTCATTATAGAGATGATATGTGTGTTGTTGCATTGCATTGATTTGCAATGCTTTGCACTGCATTGCATTGCACTAACGATCTAACTTTGTGCACTGAAGAATAACATATAGGTTATGCTCTTTTTGCATTTCACTGCATTGCAAACCAGAACTAAATCATTCCCATGTTCATTAAAGAGATAACATTTGTTGGTGCATTGCATTGCATTGTACAAACGATCTAACGATGTGCACTGAAGAAAAACATATAGGTTATGCACTTTTTGCATTGCATTGCATTGCACACCAGAACTAAATCATTCCCATGTTCATTAAAGAGATAACGTTTGTTGGTGCACTGCATTGCATTGCACAAATGATCTAATGTTGTGCACTGAAGAATAACATATAGGTTATGCTCTTTTCGCATTGCATTGCACACCAGAACAAAATCATTCCCAAGTTCATTATAGAGATGATATGTGTGTTGTTGCATTGCATTGCATTGCATTGCATTGCATTGCATTGCATTGCATTGCATTGCATTGCACTAACCATCTAACGTTGTGCACTGAAGAATAACATATAGGTTATGCACTTTTTATAGGTTAGTGCTTTGCATTGCACACCAGAACTACCTCATTCCCATGTTGATTAAAGACATCACGTGTGTTGTTGCATTGCATTGTATTGCATTGAATTGCATTGATTTGCATTGCTTTGCATTGATTTGCACTGCATTGCACTGCATTGCATTGCATTGCATTGCATTGCATTGAACTAACGATTTAACGCTGTGCACTGTAGAATAACATATAGGTTATGCACTTTTTGCATTGCATTGCATTGCACACCAGAACTACCTCATTCCCATGTTGAATAAAGACATAACGTGTGTTGTTGCATTGCATTGCATTGCATTGCTTTGCATTGCTTTGCATTGCTTTGCATTGCTTTGCATTGCTTTGCATTGCTTTGCATTGCTTTGCATTGCATTGCATTGCATTGCATTGCACAGACGATCTAACGTTGTGCACTGAAGAATAACATATAGGTTATGCTCTCTTCGCATTGCATTGCACACCAGAACTACCTCATTCCCATGTTGATTAAAGACATGTGTTGTTGCTTTGCATTGTATTGCATTGCATTTCATTGCATTGCATTGCATTGCATTGCTTTGCTTTGCTTTGCACTGCATTGCATTGCATTGCACACCAGAAGTAAATAATTCTCATGTTCATTAAAGAGATAACGTGTGTTGTTGCATTGCATTGCATTGCATTGCACAAACGATCTAACGTTGTGCACTGAAGAAAAACATATAGGTTATGCACTTTTTGCATTGCATTGCATTGCACACCAGAACTAAATCATTCCCATGTTCATTAAAGAGATAATGTGTGTTGTTGCATTGCATTGCATTGCATTGCATTGCATTGCACAAACGATCTAACGTTGTGCACTGAAGAATAACATATAGGTTATGCACTTTTCGCATTGCATTGCATTGCACACCAGAACTAAATCATTCCCATGTTCTTTAAAGAGATGGTATGTGTGTTGTTGCATTGCATTGCACAAACGATCTAACGTTGTGCACTGAAGAATAACATATGGGTTATGCACTTTTCGCATTGCATTGCGTTGCACACCAGAACTAACTCAATCCCATGTTCATTAAAGAGATAACATGTGTGCTGTTGCATTGCATTGCACTAACGATCTAACGTTGTGCATTGAAGAATAACATATAGGCTATGCACTTCTTGCATTGCATTACACACCAGAAGTAACTCGTACAATATGTGCTATTGCATTGCATTTCACACAAGATCAAACTTTGTGCATTGAAGAATAACATATAAGCTATGAGTGCATCACAAACATACAATAACTATCTCATTCCGATGTGCATTGAAGAGATACAATTTTTGGAGTTACATTCCACTGCATAAAAGATCTAACTGATATAGTTAGATATAATAATAATACATTATTATTATTCAACGCTAATTCTTAGATCGTTTGTGCAATGCAACACTCATGTTATGTTTTCATTGCACATGAGGTATGAAGTAGTTTATTCTATGCATTCTATGCAAGGTAAATGCAATAATTTCCCTTAAAAGAAAAAATGAATAAATTAGTTATTGTGCAATGCCAATGCACATATGTCATGTGTCAAATCAGGCCTACAGAGGTCCCTGATTGACCTACAGAACATATTTTCTGTCCAAAGAGTTCTTACTGACTTCTTGTGATGCAAGACAGTAGTCCATGTTTGGTCAAACATATTTCACATATTGCACATATTTCTGACCCAAGAGTAATCGATCTTAAACTTTCTATACATTCACGTAGAATCTTTCTGATGTTACATCAGCCATACAGAAGTCCATTTTTGACCTATAACACATTTCTGGATAAAGAGTCCTTGAACATTAACTTAATAAACATACAAGACTGACTTCTTGTGATGTTATATAAGCCAGAGAGTAGTCAAAGGGTTCTCAAAATTTTTCAAACTATATAAAGTTATAGTCTCCTTCTGATGATAAATCAGCTATACAGAGGTCCCCTTTTGATCTACTGAACATATTTCTGGCCAAAGAGTCCTCGATCTTGGGCTTTCTATACATACTCATAGACTCCTTCTGGTGCTTCATAAGCCATATAGATGTCCATATCTGACCTTTTGAACTTATTTGTGGTCAAAGTGTCCTAAAAAAAATTCAAACTATAGAAAGTTATAGACTCCTTTTGATGATATCAGCTATACAGAGGTCCCCTTTTGACCTCCTGAACATATTTCTGGCCAAAGAGTCCTCGATCTTGGGCTTTCTATACATACTCATAGACTCCTTCTGATGCTTCATAAGGCATATAGATGTCCATATCTGACCATTTGAACTTATTTGTGGTCAAAGTGTCCTCAAAAGTTTTCAAACTATAGAAAGTTATAGACTCCTTTTGATGATAAATCAGCTATACAGAGGGCCCCTTTTGACCTCCTGAACATGTTTCTGGCCAAAGAGTCCTCAATCTTGGGCTTTCTATACATACTCATAGATTCCTTCTGATGCTTCATAAGCCATATAGATGTGCATATCTGACCTTTTGAACTTATTTGTGGTCAAAGTGTCCTCAAAAGTTTTCAAACTATAGAAAGTTATAGACTCCTTTTGATGATAAATCAGCTATACGGAGGGTCCTTTTTGACCTCCAGAACATATTTCTTGCCAAAGAGTCCTCGATCTTATGCTTTCTATACATACTCATAGACTCCTTCTGATAATTCATAAGTCAAATAGATGTCAATATCTGACCTGTTGAACTTTTTTGTGGTCAAAGTGTCCTAAAATTTTTCAAACTATATAAAGTTATAGACTCCTTTTGATGATAAATCAGCTATACAGCGGGCCCCTTTTGACCTCATGAACATAATTCTGGCCAAAGAGTCCTCGATCTTGGGCTTTCTATACATACTCATAGACTCCTTCTGATGCTTCATAAGCCATATAGATTTCCATATCTGACATTTTGAACATATTTGTGGTCAAAGTGTCCTAACATTTTTTCAAACTATAGAAAGTTATAGACTCCTTTTGATGATAAATCAGCTATACAGAGGTCCCCTTTTGACCTCCAGAACATATTTCTGGTCAAAGAGTCCTCGATCTTGGGCTTTCTATACATACTCATAGACTCCTTCTGATGCTTCATAAGCCATATAGATTTCCATATCTGACATTTTGAACATATTTGTGGTCAAAGTGTCCTAACATTTTTTCAAACTATAGTAAGTTATAGACTCCTTTTGATGATAAATCAGCTATACAGAGGTCCCCTTTTGACCTCCAGAACATATTTCTGGCCAAAGAGTCCTCGATCTTATGCTTTCTATACATACTCATAGACTCATTCTGATGCTTCATAAGCCATATAGATGTCCATATCTGACCATTTGAACTTATTTGTGGTTAAAGTGTCCTAACATTTTTCAAAGTATATAAAGTTATAGACTCGTTTTGATGATAAGTCAGTTATACAGAGGTCCGCCTTTGACCTCCTGAACATATTTCTGGCCAAAGAGTCCTCAATCTTGGGCTTTCTATACATACTCATAGATTCCTTCTGATGCTTCATAAGCCATATAGATGTCCATATCTGACCTTTTGAACTTATTTGTGGTCAAAGTGTCCTCAAAATTTTTCAAACTATAGAAAGTTATAGACTCCTTTTGATGATAAATCAGCTATACAGAGGTCCCCTTTTGACCTCCAGAACATATTTCTGGTCAAAGAGTCCTCGATCTTCGGCTTTCTATACATACTCATAGACTCCTTCTGATGCTTCATAAGCCATATAGATTTCCATATCTGACCTTTTGAACTTATTTGTGGTTAAAGTGTCCTAACATTTTTTCAAACTATAGAAAGTTATAGACTCCTTTTGATGATAAATCAGCTATACAGAGTGCCCCTTTTGACCTCCAGAACATATTTCTGGCCAAAGAGTCCTCGATCTTATGCTTTCTATACATACTCATAGATTCCTTCTGATGCTTTATAAGCCATATAGATGTCCATATCTGACCTTTTGAACTTATTTGTGGTTAAAGTGTCCTAACATTTTTTCAAACTATAGAAAGTTATAGACTCCTTTTGATGATAAATTAGCTATACAGAGTGCCACTTTTGACCTCCAGAACATATTTCTGGCCAAAGAGTCCTCGATCTTATGCTTTCTATACATACTCATAGAGTCCTTCTGATGCTTCATAAGCCATATAGATGACCATATCTGACCTTTTGAACTTATTTGTGGTCAAAGTGTCTTAAAAAAAATTCTAACTATATAAAGTTATAGACTCCTTTTGATGATAAATCAGCTATACGGAGGGCCCTTTTTGACCTCCAGAACATATTTCTTGCCAAAGAGTCCTCGATCTTATGCTTTCTATACATACTCATAGACTCCTTCTGATAATTCATAAGCCATATAGATGTCCAAATCTGACCTGTTGAACTTTTTTGTGGTCAAAGTGTCCTAAAATTTTTCAAACTATATAAAGTTATAGACTCCTTTTGATGATAAATCAGCTATACAGAGGGCCCCTTTTGACCTCCTGAACATAATTCTGGCCAAAGAGTCCTCGATCTTGGGCTTTCTATACATACTCATAGACTCCTTCTGATGCTTCATAAGCCATATAGATTTCCATATCTGACATTTTGAACATATTTGTGGTCAAAGTGTCCTAACATTTTTTCAAACTATAGAAAGTTATAGACTCCTTTTGATGATAAATCAGCTATACAGAGGTCCCCTTTTGACCTCCAGAACATATTTCTGGTCATAGAGTCCTCGATCTTGGGCTTTCTATACATACTCATAGACTCCTTCTGATGCTTCATAAGCCATATAGATGACCATATCTGACCTTTTGAACTTATTTGTGGTCAAAGTGTCTTAAAAAAAATTCTAACTATATAAAGTTATAGACTCCTTTTGATGATAAATCAGCTATACGGAGGGCCCTTTTTGACCTCCAGAACATATTTCTTGCCAAAGAGTCCTCGATCTTATGCTTTCTATACATACTCATAGACTCCTTCTGATGCTTCATAAGCCATATAGATGTCCATATCTGACCTGTTGAACTTTTTTGTGGTCAAATTGTCCTAAAATTTTTCAAACTATATAAAGTTATAGACTCCTTTTGATGATAAATCAGCTATACAGAGGGCCCCTTTTGACCTCATGAACATAATTCTGGCCAAAGAGTCCTCGATCTTGGGCTTTCTATACATACTCATAGACTCCTTCTGATGCTTCATAAGCCATATAGATTTCCATATCTGACATTTTTAACTTATTTGTGGTCAAAGTGTCCTCAAAAATTTTCAAACTATATAAAGTTATAGACTCCTTTTAAAGATAAATCAGCTATACAGAGGTCCCCTTTTGACCTCCTGAACATATTTCTGGCAAAAGAGTCCTCGATCTTGGGCTTTCTATACATACTCATAGACTCCTTCTGATGCTTCATAAGCCATATTAGATGTCTATATCTGACCTTTTGAACTTATTTGTGGTCAAAGTGTCCTAAAAAAAATTCAAACTATATAAAGTTATAGACTCCTTTTGATGATAAATCAGCTATACGGAGGGCCCTTTTTGACCTCCAGAACATATTTCTTGCAAAAGAGTCCTCGATCTTATGCTTTCTATACATACTCATAGACTCCTTCTGATAATTCATAAGCCATATAGATGTCAATATCTGACCTGTTGAACTTTTTTGTGGTCAAAGTGTCCTAAAATTTTTCAAACTATATAAAGTTATAGACTCCTTTTGATGATAAATCAGCTATACAGCGGGCCCCTTTTGACCTCATGAACATAATTCTGGCCAAAGAGTCCTCGATCTTGGGCTTTCTATACATACTCATAGACTCCTTCTGATGCTTCATAAGCCATATAGATTTCCATATCTGACATTTTGAACATATTTGTGGTCAAAGTGTCCTAACATTTTTTCAAACTATAGAAAGTTGTAGACTACTTTTGATGATAAATCAGCTATACAGAGGTCCCTTTTGACATCCAGAACATATTTCTGGTCAAAGAGTCCTCGATCTTGGGCTTTCTATACATACTCATAGACTCCTTCTGATGCTTCATAAGCCATATAGATTTCCATATCTGACATTTTGAACATATTTGTGGTCAAAGTGTCCTAACATTTTTTCAAACTATAGAAAGTTATAGACTCCTTTTGATGATAAATCAGCTATACAGAGGTCCCCTTTTGACCTCCAGAACATATTTCTGGCCAAAGAGTCCTCGATCTTATGCTTTCTATACATACTCATAGACTCCTTCTGATGCTTCATAAGCCATATAGATGTCCATATCTGACCTGTTGAACTTATTTGTGGTCAAAGTGTCCTAAAATTTTTCAAACTATATAAAGTTATAGACTCCTTTTGATGATAAGTCAGCTATACAGAGGTCCGCCTTTGACCTCCAGAACATATTTCTGGCCAAAGAGTCCTCGATCTTGGGCTTTCTATACATACTCATAGATTCCTTCTGATGCTTCGAAGATAAGCCATATAGATGTCCATATCTGACCTTTTGAACTTATTTGTGGTTAAAGTGTCCTAACATTTTTTCAAACTATAGAAAGTTATAGACTCCTTTTGATGATAAATCAGCTATACAGAGTGCCCCTTTTGACCTCCAGAACATATTTCTGGCCAAAGAGTCCTCGATCTTATGCTTTCTATACATACTCATAGATTCCTTCTGATGCTTCATAAGCCATATAGATGTCCATATCTGACCTTTTGAACTTATTTGTGGTCAAAGTGTCCTCAAAATTTTTCAAACTATAGAAAGTTATAGACTCCTTTTGATGATAAATCAGCTATACAGAGGTCCCTTTTTGACCTACTGAACATATTTCTGGCCAAAGAGTCCTCGATCTTGGGCTTTCTATACATACTCATAGACTCCTTCTGGTGCTTCATAAGCCATATAGATGTCCATATCTGACCTTTTGAACTTATTTGTGGTCAAAGTGTCCTAAAAAAATTCAAACTATAGAAAGTTATAGACTCCTTTTGATGATATCAGCTATACAGAGGTCCCCTTTTGACCTCCTGAACATATTTCTGGCCAAAGAGTCCTCGATCTTGGGCTTTCTATACATACTCATAGACTCCTTCTGATGCTTCATAAGGCATATAGATGTCCATATCTGACCATTTGAACTTATTTGTGGTCAAAGTGTCCTCAAAAGTTTTCAAACTATAGAAAGTTATAGACTCCTTTTGATGATAAATCAGCTATACAGAGGTCCCTTTTTGACCTACTGAACATATTTCTGGCCAAAGAGTCCTCGATCTTGGGCTTTCTATACATACTCATAGACTCCTTCTGGTGCTTCATAAGCCATATAGATGTCCATATCTGACCTTTTGAACTTATTTGTGGTCAAAGTGTCCTAAAAAAAATTCAAACTATAGAAAGTTATAGACTCCTTTTGATGATATCAGCTATACAGAGGTCCCCTTTTGACCTCCTGAACATATTTCTGGCCAAAGAGTCCTCGATCTTGGGCTTTCTATACATACTCATAGACTCCTTCTGATGCTTCATAAGGCATATAGATGTCCATATCTGACCATTTGAACTTATTTGTGGTCAAAGTGTCCTCAAAAGTTTTCAAACTATAGAAAGTTATAGACTCCTTTTGATGATAAATCAGCTATACAGAGGGCCCCTTTTGACCTCCTGAACATGTTTCTGGCCAAAGAGTCCTCAATCTTGGGCTTTCTATACATACTCATAGATTCCTTCTGATGCTTCATAAGCCATATAGATGTGCATATCTGACCTTTTGAACTTATTTGTGGTCAAAGTGTCCTCAAAAGTTTTCAAACTATAGAAAGTTATAGACTCCTTTTGATGATAAATCAGCTATACAGAGGGCCCCCTTTGACCTCCTGAACATATTTCTGGCCAAAGAGTCCTCGATCTTGGGCTTTCTATACATACTCATAGACTCCTTCTGATGCTTGATAAGCCATATACATTTCCATATCTGACATTTTGAACTTATTTGTGGTCAAAGTGTCCTAAAATTTTTCTAACTATATAAAGTTATAGACTCCTTTTGATGATAAATCAGCTATACGGAGGGCCCTTTTTGACCTCCAGAACATATTTCTTGCCAAAGAGTCCTCGATCTTATGCTTTCTATACATACTCATAGACTCCTTCTGATAATTCATAAGTCAAATAGATGTCAATATCTGACCTGTTGAACTTTTTTGTGGTCAAAGTGTCCTAAAATTTTTCAAACTATATAAAGTTATAGACTCCTTTTGATGATAAATCAGCTATACAGCGGGCCCCTTTTGACCTCATGAACATAATTCTGGCCAAAGAGTCCTCGATCTTGGGCTTTCTATACATACTCATAGACTCCTTCTGATGCTTCATAAGCCATATAGATTTCCATATCTGACATTTTGAACATATTTGTGGTCAAAGTGTCCTAACATTTTTTCAAACTATAGAAAGTTATAGACTCCTTTTGATGATAAATCAGCTATACAGAGGTCCCCTTTTGACCTCCAGAACATATTTCTGGTCAAAGAGTCCTCGATCTTGGGCTTTCTATACATACTCATAGACTCCTTCTGATGCTTCATAAGCCATATAGATTTCCATATCTGACATTTTGAACATATTTGTGGTCAAAGTGTCCTAACATTTTTTCAAACTATAGTAAGTTATAGACTCCTTTTGATGATAAATCAGCTATACAGAGGTCCCCTTTTGACCTCCAGAACATATTTCTGGCCAAAGAGTCCTCGATCTTATGCTTCCTATACATACTCATAGACTCCTTCTGATGCTTCATAAGCCATATAGATGTCTATATCTGACCATTTGAACTTATTTGTGGTTAAAGTGTCCTAACATTTTTCAAAGTATATAAAGTTATAGACTCCTTTTGATGATAAGTCAGTTATACAGAGGTCCGCCTTTGACCTCCTGAACATATTTCTGGCCAAAGAGTCCTCAATCTTGGGCTTTCTATACATACTCATAGATTCCTTCTGATGCTTCATAAGCCATATAGATGTCCATATCTGACCTTTTGAACTTATTTGTGGTCAAAGTGTCCTCAAAATTTTTCAAACTATAGAAAGTTATAGACTCCTTTTGATGATAAATCAGCTATACAGAGGTCCCCTTTTGACCTCCAGAACATATTTCTGGTCAAAGAGTCCTCGATCTTGGGCTTTCTATACATACTCATAGACTCTTTCTGATGCTTCATAAGCCATATAGATTTCCATATCTGACCTTTTGAACTTATTTGTGGTTAAAGTGTCCTAACATTTTTTCAAACTATAGAAAGTTATAGACTCCTTTTGATGATAAATCAGCTATACAGAGTGCCCCTTTTGACCTCCAGAACATATTTCTGGCCAAAGAGTCCTCGATCTTATGCTTTCTATACATACTCATAGATTCCTTCTGATGCTTCATAAGCCATATAGATGTCCATATCTGACCTTTTGAACTTATTTGTGGTTAAAGTGTCCTAACATTTTTTCAAACTATAGAAAGTTATAGACTCCTTTTGATGATAAATTAGCTATACAGAGTGCCACTTTTGACCTCCAGAACATATTTCTGGCCAAAGAGTCCTCGATCTTATGCTTTCTATACATACTCATAGAGTCCTTCTGATGCTTCATAAGCCATATAGATGACCATATCTGACCTTTTGAACTTATTTGTGGTCAAAGTGTCTTAAAAAAAATTCTAACTATATAAAGTTATAGACTCCTTTTGATGATAAATCAGCTATACGGAGGGCCCTTTTTGACCTCCAGAACATATTTCTTGCCAAAGAGTCCTCGATCTTATGCTTTCTATACATACTCATAGACTCCTTCTGATAATTCATAAGCCATATAGATGTCCAAATCTGACCTGTTGAACTTTTTTGTGGTCAAAGTGTCCTAAAATTTTTCAAACTATATAAAGTTATAGACTCCTTTTGATGATAAATCAGCTATACAGAGGTCCCCTTTTGACCTCCAGAACATATTTCTGGTCAAAGAGTCCTCGATCTTGGGCTTTCTATACATACTCATAGACTCCTTCTGATGCTTCATAAGCCATATAGATTTCCATATCTGACATTTTGAACATATTTGTGGTCAAAGTGTCCTAACATTTTTTCAAACTATAGTAAGTTATAGACTCCTTTTGATGATAAATCAGCTATACAGAGGTCCCCTTTTGACCTCCAGAACATATTTCTGGCCAAAGAGTCCTCGATCTTATGCTTTCTATACATACTCATAGACTCCTTCTGATGCTTCATAAGCCATATAGATGTCTATATCTGACCATTTGAACTTATTTGTGGTTAAAGTGTCCTAACATTTTTCAAAGTATATAAAGTTATAGACTCCTTTTGATGATAAGTCAGTTATACAGAGGTCCGCCTTTGACCTCCTGAACATATTTCTGGCCAAAGAGTCCTCAATCTTGGGCTTTCTATACATACTCATAGATTCCTTCTGATGCTTCATAAGCCATATAGATGTCCATATCTGACCTTTTGAACTTATTTGTGGTCAAAGTGTCCTCAAAATTTTTCAAACTATAGAAAGTTATAGACTCCTTTTGATGATAAATCAGCTATACAGAGGTCCCCTTTTGACCTCCAGAACATATTTCTGGTCAAAGAGTCCTCGATCTTGGGCTTTCTATACATACTCATAGACTCTTTCTGATGCTTCATAAGCCATATAGATTTCCATATCTGACCTTTTGAACTTATTTGTGGTTAAAGTGTCCTAACATTTTTTCAAACTATAGAAAGTTATAGACTCCTTTTGATGATAAATCAGCTATACAGAGTGCCCCTTTTGACCTCCAGAACATATTTCTGGCCAAAGAGTCCTCGATCTTATGCTTTCTATACATACTCATAGATTCCTTCTGATGCTTCATAAGCCATATAGATGTCCATATCTGACCTTTTGAACTTATTTGTGGTTAAAGTGTCCTAACATTTTTTCAAACTATAGAAAGTTATAGACTCCTTTTGATGATAAATTAGCTATACAGAGTGCCACTTTTGACCTCCAGAACATATTTCTGGCCAAAGAGTCCTCGATCTTATGCTTTCTATACATACTCATAGAGTCCTTCTGATGCTTCATAAGCCATATAGATGACCATATCTGACCTTTTGAACTTATTTGTGGTCAAAGTGTCTTAAAAAAAATTCTAACTATATAAAGTTATAGACTCCTTTTGATGATAAATCAGCTATACGGAGGGCCCTTTTTGACCTCCAGAACATATTTCTTGCCAAAGAGTCCTCGATCTTATGCTTTCTATACATACTCATAGACTCCTTCTGATAATTCATAAGCCATATAGATGTCCAAATCTGACCTGTTGAACTTTTTTGTGGTCAAAGTGTCCTAAAATTTTTCAAACTATATAAAGTTATAGACTCCTTTTGATGATAAATCAGCTATACAGAGGGCCCCTTTTGACCTCCTGAACATAATTCTGGCCAAAGAGTCCTCGATCTTGGGCTTTCTATACATACTCATAGACTCCTTCTGATGCTTCATAAGCCATATAGATTTCCATATCTGACATTTTGAACATTTTTGTGGTCAAAGTGTCCTAACATTTTTTCAAACTATAGAAAGTTATAGACTCCTTTTGATGATAAATCAGCTATACAGAGGTCCCCTTTTGACCTCCAGAACATATTTCTGGTCATAGAGTCCTCGATCTTGGGCTTTCTATACATACTCATAGACTCCTTCTGATGCTTCATAAGCCATATAGATGACCATATCTGACCTTTTGAACTTATTTGTGGTCAAAGTGTCTTAAAAAAAATTCTAACTATATAAAGTTATAGACTCCTTTTGATGATAAATCAGCTATACGGAGGGCCCTTTTTGACCTCCAGAACATATTTCTTGCCAAAGAGTCCTCGATCTTATGCTTTCTATACATACTCATAGACTCCTTCTGATGCTTCATAAGCCATATAGATGTCCATATCTGACCTGTTGAACTTTTTTGTGGTCAAAGTGTCCTAAAATTTTTCAAACTATATAAAGTTATAGACTCCTTTTGATGATAAATCAGCTATACAGCGGGCCCCTTTTGACCTCATGAACATAATTCTGGCCAAAGAGTCCTCGATCTTGGGCTTTCTATACATACTCATAGACTCCTTCTGATGCTTCATAAGCCATATAGATTTCCATATCTGACATTTTGAACATATTTGTGGTCAAAGTGTCCTAACATTTTTTCAAACTATAGAAAGTTGTAGACTACTTTTGATGATAAATCAGCTATACAGAGGTCCCCTTTTGACATCCAGAACATATTTCTGGTCAAAGAGTCCTCGATCTTGGGCTTTCTATACATACTCATAGACTCCTTCTGATGCTTCATAAGCCATATAGATTTCCATATCTGACATTTTGAACATATTTGTGGTCAAAGTGTCCTAACATTTTTTCAAACTATAGAAAGTTATAGACTCCTTTTGATGATAAATCAGCTATACAGAGGTCCCCTTTTGACCTCCAGAACATATTTCTGGCCAAAGAGTCCTCGATCTTATGCTTTCTATACATACTCATAGACTCCTTCTGATGCTTCATAAGCCATATAGATGTCCATATCTGACCTGTTGAACTTATTTGTGGTCAAAGTGTCCTAAAATTTTTCAAACTATATAAAGTTATAGACTCCTTTTGATGATAAGTCAGCTATACAGAGGTCCGCCTTTGACCTCCAGAACATATTTCTGGCCAAAGAGTCCTCGATCTTGGGCTTTCTATACATACTCATAGATTCCTTCTGATGCTTCATAAGCCATATAGATGTCCATATCTGACCTTTTGAACTTATTTGTGGTTAAAGTGTCCTAACATTTTTTCAAACTATAGAAAGTTATAGACTCCTTTTGATGATAAATCAGCTATACAGAGTGCCCCTTTTGACCTCCAGAACATATTTCTGGTCAAAGAGTCCTCGATCTTGGGCTTTCTATACATACTCATAGACTCCTTCTGATGCTTCATAAGCCATATAGATTTCCATATCTGACATTTTGAACATATTTGTGGTCAAAGTGTCCTAACATTTTTTCAAACTATAGAAAGTTATAGACTCCTTTTGATGATAAATCAGCTATACAGAGGTCCCCTTTTGACCTCCAGAACATATTTCTGGCCAAAGAGTCCTCGATCTTATGCTTTCTATACATACTCATAGACTCCTTCTGATGCTTCATAAGCCATATAGATTTCCATATCTGACCTGTTGAACTTATTTGTGGTCAAAGTGTCCTAAACTTTTTCAAACTATAGAAAGTTATAGACTCCTTTTGATGATTAGTCAGCTATACAGAAGTCCGCCTTTGACCTCCTGAACATATTTCTGGCCAAAGAGTCCTCAATCTTGGGCTTTCTATACATACTCATAGATTCCTTCTGATGCTTCATAAGCCATATAGATTTCCATATCTGACCTTTTGAACTTATTTGTGGTCAAAGTTTCCTAAAATTTTTTCAAACTATAGAAAGTTATAGACTCCTTTTGATGATAAATCAGCTATACAGAGGTCCCCTTTTGACCTCCAGAACATATTTCTGGCCAAAGAGTCCTCGATCTTGGGCTTTCTATACATACTCATAGATTCCTTCTGATGCTTCATAAGCCATATAGATGTCCATATCTGACCTTTTGAACTTATTTGTGGTTAAAGTGTCCTAACATTTTTTCAAACTATAGAAAGTTATAGACTCCTTTTGATGATAAATCAGCTATACAGAGTGCCCCTTTTGACCTCCAGAACATATTTATGGCCAAAGAGTCCTCGATCTTATGCTTTCTATACATACTCATAGATTCCTTCTGATGCTTCATAAGCCATATAGATGTCCATATCTGACCTTTTGAACTTATTTGTGGTCAAAGTGTCCTCAAAATTTTTCAAACTATAGAAAGTTATAGACTCCTTTTGATGATAAATCAGCTATAAAGAGGTCCCCTTTTGACCTCCTGAACATGTTTCTGGCCAGAGAGTCCTCAATCTTGGGCTTTTTATACATACTCATAGATTCCTTCTGATGCTTCATAAGCCATATAGATTTCCATATCTGACCTTTTGAACTTATTTGTGGTCAAAGTGTCCTAAATTTTTTTCAAACTATAGAAAGTTATAAACTCCTTTTGATGATAAATCAGCTATACAGAGGTCCCCTTTTGACCTCCAGAACATATTTCTGGCCAAAGAGTCCTCAATCTTGGGCTTTCTATACATACTCATAGATTCCTTCTGATGCTTCATAAGCCATATAGATGTCCATATCTGACCTTTTGAACTTATTTGTGGTTAAAGTGTCCTAACATTTTTTAAAACTATAGAAAGTTATAGATTCCTTTTGATGATAAATCAGCTATACAGAGTGCCCCTTTTGACCTCCAGAACATATTTCTGGCCAAAGAGTCCTCGATCTTATGCTTTATACATACTCATAGAGTCCTTCTGATGCTTCATAAGCCATATAGATGACCATATCTGACCTTTTGAACTTATTTGTGGTCAAAGTGTCTTAAAAAAAATTCTAACTATATAAAGTTATAGACTCCTTTTGATGATAAATCAGCTATACGGAGGGCCCTTTTTGACCTCCAGAACATATTTCTTGCCAAAGAGTCCTCGATCTTATGCTTTCTATACATACTCATAGACTCCTTCTGATGCTTCATAAGCCATATAGATGTCCATATCTGACCTGTTGAACTTTTTTGTGGTCAAATTGTCCTAAAATTTTTCAAACTATATAAAGTTATAGACTCCTTTTGATGATAAATCAGCTATACAGAGGGCCCCTTTTGACCTCATGAACATAATTCTGGCCAAAGAGTCCTCGATCTTGGGCTTTCTATACATACTCATAGACTCCTTCTGATGCTTCATAAGCCATATAGATTTCCATATCTGACATTTTTAACTTATTTGTGGTCAAAGTGTCCTCAAAATTTTTCAAACTATATAAAGTTATAGACTCCTTTTAAAGATAAATCAGCTATACAGAGGTCCCCTTTTGACCTCCTGAACATATTTCTGGCAAAAGAGTCCTCGATCTTGGGCTTTCTATACATACTCATAGACTCCTTCTGATGCTTCATAAGCCATATAGATGTCCATATCTGACCTTTTGAACTTATTTGTGGTCAAAGTGTCCTAAAAAAAATTCAAACTATATAAAGTTATAGACTCCTTTTGATGATAAATCAGCTATACGGAGGGCCCTTTTTGACCTCCAGAACATATTTCTTGCAAAAGAGTCCTCGATCTTATGCTTTCTATACATACTCATAGACTCCTTCTGATAATTCATAAGCCATATAGATGTCAATATCTGACCTGTTGAACTTTTTTGTGGTCAAAGTGTCCTAAAATTTTTCAAACTATATAAAGTTATAGACTCCTTTTGATGATAAATCAGCTATACAGCGGGCCCCTTTTGACCTCATGAACATAATTCTGGCCAAAGAGTCCTCGATCTTGGGCTTTCTATACATACTCATAGACTCCTTCTGATGCTTCATAAGCCATATAGATTTCCATATCTGACATTTTGAACATATTTGTGGTCAAAGTGTCCTAACATTTTTTCAAACTATAGAAAGTTGTAGACTCCTTTTGATGATAAATCAGCTATACAGAGGTCCCCTTTTGACCTCCAGAACATATTTCTGGCCAAAGAGTCCTCGATCTTGGGCTTTCTATACATACTCATAGACTCCTTCTGATGCTTCATAAGCCATATAGATGACCATATCTGACCTTTTGAACTTATTTGTGGTCAAAGTGTCTTAAAAAAAATTCTAACTATATAAAGTTATAGACTCCTTTTGATGATAAATCAGCTATACGGAGGGCCCTTTTTGACCTCCAGAACATATTTCTTGCCAAAGAGTCCTCGATCTTATGCTTTCTATACATACTCATAGACTCCTTCTGATGCTTCATAAGCCATATAGATGTCCATATCTGACCTGTTGAACTTTTTTGTGGTCAAAGTGTCCTAAAATTTTTCAAACTATATAAAGTTATAGACTCCTTTTGATGATAAATCAGCTATACAGCGGGCCCCTTTTGACCTCATGAACATAATTCTGGCCAAAGAGTCCTCGATCTTGGGCTTTCTATACATACTCATAGACTCCTTCTGATGCTTCATAAGCCATATAGATTTCCATATCTGACATTTTGAACATATTTGTGGTCAAAGTGTCCTAACATTTTTTCAAACTATAGAAAGTTGTAGACTACTTTTGATGATAAATCAGCTATACAGAGGTCCCCTTTTGACATCCAGAACATATTTCTGGTCAAAGAGTCCTCGATCTTGGGCTTTCTATACATACTCATAGACTCCTTCTGATGCTTCATAAGCCATATAGATTTCCATATCTGACATTTTGAACATATTTGTGGTCAAAGTGTCCTAACATTTTTTCAAACTATAGAAAGTTATAGACTCCTTTTGATGATAAATCAGCTATACAGAGGTCCCCTTTTGACCTCCAGAACATATTTCTGGCCAAAGAGTCCTCGATCTTATGCTTTCTATACATACTCATAGACTCCTTCTGATGCTTCATAAGCCATATAGATGTCCATATCTGACCTGTTGAACTTATTTGTGGTCAAAGTGTCCTAAAATTTTTCAAACTATATAAAGTTATAGACTCCTTTTGATGATAAGTCAGCTATACAGAGGTCCGCCTTTGACCTCCAGAACATATTTCTGGCCAAAGAGTCCTCGATCTTGGGCTTTCTATACATACTCATAGATTCCTTCTGATGCTTCATAAGCCATATAGATGTCCATATCTGACCTTTTGAACTTATTTGTGGTTAAAGTGTCCTAACATTTTTTCAAACTATAGAAAGTTATAGACTCCTTTTGATGATAAATCAGCTATACAGAGTGCCCCTTTTGACCTCCAGAACATATTTCTGGTCAAAGAGTCCTCGATCTTGGGCTTTCTATACATACTCATAGACTCCTTCTGATGCTTCATAAGCCATATAGATTTCCATATCTGACATTTTGAACATATTTGTGGTCAAAGTGTCCTAACATTTTTTCAAACTATAGAAAGTTATAGACTCCTTTTGATGATAAATCAGCTATACAGAGGTCCCCTTTTGACCTCCAGAACATATTTCTGGCCAAAGAGTCCTCGATCTTATGCTTTCTATACATACTCATAGACTCCTTCTGATGCTTCATAAGCCATATAGATTTCCATATCTGACCTGTTGAACTTATTTGTGGTCAAAGTGTCCTAAACTTTTTCAAACTATAGAAAGTTATAGACTCCTTTTGATGATTAGTCAGCTATACAGAAGTCCGCCTTTGACCTCCTGAACATATTTCTGGCCAAAGAGTCCTCAATCTTGGGCTTTCTATACATACTCATAGATTCCTTCTGATGCTTCATAAGCCATATAGATTTCCATATCTGACCTTTTGAACTTATTTGTGGTCAAAGTTTCCTAAAATTTTTTCAAACTATAGAAAGTTATAGACTCCTTTTGATGATAAATCAGCTATACAGAGGTCCCCTTTTGACCTCCAGAACATATTTCTGGCCAAAGAGTCCTCGATCTTGGGCTTTCTATACATACTCATAGATTCCTTCTGATGCTTCATAAGCCATATAGATGTCCATATCTGACCTTTTGAACTTATTTGTGGTTAAAGTGTCCTAACATTTTTTCAAACTATAGAAAGTTATAGACTCCTTTTGATGATAAATCAGCTATACAGAGTGCCCCTTTTGACCTCCAGAACATATTTATGGCCAAAGAGTCCTCGATCTTATGCTTTCTATACATACTCATAGATTCCTTCTGATGCTTCATAAGCCATATAGATGTCCATATCTGACCTTTTGAACTTATTTGTGGTCAAAGTGTCCTCAAAATTTTTCAAACTATAGAAAGTTATAGACTCCTTTTGATGATAAATCAGCTATAAAGAGGTCCCCTTTTGACCTCCTGAACATGTTTCTGGCCAGAGAGTCCTCAATCTTGGGCTTTTTATACATACTCATAGATTCCTTCTGATGCTTCATAAGCCATATAGATTTCCATATCTGACCTTTTGAACTTATTTGTGGTCAAAGTGTCCTAAATTTTTTTCAAACTATAGAAAGTTATAAACTCCTTTTGATGATAAATCAGCTATACAGAGGTCCCCTTTTGACCTCCAGAACATATTTCTGGCCAAAGAGTCCTCAATCTTGGGCTTTCTATACATACTCATAGATTCCTTCTGATGCTTCATAAGCCATATAGATGTCCATATCTGACCTTTTGAACTTATTTGTGGTTAAAGTGTCCTAACATTTTTTAAAACTATAGAAAGTTATAGATTCCTTTTGATGATAAATCAGCTATACAGAGTGCCCCTTTTGACCTCCAGAACATATTTCTGGCCAAAGAGTCCTCGATCTTATGCTTTATACATACTCATAGAGTCCTTCTGATGCTTCATAAGCCATATAGATGACCATATCTGACCTTTTGAACTTATTTGTGGTCAAAGTGTCTTAAAAAAAATTCTAACTATATAAAGTTATAGACTCCTTTTGATGATAAATCAGCTATACGGAGGGCCCTTTTTGACCTCCAGAACATATTTCTTGCCAAAGAGTCCTCGATCTTATGCTTTCTATACATACTCATAGACTCCTTCTGATGCTTCATAAGCCATATAGATGTCCATATCTGACCTGTTGAACTTTTTTGTGGTCAAATTGTCCTAAAATTTTTCAAACTATATAAAGTTATAGACTCCTTTTGATGATAAATCAGCTATACAGAGGGCCCCTTTTGACCTCATGAACATAATTCTGGCCAAAGAGTCCTCGATCTTGGGCTTTCTATACATACTCATAGACTCCTTCTGATGCTTCATAAGCCATATAGATTTCCATATCTGACATTTTTAACTTATTTGTGGTCAAAGTGTCCTCAAAATTTTTCAAACTATATAAAGTTATAGACTCCTTTTAAAGATAAATCAGCTATACAGAGGTCCCCTTTTGACCTCCTGAACATATTTCTGGCAAAAGAGTCCTCGATCTTGGGCTTTCTATACATACTCATAGACTCCTTCTGATGCTTCATAAGCCATATAGATGTCCATATCTGACCTTTTGAACTTATTTGTGGTCAAAGTGTCCTAAAAAAAATTCAAACTATATAAAGTTATAGACTCCTTTTGATGATAAATCAGCTATACGGAGGGCCCTTTTTGACCTCCAGAACATATTTCTTGCAAAAGAGTCCTCGATCTTATGCTTTCTATACATACTCATAGACTCCTTCTGATAATTCATAAGCCATATAGATGTCAATATCTGACCTGTTGAACTTTTTTGTGGTCAAAGTGTCCTAAAATTTTTCAAACTATATAAAGTTATAGACTCCTTTTGATGATAAATCAGCTATACAGCGGGCCCCTTTTGACCTCATGAACATAATTCTGGCCAAAGAGTCCTCGATCTTGGGCTTTCTATACATACTCATAGACTCCTTCTGATGCTTCATAAGCCATATAGATTTCCATATCTGACATTTTGAACATATTTGTGGTCAAAGTGTCCTAACATTTTTTCAAACTATAGAAAGTTGTAGACTCCTTTTGATGATAAATCAGCTATACAGAGGTCCCCTTTTGACCTCCAGAACATATTTCTGGCCAAAGAGTCCTCGATCTTATGCTTTCTATACATACTCATAGACTCCTTCTGATGCTTCATAAGCCATATAGATGTCCATATCTGACCTGTTGAACTTATTTGTGGTCAAAGTGTCCTAAAATTTTTCAAACTATAGAAAGTTATAGACTCCTTTTGATGATAAGTCAGCTATACAGAGGTCCGCCTTTGACCTCCTGAACATATTTCTGGCCAAAGAGTCCTCAATCTTGGGCTTTCTATACATACTCATAGATTCCTTCTGATGCTTCATAAGCCATATAGATGTCCATATCTGACCTTTTGAACTTATTTGTGGTCAAAGTGTCCTCAAAATTTTTCAAACTATAGAAAGTTATAGACTCCTCTTGATGATAAATCAGCTATACAGAGTGCCCCTTTTGACCTCCAGAACATATTTCTGGCCAAAGAGTCCTCGATCTTATGCTTTCTATACATACTCATAGATTCCTTCTGATGCTTCATAAGCCATATAGATGTCCATATCTGACCTTTTGAACTTATTTGTGGTCAAAGTGTCCTCAAAATTTTTCAAACTATAGAAAGTTATAGACTCCTTTTGATGATAAATCAGCTATACAGAGGTCCCCTTTTGACCTCCAGAACATATTTCTGGTCAAAGAGTCCTCGATCTTGGGCTTTCTATACATACTCATAGACTCCTTCTGATGCTTCATAAGCCATATAGATTTCCATATCTGACCTTTTGAACTTATTTGTGGTCAAAGTGTCCTAAAAATTTTTCAAACCAAATAAAGTTATAGACTCCTTTTGATGATAAATCAGCTATACAGAGGGCCCTTTTGACCTCCAGAACATATTTCTGGCCAAAGAGTCCTCGATCTTGGGCTTTCTATACATACTCATAGACTCCCTCTGGTGCTTCATAAGCCATATAGATGTCCATATCTGACCTTTTGAACTTATTTGTGGTCAAAGTGTCCTAAAAAAAATTCAAACTATAGAAAGTTATAGACTCCTTTTGATGATATCAGCTATACAGAGGTCCCCTTTTGACCTCCTGAACATATTTCTGGCCAAAGAGTCCTCGATCTTGGGCTTTCTATACATACTCATAGGCTCCTTCTGATGCTTCATAAGGCATATAGATGTCCATATCTGACCATTTGAACTTATTTGTGGTCAAAGTGTCCTAAAAAAAATTCAAACTATATAAAGTTATAGATTCCTTTTGATGATAAGTCAACTATACAGAGGTCCCCTTTTGACCTCCTGAACATGTTTCTGGCCAAAGAGTCCTCAATCTTGGGCTTTCTATACATACTCATAGATTCCTTCTGATGCTTCATAAGCCATATAGATGTCCATATCTGACCTTTTGAACTTATTTGTGGTCAAAGTGTCCTCAAAAGTTTTCAAACTATAGAAAGTTATAGACTCCTTTTGATGATAAATCAGCTATACAGAGGGCCCCCTTTGACCTCCTGAACATATTTCTGGCCAAAGAGTCCTCGATCTTGGGCTTTCTATACATACTCATAGACTCCTTCTGATGCTTCATAAGCCATATACATTTCCATATCTGACATTTTGAACTTATTTGTGGTCAAAGTGTCCTAAAATTTTTCAAACTATATAAAGTTATAGACTCCTTTTGATGATGAATCAGCTATACGGAGGGCCCTTTTTGACCTCCAGAACATATTTCTTGCCAAAGAGTCCTCGATCTTATGCTTTCTATACATACTCATAGACTCCTTCTGATAATTCATAAGTCAAATAGATGTCAATATCTGACCTGTTGAACTTTTTTGTGGTCAAAGTGTCCTCAAAATTTTTCAAACTATAGAAAGTTATAGACTCCTTTTGATGATAAATCAGCTATACAGAGGTCCCCTTTTGAACTCCAGAACATATTTCTGGTCAAAGAGTCCTCGATCTTGGGCTTTCTATACATACTCATAGACTCCTTCTGATGCTTCATAAGCCATATAGATTTCCATATCTGACCTTTTGAACTTATTTGTGGTCAAAGTGTCCTAAAATTTTTTCAAACTATAGAAAGTTATAGACTCCTTTTGATGATAAATCAGCTATACAGAGGTCCCCTTTTGACCTCCAGAACATATTTCTGGCCAAAGAGTCCTCAATCTTGGGCTTTCTATACATACTCATAGATTCCTTCTGATGCTTCATAAGCCATATAGATGACCATATCTGACCTTTTGAACTCATTTGTGGTCAAAGTGTCTTAAAAAAAATTCTAACTATATAAAGTTATAGACTCCTTTTGATGATAAATCAGCTATACGGAGGGCCCTTTTTGACCTCCAGAACATATTTCTGGCCAAAGAGTCCTCGATCTTATGCTTTCTATACATACTCATAGACTCCTTCTGATAATTCATAAGCCATATAGATGTCCATATCTGACCTGTTTAACTTTTTTGTGGTCAAAGTGTCCTAAAATTTTTCAAACTATATAAAGTTATAGACTCCTTTTGATGATAAATCATCTATACAGAGGGCCCCTTTTGACCTCATGAACATAATTCTGGCCAAAGAGTCCTCGATCTTGGGCTTTCTATACATACTCATAGACTCCTTCTGATGCTTCATAAGCCATATAGATTTCCATATCTGACATTTTGAACTTATTTGTGGTCAAAGTGTCCTAAAATGTTTTCAAACTATAGAAAGTTATAGACTCCTTTTGATGATAGATCAGCTATACAGAGGGCCCCTTTTGACCTCCAGAACATATTTCTGACCAAAGAGTCCTCGATCTTATGCTTTCTATACATACTCATAGACTCCTTCTGATGCTTCATAAGCCATATAGATGTCCATATCTGACCTGTTGAACTTATTTGTGGTCAAAGTGTCCTAAAATTTTTCAAATTATATAATGTTATAGACTCCTTTTGATGATAAGTCAGCTATACAGAGGTCCCCCTTTGACCTCCTGAACATATTTCTGGCCAAAGAGTCCTCAATCTTGGGCTTTCTATACATACTCATAGTCCAACTCCTTCTGATGCTTCATAAGCCATATAGATGTCCATATCTGACCTTTTGAACTTATTTCTGGTCAAAGTGTCCTCAAAATTTTTTCAAACTATATAAAGTTATAGTCTCCTTCTGATGATAAATCAGCTATACAGAGGTCCCCTTTTGACCTACTGAACATATTTCTGGCCAAAGAGTCCTAAAAGATTAACCCTATACATTCAGACTGATATCTTCGGATGTTATATCATCCTGACAAAAGTCCATATTTGACCTACCGAATTTTTTTCTGGCCAAGGAGTGAGTACTCGAAACTTGACCTTTCCATATATACTTGTTGACTCTTTCTGATGTTACGTCAGACATACAGAATTCCATATTTGACCCAAGGAACATATTTCTTGCCAAAGAGTCCTCGATCTTGGGCTTTCTATACATACTCATAGACTCCTTCTGATGCTTCATAAGCCATATAGATGTCCATATCTGACCTTTTGAACTTATTTCTGGTCAAAGTGTCCTCAAAATTTTTCAAACTATATAAAGTTATAGACTCCTTCTGATAATAAATCAGCTATACAAAGGTCACCTTTTGACTTTCTGAACATATTTCTGGCCAAAGAGTTCTTGAACATTATCTTGCTATACTACAGATTGACTTCTTGTGATGTTATATTAACCAGCCAGTAGTCTATTTTTGACCTACTGAACATATTTCTAGCCAGAGACCGTGAACATCAACTCACTTTACATATAGACTGACTTCTCGTAATGTAAAATCAGGCAGACAGTAGTCCACATTTGACTGATTGAAAAAAAAATTGACCAAAGAGTTCTCAAAAGGATTTTGTCTATCATAAATGTATAGACTCCTTCTGATGTTAAATCAGCCATACAGATGTCCATATTTGACCTTCTGAACATATTTCTGGCCAGAGACCTTGAACATTTACCTTACTATTTATATTTCTCCTACCATAAAGACTTATCGTGATGTTATGTCAGCCAGAATGTAGCCATATGACTGATTTCACATGTTTTTGGCCAAAGAATCCTCAAAATGTGTTTTACTCTTAGAAACTCATAGACTCCTTCTGATGTTAAATCAGCCATACAGAAGTCCATATTTGACCCAAGGAATATATTTATGGCCATAGAGTTCTCGATCTTGACCTTTCTATACATACTCATAGACTCCTTCTAATGTTACATAAGCCATATAGATATCCATATCTGACCTTTTGAACTTATTTCTGGTTATCAAAAGTTTTTAAACTATATAAAGTTATAGACTCTTTCTAATGATAAATCAGCTATTCAGAGGTCCCCTTTTGACCTACTGAACATATTTCTGGCCAAAGAGTCCTAAAAGATTAACACTATACATTCAGACTGATATCTTCGGATGTTATATCATCCTGACAAAAGTCCATATTTGACCTACCGAATTTTCTTCTGGCCAAAGAGTCCTCGATCTTGGGCTTTCTTTACATACTCATAGACTCCTTCTGGTGCTTCATAAGCCATATAGATGTCCATATCTGACCTTTTGAACTTATTTGTGGTCAAAGTGTCCTAAAAAAAATTCAAACTATAGAAAGTTATAGACTCCTTTTGATGATAAATCAGATATACAAGAGAGCCCCTTTTGACCTCATGAACATAATTCTGGCCAAAGAGTCCTCGATCTTGGGCTTTCTATACATACCCATAGACTCCTTCTGATGCTTCATAAGCCATATAGATTTCCATATCTGACCTTTTGAACTTATTTGTGGTCAAAGTGCCCTCAAAATTTTTCAAACTATTTAAAGTTATAGTCTCCTTCTGATAATAAATCAGCTATACAAAGGTCACCTTTTGACCTTATGAACATATTTCTGGCCAAAGAGTTCTTTATTATCTTGCTATACTACAGATTGACTTCTTGTGATGTTATATTAACCAGTCAGTAGTATATTTTTGACCTACTGAAAATATTTCTGGCCAGAGTCTGTGAACATTAACTCACTATACAATATAGACTGACTTCTTGCAATGCCAAACCAGGCAGGCAGTAGTCCATATTTGACCGATTGAAAAAAAATTTGACCAAAGAGTTCTCAAAAGGATTTTGTCTATCATAATCTATAGACTCCTTCTGATGTTAAATCAGTCATACAGAAGTCCATATTTGACCTACCGAAAATATTACTGGCCAAAGAGTTCTTAAAGATTAACACTATACATTCAGATTGATATCTTCGGATGTTATATCATCATGACAAAAGTCCATATTTGACATACTGAAATTTTTTCTGGTCAAAGAGTCTAAACTTGACCATTCTATATATACTCATTGACTCTTTCTGATTCTTCATTAGCTATATAGATGTCCATATCTGGCGAATTGAAAATATTTTTGGCAAAAAGGTCCTCACAAGTTAACTTACTAAATACTCATAGACTTCTTCTGATGATACATCACTTTAGGTATGTGACCCTCTGAATATATTTTTGGCCAAAAAATCACTGAACATTAACTATCTATACATATTGACTCAAGAGTCAAAATTTGACCTCTTTTGGTCTGATTTATCATCAGATGGAGTCTATAATTTTACATAGTTTAAAAACTTTTGAGGAACCTTTGACCAGAAATAATAATAGGTCATAAATATGGACATAAATATGGCTTATGAAGAATCAGAAGGAGACTATGAGTATGTATAGAAAGTTCAAGATTGGCCACAAATATGTCCCTTGGGTCAATTATGGACTTCTTTATGGCTGATGTAACATCAGATGGAGTAATGTATAGAAAGAAACAGCATAAGGAGTCAATGAGCATGTATAGAATGTTCAAGATCGAGGACTCTTTTACTAGAAATATTTTCAGTAGGTAAATTATGGAGTACTCTCTGGCTGATGAAGCACTAAAAGGAGTCAATGAGCTTGTAAAGAAAGTTCAAAATCGAGGACTCTTTTACCAGAAATATTTTCAGTAGGTAAATTATGGAGTACTCTATGGCTGATGAAGCACTAAAAGGAGTCAATGAGCATGTATAGAAAGTTCAAGTGCATAGACTCGTTGGCCAGAAAAAAAAAAAAAAAATGTCATTATGGACAGTTGTCTGGCCGATGTACTATCTGAAGGAGTCTATAAGTGTGAATAGAAAGTTCAAGATCAAGGACTCTTCAGTCAGAAATATGTTCAACATGTTAAATCTGAACTACTTTATGGCTAAAGAAACAAAATAAGGCGTCACTGAGAATGTATAGAAAGTTCAAAATCGAGGACTCTTTTACCAGAAATATTTTCAGTAGGTCCATTATTGACTACTGTCTGGCTGATGAAACACTAAAAGGAGTCAATTAGCATGTACAAAATTTTCAAGTCAGAAATATGTTCAACATGTCAAATCTGGACTTCTGTATGGCTAAAGAAACAAAATAAGGCATCACTGAGAATGTATAGAAAGTTCAAGATCGAGAACTCTTTTACTTCAATAGTCAATATCTACAATTGTCTGGCCGATGTACTATCTGAAAGAGTCTATAAGTATGAATAGAAAGTTCAAGATCGAGGAATCTTCGGTCAGAAATATGTTCATTATGTCAAATCAGAACTACTGCATGGCTGATGAAACACCAGAAAGAGTCTATGAGTATGTTTAAAAGGTTCAAGATCGAGGACTCTTTTGCCAGAAATATGTTTAGTGGGTCAAATATGGACTGCTGTCTGGCTGATGAATCAGAAGTCAATGAAGATTGAGGAAGAAGATTATGAATAGAAAGTTCAAGTTCAAAGACTCTTCAGGTAGATATATGTTCAGTGGGTCAATTATCTATATGGAGTCACTGAGAATCTATAGAAAGTTCAAGACAGAGGACTCTTTTACTATAAATATGTTCAGATGGTCAATTATGGACTATTGTCTGCTTGTGAAACATCAGAAGGAGTCAATGAGCCTATATAGAAAGTTCAAGTTCAAGACTCTTCGGGCAGCAATATGTTCAGTAGGTCAATTATGGACTAATGTCTGGCTGATGAAACACTAAAAGAAATCAATTAGCATGTACAGAATGTTCAAGTTCATGGACTTGTTGGCCAGAAATATGTTTAATAATTAATATGGACAATTGTCTGTCCGATGTACTTTCTGAAAGAGTCTATAATTATGAATAGAAAGTTCAAGATCAAAGACTCTTTGGTCAGAAATATGTTCAACATGTCAAATCTGGACTTCTGTATGGCTGAAGAAACATCAGAAGTAAATGATTATGATCTATAGAAAAGTTCAAGTTCATAGACTCTTCGGGCAGAAAAATGTTCAGTAGGTCAATTGTGGACATATCTGGCTGATGAAACATCAGAAGGAGTATGTATAGAAAGAATAAGATCAAGGTCTCTTTGGCCAGAAATATGTTCAATTGATCAAATTTTGAAATACTATATTGCTGTTGTAAAATCAGGAGTCATTGAGTATGTATTGAAAAATGTTCATAGACTCATTGGTCAGAAATAGGTTTAATAGGTCATATTGATACAATACAATACAATAATGTTTTGCTATTGTAACATCAGAAGGAGTCAATGTATAGAGAAATCAAGATTATAAACCCATCGCTCAGAAATGAGTTTAGTAGTCAATTATGGATCATTTTTTGGCTGAAGTACTATCTGAAAGCGTCTATGAGTAGCCTATGTATAGAAAGATCAAGGACTCTTCCAGACAGAAATATGTTCAATTGTCAAATATGGATAATAGCCTGGGTGATGAAAAATCAGAAGGAGATAGTAATTATGTATAGATAATTAAAGTTCTAGGTCTCTTTGTCCAGATATATGTTCAATGGGTCAAATTTGGACTAACAATATGGTTGATTTAACATCAAAAGTAGTCGATGAGAATGCATATAAACATACCTTTTGATGACTCTTTTGGCCAGAAATATGTTCTCTTGGTCAAATATGGACTACTGTATGGTGGATGTAAAATCAAAAATAGTCTAGGAGAAGGAGCAGTAAGTTAAACTTTGATGATTCTTTTGCCAGAAATATGTTCAGTAGGTCAATAATTAACTTCTGTCTCAATGATGAAACATCAGAACAAGCCTATGATTATGTATAGAACGATCAAGATCGAGGACACTTTGGTTATAGAAATGTTCAATAGGTCAAATTTGAACTATACTGTATGGCTGATGAAACATCAGAAGGATTGTAAGAGCAAATAGTCTAGAAATTTAAAGTTCAAGGTCTCATGTCTAGAAATATGTTCAAAATATAAAATTTGAACTACTGTTCAAATACATTGGATAGCAGATTGGATAGAAGATACATAAATTAACAAGTCTACAAGTATGTTTAGAAAGTTCAAGATCGAGGACTCTATGGTCAGAAATATATTTAATGGGTCAAGTATGGACATCTTTCAGGCTGATGAAACATCGGAAGCTGTCAATGAGCATGTACAGAAAGGTCAAGATCAGGGACTCTTTGACCAGAAATATGTTAGTAGGTTAAATATGGACTTTTGTATGGCTAATGTATTATTAAGAGAAGTCAATAAGCAGAGAAAGTTAATGTTCAAAGACTCTTTGGCCAAAAATGTGTTCAGTAGTTCAAATAGGATCCTCTGTATGGCTGAATTAACATAATAAGAAACCCTTTGAGGACCATTTGACCAGAAATAAGTTTAATAGGTCAAATATGGAATTCTATATGTGGCTTATGAACCATCAGAAGGAGTCTATGAGTTAGAATGCAAAGATCAAGATTGAGGACTCTTTTTTATCAGAAGGAGTCAATAACTTTATACAGTTTGAAAAATTTTGAGGACACTTTGACCAGAAATAAGTTCAAAATGTCAGATATGGACATCTATATGGCTTATGAAGCATCAGAAAGAGTCTATGAGTATGTATAGAAAGCCCAAGATCGAGGACTCTTTGGCAAGAAATATGTTCCTTGGGTCAAATATGAAATTCTGTATGTCTGACGTAACATCAGAAAAAGTCAACAATATGGAAAGGTCAAGTTTCGAGTACTCACTACTTGGCCAGGTAAAAATTTGTTAGGTCAAATATGGGGTTTTTTTCAGGATGATATAACATTCGAGGATATCAGTCTGAATGTATAGTGTTAATCTTTTAGGACTCTTTGGCCAGAAACATGTTCAGGAGGTCAAAAGGGGACCTTTGTATAGCTGACATCATCAAAAGGAGTCTATAACTTTCTATAGTTTGAAAAATTTTGAGGACACTTTGACCACAAATAAGTTCAAAAGGTCAGATATGGACATCTATATGGCTTATGAAGCATCAGAAGGAGTCTATGAGTATGTATAGAAAGCCCAAGATCGAGGACTCTTTGGCCAGAAATATGTTCTGGAGGTCAAAAGGGGACCTCTGTATAGCTGATTTATCATCAAAAGGAGTCTATAACTTTCTATAGTTTGAAAAAATGTTAGGACACTTTGACCACAAATAAGTTCAAAAGGTCAGATATGGACATCTATATGCCTTATGAAGCATCAGAAGGAGTCTATGAGTATGTATAGAAAATGCAAGACCAAGGACTCTTTGGCTAGAAATATGTTCAGTAGGTCAAAAGGGGCCCTCTGTATAGCTGATTTATCATCAAAAGGAGTCTATAACTTTCTATAGTTTGAAAAAATGTTAGGACACTTTGACCACAAATAAGTTCAAAAGGTCAGATATGGACATCTATATGGCTTATGAAGCACCAGAAGGAGTCTATGAGTATGTATAGAAAGCATAAGATCGAGGACTCTTTGGCCAGAAATATGTTCTGGAGGTCAAAAGAGGACCTCTGTATAGCTGATTTATCATCAAAAGGAGTCTATCATTTTATATAGTTTGAATTTTTTTTAGGACACTTTGACCACAAATAAGTTCAAAATGTCAGATATGGAAATCTATATGGCTTATGAAGCATCAGAAGGAGTCCATGAGTATATAAAGCCCAAGATCGAGGATTCTTTGGCCAGAAACATGTTCAGGAGTTCAAAGGGGACCTCTTTATAGCTGATTTATCATCAAAAGGAGTCTATAACTTTATTTGGTTTGAAAATGTTTTAGGACACTTTGACCACAAATGAGTTCAAAAGGTCAGATATGGACATCTATATGGCTTATGAAGCATCAGAAGAAGTTGGATTATGAGTATTTATAGAAAGCCCAAGATTGAGGACTCTTTTGCCAAAAATATGTTCAATCAGTCTAATATGGACTACTGTCTGGCTTATATAACATCACAAGAAGTCAGTCTTGTATGTTTTGTAAGTTAATGTTCATGGACTCTTTATCCAGAAATGTGTTCAGTGGACTTCTGTATGGCTGATGTAACATCAGAAAGATTCTACGAGAATGTATAGAAAGTTTAAGATCGATTACACTTGGGTCAGAAATATGTGCAATATGTGAAATAAGTTTGACCAAACATGGACTACTGTCTTGCTAATACAACATCACAAGAAGTCAGTAAGAACTCTTTGGACAGAAAATATGTTCTGTAGGTCAAAGAGGGACCTCTGTAGGCCTGATTTGGCATTTCACAATAACTAACATATTCATTTTTTCTTTTAAGGGAAATTATTGCATTTACCTCTTGCGTTACAATGCATAGAATAAACTACTTCATACCTCATGTGCAATGAAAACATAACATGAGTGTTGCATTGCACAAACGATCTAAGAATTAGCGTTGAATAATAATGTATTATTATTATATCAAACTATATCAGTTAGATCTTTTATGCAGTGGAATGTAACTCCAAAAATGGTATCTCTTCAATGCATATCGGAATGAGATAGTTATTGTATGTTTGTGATGCACTCATAGCTTATATGTTATTCTTCAATGCACAACGTTAGATCGTTTGTGCAATGCAATGCAACAACACACATTATCTCTTTAATGAACATGGGAATGATTTAGTTCTGGTGTGCAATGCAATGCGAAAAGTGCATAACCTATATGTTTTTCTTCAGTGCACAACGGGAGATCGTTTGTGCAATGCAATGCAACAACACACATACCATCTATTTAATGAACATGGGAATGGTTAAGTTCTAGTGTGCAATGCAATGCAATGCAATGCAACAACACACGTTATCTCTTTAATGAACATGGGAATGATTTAGTTCTGGTATGCAATGCAATGCAATGCGACAAGTGCATAACCTATATGTTATTCTTCAGTGCACAACGTTAAATCGTTAGTGCAATGCAATGCAACAACACACATACCATCTATTTAATGAACATGGGAATGGTTAAGTTCTAGTGTGCAATGCAATGCAATGCAAAAAGTGCATATCCTATATGTTATTCTTCAGTGCACAACGTTACATCGCTAGTGCAAAGCAATGCAATGCAATGCAACAACACACATATCATCTCTTTAAAGAACAGGGGAATGATTTAGTTTTGGTGTGCAATGCAATGCGAAAAGTGCATAACCTATATGTTATTGTTCAGTGCACAACGTTAGATCGCTAGTGCAATGCAATGCAACAACACACGTTATCTCTTTAATGAACATGGGAATGATTTAGTTCTGGTATGCAACGCAATGCAATGCGAAAAGTGCATAACCTATATGTTATTCTTCAGTGCACAACGTTATATCGTTAGTGCAAAGCAATGCAAATCAATATAATGCAATACAATGCAATGCAAAAACCCTCATTATGTCTTTAATCAACATGGGAATGAGGTAGTTCTGATGTGCAATGCAATGCGAAAAGTGCATAACCTATATGTTATTCTTCAGTGCACAACGTTAGATCGTTAGTGCAATGCAATGCAATGCAATGCAGTGCAAAGCAAAGCAATGCAAATCAATGCAATGCAATGCAATGCAATGCAATGCAATGCAATGCAATGCAATACAATGCAATGCAACAACACACATCATCTCTTTAATGAACATGGGAATGATTTAGTTCTGGTCTGCAATGCAATGCAATGCAAAAAGTGCATAACCTATATGTTTTTCTTCAGTGCACAACGTTAGATCGTTAGTGAAATGCAATGCAATACAATGCAATGCAACAACACACGTTATGTCTTTAATCAACATGGGAATGAGGTAGTTCTGGTGTGCAATGCAAAAAGTGCATAACCTATATGTTATTCTTCAGTGCACAAAGTTAGATCGTTAGTGCAATGCAATTCAATGCAATGCAATGCAATGCAATGCAATGCAATGCAATGCAATGCAATGCAACAACACACATATCATCTCTATAATGAACTTGGGAATGATTTTGTTCTGGTGTGCAATGCAATGCGAAAAGAGCATAACCTATATGTTATTCTTCAGTGCACAAAGTTAGATCGTTAGTGCAATGCAATGCAGTGCAAATCATTGCAAATCAATGCAATGCAATGCAATGCAACAACACACGTTATGTCTTTAATGAACATGGGAATGATTTAGTTCTGGTGTGCAATGCAATGCAGTGCAAAAAGTGCATACCTATATGTTATTCTTCAGTGCACAACGTTAGATCGTTATTGCAATGCAGTGCAATGCAGTGCAATGCAGTGCAAAGCAATGCAAAGCAATGCAAAGCAATGCAAAGCAATGCAAAGCAATGCAAAGCAATGAAAGCAATGCAAAGCAATGCAAAGCAATGCAAAGCAATGCAATGCAATGCAATGCAATGCAATGCAATGCAATGCAATGCAATGCAATGCTATACAATGCAATGCAACAACACACGTTATGTCTTTAATAAACATGGGAATGATTTAGTTCTGGTGTGCAATGCAATGCAATTCAAAAAGTGCATAACCTATATGTTTTTCTTCAGTGCACAACGTTAGATCGTTAGTGCAATGCAACAACACACGTTATGTCTTTAATCAACATGGGAATGATTTTGTTCTGGTGTGCAAATGCACTGCGAAAAGAGCATAACCTATATGTTATTCTTCAGTGCACAAAGTTAGATCGTTAGTGCAATGCAATGCAATTCAATGCAATGCAACAACACACGTTTTGTCTTTAATCAACGTGGGAATGAGGTAGTTCTGGTGTGCAATGCAATGCAATGCAAAAAGTGCATTACCTATATGTTATTCTTCAGTGCACAACGTTATATCGTTAGTAGTGATTTTGTTCTGGTGTGCAATGCAATGCGAAAAGAGCATAACCTATATGTTATTCTTCAGTGCACAAAGTTAGATCGTTAGTGCAATGCAATGCAATGCAATGCAATGCAATGCAACAACACACGTTATGTCTTTAATCAACATGGGAATGAGGTAGTTCTGGTGTGCAATGCAATGCAATGCAAAAAGTGCATAACCTATATGTTATTCTTCAGTGCACAAAGTTAGATCGTTAGTGCAATTCAATGCAGTGCAAATCATTGCAAATCAATGCAATGCAATGCAATGCAACAACACACGTTATGTCTTTAATGAACATGGGAATGATTTAGTTCTGGTGTGCAATGCAGTGCAAAAAGTGCATACCTATATGTTATTCTTCAGTGCACAACGTTAGATCCTTAGCAATGCAAAGCAATAAAAGCAATGAAAGCAATGCAAAGCAATGCAATGCAATGCAAAAACACTCGTTATGTCTTTAATCCACATGAGAATGAGGTAGTTCTGGTGTGCAATGCAATGCAATGCAAAAAGTGCATAACCTATATGTTATTCTTCAGTGCACAAAGTTAGATCGTTAGTGCAATGCAATGCAATTCAATGCAATGCAATGCAATGCAATGCAACAACACACATATCATCTCTATAATGAACTTGGGAATGATTTTGTTCTGGTGTGCAATGCAATGCGAAAAGAGCATAACCTATATGTTATTCTTCAGTGCACAAAGTTAGATCGTTAGTGCAATGCAATGCAATGCAATGCAACAACACACGTTATGTCTTTAATCAACATGGGAATGAGGTAGTTCTGGTGTGCAATGCAATGCAATGCAAAAAGTGCATTACCTATATGTTATTCTTCAGTGCACAACGTTATATCGTTAGTGCAATGCAATGCAATGCAATGCAATGCAATGCAATGCAATGCAGTGCAAAGCAATGCAAATCAATATAATGCAATACAATGCAATGCAAAAACCCTCATTATGTCTTTAATCAACATGGGAATGAGGTAGTTCTGATGTGCAATGCAATGCGAAAAGTGCATAACCTATATGTTATTCTTCAGTGCACAACGTTAGATCGTTAGTGCAATGCAATGCAATGCAATGCAGTGCAAAGCAATGCAAATCAATGCAATGCAATGCAATGCAATGCAATGCAATGCAATGCAATACAATGCAATGCAACAACACACATCATCTCTTTAATGAACATGGGAATGATTTAGTTCTGGGCTGCAATGCAATGCAATGCAAAAAGTGCATAACCTATATGTTTTTCTTCAGTGCACAACGTTAGATCGTTAGTGAAATGCAATGCAATACAATGCAATGCAACAACACACGTTATGTCTTTAATCAACATGGGAATGAGGTAGTTCTGGTGTGCAATGCAATGCAATGCAAAAAGTGCATAACCTATATGTTATTCTTCAGTGCACAAAGTTAGATCGTTAGTGCAATGCAATTCAATGCAATGCAATGCAAAGCAATGCAATGCAATGCAATGCAACAACACACATATCATCTCTATAATGAACTTGGGAATGATTTTGTTCTGGTGTGCAATGCAATGCGAAAAGAGCATAACCTATATGTTTTTCTTCAGTGCACAAAGTTAGATCGTTAGTGCAATGCAATGCAATGCAACAACACACGTTATGTCTTTAATCAACATGGGAATGAGGTAGTTCTGGTGTGCAATGCAATGCAGTGCAAAAAGTGCATACCTATATGTTATTCTTCAGTGCACAACGTTAGATCGTTAGTGCAATGCAATGCAATGCAATGCAATGCAGTGCAAAGCAATGCAAAGCAATGCAAAGCAATGCAAAGCAATGCAATGCAATGCAATGCAATGCATTGCAATGCAATGCAATGCAATGCTATACAATGCAATGCAACAACACATGTTATGTCTTTAATAAACATGGGAATGATTTAGTTCTGGTGTGCAATGCAATGCAATTCAAAAAGTGCATAACCTATATGTTTTTCTTCAGTGCACAACGTTAGATCGTTAGTGCAATGCAACAACACACGTTATGTCTTTAATCAACATGGGAATGATTTTGTTCTGGTGTGCAAATGCACTGCGAAAAGAGCATAACCTATATGTTATTCTTCAGTGCACAAAGTTAGATCGTTAGTGCAATGCAATGCAATGCAATGCAACAACACACGTTATGTCTTTAATCAACATGGGAATGAGGTAGTTCTGGTGTGCAATGCAATGCAATGCAAAAAGTGCATAACCTATATGTTATTCTTCAGTGCACAACGTTAGATCGTTAGTGCAATGCAATGCAATGCAATGCAACAACACACATATCATCTCTATAATGAACTTGGGAATGATTTTGTTCTGGTTTGCAATGCAATGCGAAAAGAGCATAACCTATATGTTATTCTTCAGTGCACAGCGTTAGATCGTTAGTGCAATGCAATGCAATGCAATGCAATGCAACAACACACGTTATCTCTTTAATGAACATGAGAATGATTTAGTTCTGGTGTGCAATGCAATGCAAAAAGTGCATAACCTATATGTTATTCTTCAGTGCACAACGTTAGATCGTTAGTGCAATGCAATTCAATTTAATGCAATGCAAAAAGTGCATAACCTATATGTTTTTCTTCAGTGCACAACGTTAGATCGTTAGTGCAATGCAATGCAGTGCAAATCATTGCAAATCAATGCAATGCAATGCAATGCAACAACACACGTTATGTCTTTAATGAACATGGGAATGATTTAGTTCTGGTGTGCAATGCAATGCAGTGCAAAAAGTGCATACCTATATGTTATTCTTCAGTGCACAACGTTAGATCGTTAGTGCAATGCAATGCAATGCAATGCAATGCAATGCAATGCAGTGCAAAGCAATGCAAAGCAATGCAAAGCAATGAAAGCAATGCAAAGCAAAGCAATGCAAAGCAATGCAATGCAATGCAATGCAATGCATTGCAATGCAATGCAATGCAATGCAATGCTATACAATGCAATGCAACAACACACGTTATGTCTTTAATAAACATGGGAATGATTTAGTTCTGGTGTGCAATGCAATGCAATTCAAAAAGTGCATAACCTATATGTTTTTCTTCAGTGCACAACGTTAGATCGTTAGTGCAATGCAACAAAACACGTTATGTCTTTAATCAACATGGGAATGATTTTGTTCTGGTGTGCAAATGCACTGCGAAAAGAGCATAACCTATATGTTATTCTTCAGTGCACAAAGTTAGATCGTTAGTGCAATGCAATGCAATGCAATGCAACAACACACGTTATGTCTTTAATCAACATGGGAATGAGGTAGTTCTGGTGTGCAAATGCACTGCGAAAAGAGCATAACCTATATGTTATTCTTCAGTGCACAAAGTTAGATCGTTAGTGCAATGCAATGCAATGCAATGCAACAACACACGTTATGTCTTTAATCAACATGGGAATGAGGTAGTTCTGGTGTGCAATGCAATGCGAAAAGTGCATAACCTATATGTTATTCTTCAGTGCACAACGTTAGATCGTTAGTGCAATGCAATGCAAAGCAGTGTAAAGCAATGCAAATCAATATAATGCAATACAATGCAATGCAAAAACCCTCGTTATGTCTTTAATTAACATGGGAATGAGGTAGTTCTGGTGTGCAATGCAATGCAATGCAAAAAGTGCATAACCTATATGTTATTCTTCAGTGCACAACGTTAGATCGTTGGTGCAATGCAATGCAATGCAATGCAACAACACACATATCATCTCTATAATGAACTTGGGAATGATTTTGTTCTGGTGTGCAATGCAATGCGAAAAGAGCATAACCTATATGTTATTCTTCAGTGCACAGCGTTAGATCGTTAGTGCAATGCAATGCAATGCAATGCAATGCAATGCAACAACACACGTTATCTCTTTAATGAACATGAGAATGATTTAGTTCTGGTGTGCAATGCAATGCAATGCAAAAAGTGCATAACCTATATGTTATTCTTCAGTGCACAACGTTAGATCGTTAGTGCAATGCAATTCAATTTAATGCAATGCAAAAAGTGCATAACCTATATGTTTTTCTTCAGTGTACATCGTTAGATCGTTAGTGCAATGCAATGCAATGCAATGCAATGCAATGCAATGCAATGCAATGCAATGCAACACACATATCATCTCTATAATGAACTTGGGAATGATTTTGTTCTGATGTGCAATGCAATGCGAAAAGAGCATAACCTATATGTTATTCTTTAGTGCACACCGTTAGATCGTTAGTACAATGCAATGCAATGCAGTGCCAAGCATTGCAAATCAATGCAATGCAATGCAATGCAATGCAACAACACACGTTATGTCTTTAATGAACATGGGAATGATTTAGTTCTGGTGTGCAATGCAATGCAATGCAAAAAGTTCATACCCTATATGTTATTCTTCAGTGCACAACGTTAGATCGTTAGTGCAATGCAATGCAATGCAATGCAGTGCAAAGCAATGCAAATCAATATAATGCAATGCAACAACACTCGTTATGTCTTTAATCAACATGGCAATGAGGTAGTTCTGGTGTGCAATGCAATGCGACAAGTGCATAACCTATATGTTATTCTTCAGTGCACAACGTTAGATCGTTAGTGCAATGCAATGCAATGCAACAACACACATATCATCTCTATAATGAACTTGGGAATGATTTTGTTCTGGTGTGCAATGCAATGCGCAAAGAGCATAACCTATATGTTATTCTTCAGTGCACAACGTTAGATCGTTTGTGCAATGCAATGTAATGCAATGCAACAACACACGTTATCTCTTTAATGAACATGAGAATGATTTAGTTCTGGTGTGCAATGCAATGCAATGCAAAAAGTGCATAACCTATATGTTATTCTTCAGTGCACAACGTTAGAACGTTAGTGCAATGCAATTCAATTCAATGCAATGCAAAAAGTGCATAACCTATATGTTTTTCTTCAGTGCACAACATTAGATCGTTAGTGCAATGCAATGCAATACAAATGCAATGCAATGCAACAACACACGTTATGTCTTTAATCAACATGGGAATGAGGTAGTTCTGGTGTGCAATGCAATGCAATGCGAAAAGAGCATAACCTATATGTTATTCTTCATTGCACAACGTTAGATCGTTAGTGCAATGCAATTCAATTCAATGCAATGCAATGCAATGCAATGCAAAAAGTGCATAACCTATATGTTTTTCTTCAGTGCACAGCGTTAGATCGTTAGTGCAATGCAACAACACACGTTATGTCTTTAATCAACATGGGAATGAGGTAGTTCTGGTGTGCAATACAATGCAATGCGAAAAGAGCATAACCTATATGTTATTCTTCATTTCACAACGTTAGATCGTTTGTGCAATGCAATGCACCAGCAAACATTATCTCTTTAATGAACATGGGAATGATTTAGTTCTGGTGTGCAATGCAATGAAATGCAAAAAGTGTATATAAAACCTATATGTTATTCTTCAGTGCACAACGTTAGATCGTTAGTGCAATGCAATGCAATACAGTGCAAAGCATTGCAAATCAATGCAATACAAAGCAATGCAATGCAATGCAATGCAATGCAACAACACACGTTATTTTTTTAATGAACATGGGAATGATTAAGTTCTGGTGTGCAATGCAATGCGAAAAGAGCATAACCTATATGTTATTCTTCAGTGCACAACATTAGATCGTTTGTGCAATGCAATGCAATGCAATGCAATGCAATGCAATGCACCAACAAACGTTATCTCTTTAATGAACATGGGAATGATTTAGTTCTGGTGTGCAATGCAATGAAATGCAAAAAGTGCATAAACCTTTTGTTATTCTTCAGTGCACAACGCTAGATCGTTAGTGCAATGCAATGCAGTGCAAAGCAATGCAAATCAATGCAATGCAATACAATGCAATGCAAAAACACTCGTTATGTCTTTAATCAACATGGGAATGAGGTAGTTCTGGTGTGCAATGCAATGCAATGCAAAAAGTGCATAACCTATATGTTTTTCTTCAGTGCACTGCGTTAGATCGTTAGTGCAATGCAATTCAATGCAATGCAATGCAATGCAATGCAATGCAAAAAGTGCATAACCTATATGTTATTCTTCAGTGCACAACGTTAGATCGTTAGTGCAATGCAATGCAATACAGTGCAAAGCATTGCAAATCAATGCAATACAAAGCAATGCAATGCAATGCAATGCAATGCAACAACACACGTTATGTTTTTAATGAACATGGGAATGATTAAGTTCTGGTGTGCAATGCAATGCGAAAAGAGCATAACCTATATGTTATTCTTCAGTGCACAACATTAGATCGTTTGTGCAATGCAATGCAATGCAATGCAATGCAATGCAATGCAATGCAATGCACCAACAAACGTTATCTCTTTAATGAACATGGGAATGATTTAGTTCTGGTGTGCAATGCAATGAAATGCAAAAAGTGCATAAACCTTTTGTTATTCTTCAGTGCACAACGCTAGATCGTTAGTGCAATGCAATGCAGTGCAAAGCAATGCAAATCAATGCAATGCAATACAATGCAATGCAATGCAAAAACACTCGTTATGTCTTTAATCAACATGGGAATGAGGTAGTTCTGGTGTGCAATGCAATGCAATGCAAAAAGTGCATAACCTATATGTTTTTCTTCAGTGCACAGCGTTAGATCGTTAGTGCAATGCAATTCAATGCAATGCAATGCAATGCAATGTAATGCAAAAAGTGCATAACCTATATGTTATTCTTCAGTGCACAACGTTAGATCGTTAGTGCAATGCAATGCAATACAGTGCAAAGCATTGCAAATCAATGCAATACAAAGCAATGCAATGCAATGCAATGCAATGCAACAACACACGTTATGTTTTTAATGAACATGGGAATGATTAAGTTCTGGTGTGCAATGCAATGCGAAAAGAGCATAACCTATATGTTATTCTTCAGTGCACAACATTAGATCGTTTGTGCAATGCAATGCAATGCAATGCAATGCAATGCAATGCAATGCACCAACAAACGTTATCTCTTTAATGAACATGGGAATGAGGTAGTTCTGGTGTGCAATGCAATGCAATGCAAAAAGTGCATAACCTATATGTTATTCTTCAGTGTACAACGTTAGATCGTTAGTGCAATGCAATTCAATGCAATGCAATGCAATGCAATGCAATGCAAAAAGTGCATAACCTATATGTTATTCTTCAGTGCACAACGTTAGATCGTTAGTGCAATGCAAATCAATGCAATGCAATGCAATGCAATGCAATGCAATGCAATGCACCAACAAACGATATCTCTTTAATGAACATGGGAATGATTTAGTTCTGGTGTGCAATGCAATGAAATGCAAAAAGTGCATAAACCTTTTGTTATTCTTCAGTGCACAACGCTAGATCGTTAGTGCAATGCAATGCAGTGCAAAGCAATGCAAATCAATGCAATGCAACACAATGCAATGCAAAAACACTCGTTATGTCTTTAATCAACTTGGGAATGAGGTAGTTCTGGTGTGCAATGCAATGCAATGCAAAAAGTGCATAACCTATATGTTATTCTTCAGTGCACAACGTTAGATCGTTAGTGCAATGCACATCAATGCAATGCAATGCAATGCAATGCACCAACAAACGATATCTCTTTAATGAACATGGGAATGATTTAGTTCTGGTGTGCAATGCAATGAAATGCAAAAAGTGCATAAACCTTTATGTTATTCTTCAGTGCACAACGCTAGATCGTTAGTGCAATGCAATGCAGTGCAAAGCAATGCAAATCAATGCAATGCAATACAATGCAATGCAATGCAACAACACACATATCATCTCTATAATGAACTTGGGAATGATTTTGTTCTGGTGTGCAATGCAATGCGAAAAGAGCATAACCTATATGTTATTCTTCAGTGCACAAAGTTAGATCGTTAGTGCAATGCAATGCAATGCAGTGCAAAGCATTGCAAATCAATGCAATGCAACAACACACGTTATGTTTTTAATGAACAAGGGAATGATTAAGTTCTGGTGTGCAATGCAATGCGAAAAGAGCATAACCTATATGTTATTCTTCAGTGCACAACATTAGATCGTTAGTGCAATGCAATGCAATGCAATGCAATGCACCAACAAACGTTATCTCTTTAATCAACATGGGAATGAGGTAGTTCTGGTGTGCAATGCAATGCGAAAAGTGCATAACCTATATGATATTCTTCAGTGCACAACGTTAGATCGTTAGTGCAATGCAATGCAATGCAATGCAACAACACACATATCATCTCTATAATGAACTTGGGAATTATTTTGTTCTGGTGTGCAATGCAATGGAAAAAGTGCATAACCTATATGTTTTTCTTCAGTGCACAACCTTAGATCGTTAGTGCAATGTAATGCAATGCAATGCAATGCAATGCAACTACACACATATCATCTCTATAATGAACATGGGAATGATTTTGTTCTGTGTGCAATGCAATGCAATGCGAATTATGCATCTATAAGTTATTCTTCAGTGCACAACGTTAGATCGTTTGTGCAATGCAATTGCAACAACACATATGTTATCTCTTTAATGACCATGGGAATGAGTTAGTTCTGGAGTGCAATGCAATGCAATGCGAAAAGTGCATAACATATGTTATTCTTCAGTGCACAAAGTTAGATCGTTAGTGCAATGCAATGCAATGCAATGCAATGGCAGTGCAAAGCAATGCAATGCAATGCAGTGCAAAGCAATGCAAATCAATGCAATGCAACAACACATTATCTCTTTAATGAACATGGGAATGATTTAGTTCTGGTGTGCAATGCAATGCAGTGCGAAAAGTGCATAACATATGTTATTCTTCAGTGCACAAAGTTAGATCGTTAGTGCAATGCAATGCAATGCAATGCAATGTAATGCAATGCAATGCAGTGCAAAGCAATGCAATGCAATGCAGTGCAAAGCAATGCAAATCAATGCAATGCAACAACACACGTTATGTCTTTAATCAACATGGGAATGAGGTAATTCTGGTGTGCAATACAATGCAATGCGAAAAGAGCATAACCTATATGTTATTCTTCAGTGCACAACGTTAGATCGTTTGTGCAATGCAATGCACCAACAAACGTTATCTCTTTAATGAACATGGGAATGATTTAGTTCTGGTGTGCAATGCAATGAAATGCAAAAAGTGCATAACCTATATGTTATTCTTCAGTGCACAAAGTTAGATCGTTAGTGCAATGCAATGCAATGCAATGCAATTCAATGCAATGCAATGCAATGCAATGCAATGCAATGCAACAACACACATATCATCTCTATAATGAACTTGGGAATGATTTTGTTCTGGTGTGCAATGCAATGCAGAGCAAAAAGTGCATACCTATATGTTATTCTTCAGTGCACAATGTTAGATCGTTAGTGCAATGCAATGCAATTCAATGCAATGCAATGCAATGCAATGCAATGCAATGCAATGCAACAACACACATATCATCTCTATAATGAACTTGGGAATGATTTTGTTCTGGTGTGCAATGCAATGCAGAGCAAAAAGTGCATACCTATATGTTATTCTTCAGTGCACAACGTTAGATCGTTAGTGCAATGCAATGCAATACAGTGCAAAGCATTTCAAATCAATGCAATGCAAAGCAATACAATGCAATGCAATGCAATGCAATGCAATGCAACAACACACGTTATGTTTTTAATGAACAAGGGAATGATTAAGTTCTGGTGTGCAATGCAATGCGAAAAGAGCATAACCTATATGTTATTCTTCAGTGCACAACATTAGATCGTTTGTGCAATGCAATGCAATGCAATGCAATGCACCAACAAACGTTATCTCTTTAATGAACATGGGAATGATTTAGTTCTGGTGTGCAATGCAGTGAAATGCAAAAAGTGCATAACCTATATGTTATTCTTCAGTGCACAACCTTAGATCGTTAGTGCAATGCAAATCAATGCAATGCAATGCAATGCAATGCAATGCAATGCAATGCACCAACAAACGATATATCTTTAATGAACATGGGAATGATTTAGTTCTGGTTGTGCAATGCAATGAAATGCAAAAAGTGCATAAACCTTTATGTTATTCTTCAGTGCACAACGCTAGATCGTTAGTGCAATGCAATGCAGTGCAAAGCAATGCAAATCAATGCAATGCAATACAATGCAATGCAAAAACACTCGTTATGTCTTTAATCAACATGGGAATGAGGTAGTTCTGGTGTGCAATGCAATGCGAAAAGAGCATAACCTATATGTTATTCTTCAGTGCACAAAGTTAGATCGTTAGTGCAATGCAATGCAATGCAGTGCAAAGCATTGCAAATCAATGCAATGCAATGCAGTGCAATGCAACAACACACGTTATCTCTTTAATGAACATGGGAATGATTTAGTTCTGGTATGCAATGCAATGCAATGCAAAAAGTGCATAACCTATATGTTTTTCTTCAGTGCACAACGTTAGATCGTTAGTGCAATGTAATGCAATGCAATGCAAAGCAAAGCAAAGCAATGCAATGCAATGCAATGCAATGCAACTACACACATATCATCTCTATAATGAACATGGGAATGATTTTGTTCTGTGTGCAATGCAATGCAATGCGAATTATGCATCTATAAGTTATTCTTCAGTGCACAACGTTAGATCGTTTGTGCAATGCAATTGCAACAACACACATATCATCTCTATAATGAACTTGGGAATGATTATGTTCTGGTGTGCAATGCAATGCGAAAAGAGCATAACCTATATGTTATTCTTCAGTGCACAACGTTAGATCGTTTGTGCAATGCAATGGCAACAACACATATGTTATCTCTTTAATGACCATGGGAATGAGTTAGTTCTGGTGTGCAATGCAATGCAATGCGAAAAGTGCATAACATATGTTATTCTTCAGTGCACAAAGTTAGATCGTTAGTGCAATGCAATGCAATGCAATGCAATGTAATGCAATGCAATGCAATGCAATGCAGTGCAAAGCAATGCAAATCAATGCAATGCAACAACACACATTATCTCTTTAATGAACATGGGAATGATTTAGTTCTGTTGTGCAATGCAATGCAATGCAAAAAGTGCATAACCTATATGTTTTTCTTCAGTGCACAACGTTAGATCGTTTGTGCAATGCAATGCAATGCAACAACACACGTTATCTTTTTAATGAACATGAGAATGATTTAGTTCTGGTGTGCAATGCAATGCAATGCAAAAAGTGCATAACCTATATGTTATTCTTCAGTGCACAACGTTAGATCGTTAGTGCAATGCAATTCAATGCAATGCAATGCAATGCAATGCAATGCAATGCAATGCAATGCAATGCAACAACACACATATCATCTCTATATTGAACTTGGGAATGATTATGTTCTGGTGTGCAATGCAATGCGAAAAGAGCATAACCTATATGTTATTCTTCAGTGTACAACGTTAGATCGTTTGTGCAATGCAATGCAATGCACCAACAAACGTTATCTCTTTAATGAACATGGGAATGATTTAGTTCTGGTGTGCAATGCAATGAAATGCAAAAAGTGCATAACCTATATGTTATTCTTCAGTGCACAAAGTTAGATCGTTAGTGCAATGCAATGCAATGCAGTGCAAAGCATTGCAAATCAATGCAATGCAATGCAATGCAACAACACATATCATCTCTATAATGAACTTGGGAATGATTATGTTCTGGTGTGCAATGCAATGCGAAAAGAGCATAACCTATATGTTATTCTTCAGTGCACAACGTTAGATCGTTTGTGCAATGCAATGCAATACAATGCAACAACACACATATCATCTCTATAATGAACTTGGGAATGATTTAGTTCTGGTGTGCAATACAATGCAATGCAAAAAGTGCATAACCTATATCTTATTCTTCAGAGCACAACGTTAGATCGTTAGTGCAATGCAATGCAATGCAATGCAGTGCAAAGCAATGCAAATCAATATAATGCAATACAATGCAATGCAAAAACCCTCGTTATGTCTTTAATCAACATGAGAATGATTTAGTTCTGGTGTGCAATGCAATGCAATGCAAAAAGTGCATAACCTATATGTTATTCTTCAGTGCACAACGTTAGATCGTTAGTGCAATGCAATACAATGTAGTGCAAAGCAATGCAATGCAACAACACACGTTATGTTTTTAATGAACATGGGAATGATTTAGTTCTGGTGTGCAATGCAATGCAAAAAGTGCATATCCTATATGTCTTTCTTCAGTGCACAACGTTAGATCGTTTGTGTAATCTAATGCAATGCAATGCAAAGCAAAGCAATGCAATGCAATGCAATGCAATGCAATGCATCAACACACATATCATCTCTATAATGAACATGGGAATGATTTTGTTCTGGTGTGCAATGCAATGCAAATGCGAAAAGTGCATAACCTATATGTTATTCTTCAGTGCACAACGTTAGATCGTTTGTGCAATGCAATTGCAACAACATATATGTTATCTCTTTAATGAACATGGGAATGAGTTAGTTCTGGTGTGCAATGCAATGTAATACACGAAGTGCATAGCCTATCAAAGAGTCCTCGATCTTGGGCTTTCTGTACATACTCATAGACTCCTTCTGATGCTTCATAAGCCATATAGATGTCCAATATCTGACCTTTTGAACTTATTTGTGGTCAAAGTGTCCTCAAAATTTTTCAAACTATATAAAGTTATAGACTCCTTTTGATGATAAATCAGCTATACAGAGGTCCCCTTTTGACCTCCTGAACATATTTCTGGCCAAAGAGTCCTCGATCTTGGGCTTTCTATACATACTCATAGACTCCTTCTGATGCTTCATAAGCCATACAGATGTCCATATCTGACCTTTTGAACTTATTTGTGGTCAAAGTGTCCTAAAAAAAATTCAAACTATATAAAGTTATAGACTCCTTTTGATGATAAATCAGCTATACAGAGGTCCCCTTTTGACCTCCTGAACATATTTCTGGCCAAAGAGTCCTTGATCTTGGGCTTTCTATACATACTCATAGACTCCTTCTGATGCTTCATAAGCCATATAGATGTCCATATCTGATCTTTTGAACTTATGGTCAAAGTGTCCTAACATTTTTTCAAATTATAGAAAGTTATAGACTCCTTTTTATGATAAATCAGCTATACAGAGGGCCCCTTCTGACCTCCTGAACATATTTCTGGCCAAAGAGTCCTCGATCTTGCGTTTTCTATACATACTCATAGACTCCTTCTGATGATTCATAAGCCATATAGATGTCCATATCTGACCTTTTGAACTTATTTGTGGTCAAAGTGTCCTCAACATTTTTCAAACTATAGAAAGTTATAGACTCCTTTTGATGATAAATCAGCTATACAGAGGTCCCCTTTTGACCTCCTGAACATATTTCTGGCCAAAGAGTCTTGAGCTTTCTATACATACTCATAGATTCCTTCTGATGCTTCATAAGCCATATAGATGTCCATATCTGACCTTTTGAACTTATTTGTGGTCAAAGTGTCCTAAAAAAATTCAAACTATATAAAGTTATAGACTCCTTTTAAAGATAAATCAGCTATACGGAGGTCCCCTTTTGACCTCCTGAACATATTTCTGGCCAAAGAGTCCTCGATCTTGGGCTTTCTATACATACTCATAGACTCCTTCTGATGCTTCATAAGCCATATAGATGTCCATATCTGACCTTTTGAACTTATTTGTGGTCAAAGTGTCCTCAAAAGTTTTCAAACTATAGAAAGTTATAGACTCCTTTTGATGATAAATCAGCTATACAGAGGTCCCCTTTTGACCTACTGAACATATTTTTGGCCAAAGAGTCCTCGATCTTGGGCTTTCTATACATACTCATAGACTCCTTCTGATGCTTCATAAGCCATATAGATGTCCATATCTGACCTTTTGAACTTATTTGTGGTCAAAGTGTCCGAACATTTTTTCAAACTATATAAAGTTATAGACTCCTTTTGATGATACATCAGCTATATAGAGGGCCCCTTTTGACCTACTGAACATATTTTTGGCCAAAGAGTCCTCGATCTTGGGCTTTCTATACATACTCATAGTCCAACTCCTTCTGATGCTTCATAAGCCATATAGATGTCCATATCTGACCTTTTATAAGTTTAAAAGGTCAGATATGGACATCTATATGGCTTATGAATCTGGTCAAAGTGTCCTCAAAATTTTTCAAACTATATAGACTCCTTCTGATAATAATCAGCTATACAAAGGTCACCTTTTGACCTTCTGAACATATTTCTGGCCAAATAGTTCTTGACCATTATCTTGCTATACTACAGATTGACTTCTTGTGATGTTATATTAACCACTTAATGGTCACCAATATCTTCTTGTGATATTATATTAAATAGTAGTCTATTTTTGACCTACTGAACATATTTCTGGCCAGTCCGTGAACATCAACTCACTATACATATAGACTGACTTCTCGTAATGTAAAATCAGGCAGACAGTAGTCCATATTTGACTGATTGAAAAAAAATTTGACTGAAGAGTTTTTTACCAAAGAGTTCTCAAAAGGATTTTGTCTATCATAAATGTATAGACTCCTTTTGATGTTAAATCAGCCATACAGAAGTCCATATTTGACCTTCTGAACATATTTCTGGCCAGAGACCTTGAACATTTACCTTACTATTTATATTTCTCCTACCATAAAGACTTCTTGTGATGTTATGTCAGCCAGACTGTAGCCATATTTGACTGATTTAACATGTTTTTGGCCAAAGAATCCTCAAAATGTTTTTTACTCTTAGAAACTCATAGACTCCTTCTGATGTTAAATCAGCCAATATATTCCTTGGGTCCATATTTGACCCAAGGAATATATTTATGGCCATAGAGTTCTCGATCTTGACCTTTCTATACATACTCATAGACTCCTTCTAATGTTACATAAGCCATATAGATATCCATATCTGACCTTTTGAACTTATTTCTGGTCATCAAAAGTTTTTAAACTATATAAAGTTATAGACTCTTTCTGATGATAAATCAGCTATACAGAGGTCCCCTTTTGACCTACTGAACATATTTCTGGCCAAAGAGTCCTAAAAGATTAACACTATACATTCAGACTGATATCTTCGGATGTTATATCATCCTGAAAAAAGTCCATAACTTTCTATAGTTTGAAAAATGTTGAGGACACTTTGACCACAAATAAGTTCAAAAGGTCAGATATGGACATCTATATGGCTTATGAAGCATCAGAAGGAATCTATGAGTATGTATAGAAAGCCCAAGATTGAGGACTCTTTGGCCAGAAACATGTTCAGGAGGTCAAAAGGGGACCTCTGTATAGCTGACTTATCATCAAAAGGAGTCTATAACTTTCTATAGTTTGAAAAAATATTAGGACACTTTGACCACAAATAAGTTCAAAAGGTCATATATGGACATCTATATGGCTTATGAAGCATCAGAAGGAGTTGGACTATGAGTATGTATAAAAAGCCCAAGATCGAGGACTCTTTGGTCAAAAATATGTTCCTTGGGTCAAATATGGACTTCTGTATGGCTGACGTAACATAAGAAAGAGTCAACTAGTATATATAGAACGGTCAAGGTTCGAGTACTCCTTGGTCAGAAAAATTTTTCAGTATGTCAAAAATGGACTTTTGTCAGGATGATATAACATCTTTAAGGGCTCTTTGGCCAGAAATATGTTCAGTAGGTCAAAAGCGTACGTATGTATAGCTCATTGTTATAACATTATGTGCTTTGCACAAACGATCTAACGTTGAGCATCATTAAAGAAACATAGGTTATGCACTTCATGCATTGCATTGCATTGCACACCAGAACTAACTCAATCCCATGTTCATTAGAGAGATAACATGTGTTGTTGCTTTGCACAAACTGTCTAACGTTGTGCTTAGAAGTATAACATATAGTCTGTGCACTACTTGCATTGGATTGCACAACAGAACTAACTCGATCCCATGTTCATTAAAGAGATAACGTGTGTTGTTGCATTGCATTGCATTGCACACACAATCAGTTGTGCATTGAAGAATAACATAGGCTATGCACTTCTTGCATTGCATTGCACACCATAACTAAATAATTCCAATGTTCATTAAAGAAATAACGTGTGTTGTTGCATTGGATTGCATTGCAATGCATTACATTGCATTACATTTTATTGCATTGCATTGCCCTAACGTTCTAACTTTGTGCACTGAAGAATAACATATAAGTTATGCACTTTTCGCATTGCATTTCATTGCACACCAGAAACTAACTCATTCCCATATTCATTAAAGAGATAACATATGTGTTGTTGCAATTGCATTGCACAAACAATCTAACGTTGTGCACTGAAGAATAACATATGCACTTTTCGCATTGCATTGCACACCAGAACTACCTCATTCCCATGTTGATTAAAGACATAACGAGTGTTTTTGCATTGCATTGATTTGCATTGCTTTGCACTGCATTGCATTGCACTAACGATCTAGCGTTGTGCACTGAAGAATAACATAAAGGTTTATGCACTTTTTGCATTTCATTGCATTGCACACCAGAACTAAATCATTCCCATGTTCATTAAAGAGATATCGTTTGTTGGTGCATTGCATTGCATTGCATTGCATTGCATTGCATTGATTTGCATTGCTTTGCACTGCATTGCATTGATTTGCATTGCACTAACGATCTAACGTTGTGCACTGAAGAATAACATATAGGTTATGCACTTTTTGCATTGCAATGCATTGCACACTAGAACTACCTCATTCCCATGTTGATTAAAGACATAACGTGTGTTGTTACATTGCATTGTATTGCATTGCATTGCATTGCATTGCATTGCATTGCATTGCACTAACGATCTAACGTTGTGCACTGAAGAAAAACATATAGGTTATGCACATTTTGCATTGCATTGCATTGCACACCAGAACTAAATCATTCCCATGTTGATTAAAGACATAACGTGTGTTGTTGCATTGCATTGTATTGTATTGCATTGTATTGCATTGATTTGCACTGCATTGCATTGCATTGCATTGCACTAACGATCTAACGTTGTGCACTGAAGAATAACATATAGGTTATGCACTCTTTGCATTGCATTGCATTGCACACCAGAACTAAATCATTCCCATGTTCATTAAAGAGATGCTATGTGTGTTGTTGCATTGCATTGCTTTGCATTGCATTACATTGCATTGCATTGCATTGCATTGCATTGCATTGAATTGCATTGCACTAACGTTGTGCACTGAAGAATAACATATAGGTTATGCACTTTTTGCATTGCATTGCATTGCACACCAGAACTAAATCATTCCCATGTTGATTAAAGACATAACGTGTGTTGTTGCATTGCATTGTATTGCATTGCATCGCTTTGCACTGCATTGCATTGCACTAACGATCTAACGTTGTGCACTGAAGAATAACATATGCACTTTTCGCATTGCATTGCACACCAGAACTAACTCAATCCCATGTTAGAGAGAGAGATAACATATGTGTTGTTGCTTTGCACAAACTATCTAATTGTGAATTGTGTGAACTAATTGTGCATTGAAGAATAACTAGTAATAATATTAATAACAACTATAGTCTGTGCACTACTTGCATTGCATTGCACAACAGAACTAATTCAATCCCATGTTCATTAAAGAGATAACGTGTGTTGTTGCATTGCATTGGATTACATTACATTGCATTGCACACACGATCTAACGTTGTGTATTGAAGAATAACATAGGCTATGCACTTCTTGCATTGCATTGCACTAACGATCTAACTTTGTGCACTGAAGAATAACATATAAGTTATGCACTTTTCGCATTGCATTGCATTGCACACCAGAACTAACTCAATCCCATGTTCATTCAAGACATATGTGTGTTGTTGCATTGCATTGCATTGCATTGTTAGATCGTTAGTGCAATGCAATGCAATGGAATGCAACATCACACATATCACCTCTTTAATGAACATGGGAATGATTTAGTTCTGGTGTGCAATGCAAGAAGTGCATAGACTATGTTATTCTTCAATGCACAACTTTAGAACGTGTGTGCAATGCAATGCAACAATACATATGCTATCACTTTAATGAACATGGGAATGAGTTAGATATGTTGTGCAATGCAATGCAAGAAGTGCAAGGCTATATGTTATTCTTCAATGCACAACGTTAGATCGTTGTTTGTGCAATGTAACAACACATATGTTGTCTCTTTAATGAACATGGGATTGAGTTAGTTCTGGTGTGCAATGCAATGCAAATTTGCCTAGTGAAAACAGAGTTTGTGTTGTTGAATCATATTTTTTTCTAGTACATCTTAAATATAGAGCTCATGACAAATAAAAGTTCCAGATGGACAAACATTAAACGCAAAACCCAGTGTGAATAACAATATCTTAAAATAAACCAGAGTGGATACACAGATATGGCCTATTTATGAATGATATTCATGCATTTATTTGTCATTTAAACTGATGCAAACAGGGAAAGAGAGTAGAAAACACTTATTGTCCTGTCGCCCCCTCTAGTGGACAGCATTGAGTATTACGGCCTTCATTGCTCAGAGAACGCAAGTCAATGGATTATTTGGGGAAAGTAAGTCTTTTTTTTATTTTTATTTTTTATTAATGTTTATTACAAACTCTCGTGGAGACAACAGCAAAGAAAAAGGCAAGGTATCAACAAAATGCAGGTTTGACAATGAAAAAGATCAAATAAATAAAATAATAAAATAAAATAAGGCATTGTTCTCAAATAAATAATATGTGTTACAGGACCAAAAACATTTTAGCAGCATAACAAATAGCTCCTACAGTTTGTTTAGAATTTTTTACAAGGTTCAAGGAGGATAATAACATACGAAATTCATTTTTAAAACAGTTTACATTTGGCAATTGTTTTTTCCATTTATTTTTGTGAATGTTCAAACCCATAATGATGATAAGGTTAATCAAAAGTGAAATGTCCCTCATCAGTTTAGAATTATAAATAAGAATATCTTCGATTGTAAATTGTTCAAGTTCACTAATTTTATTAATTAACCAGCTATGGACATCTTGCCAGAACTTCCTACTAACTGAACAAAAAGGAAGAGTAAATGTTCTGTTCGTTCTGGGTTTTCATGACAAAAGTCGCAAGGGTCAACTTCAAAACCAACTTCAAAACCAAATCTACCCCTCAGTGTCTCCACAGATGGATAGTAGTTGTTAAGAATTTTAAATTGCATTTCTTTTACTTTGGGTGCAATTGGCCATTTTATAAATTTCCAATGTTTTTCTGCAATTGTTGGATCATCTAATATTTTAAGTTTTATCTTCCTATCATAATCATGATATATATATATATCCTTTGAAAGCTTTATTTAAATATTTGTTGTAACATTTTTTGTCCATAATGTTTAATTCTCCTAGCGTTAAGTTTGGAAGTTTGATTTGGACTTTAGAAAAACTAACTGTGTTTCGATAGATTTACAGATTTTCTTATATTCTTTAAGAGAACATTGAATATTATTAAATTTGTTTTTTAAATCTTGTAACTGTAAGATTTCACCGTTTATATCTAAAATGTCATGTACAAAGATAATGCCTTGGTCAAACCAAAGCTGGTTGAACAAAGACTTTTTGTTTGATACAATTACTCTATTATTCCACAAGGTGGCACAATGAGGGCTTATTATTAAGTTATGGGTAAATTCCATCTTCCAATGATGCAAAACTTGTTTATGAAACTCAGATAATTTAAAAGGTATTTTAGAAATGTCAAAGTCACATTTCAAAAGAAAGTTTAACCCACCGAACCTCTTGAAAATACTTTTTGGAATGTGAAACCATATTGAATCCGGCTTCAATAGAAACTCTTTCAACCACTTTATTTTAAATGTTCCTAACATTGCCTCAAAATCCAATGTTTTGATCCCCCCCTTTAACCAACATCGTAGGTCTTATTTCTCCATATAAATGTATATATAATGGAGTTAATTTTCCTCGCGTTTTTTGGAGCAATGTAAAGAGATTGACATGGATAAATCAGTTTGGATATACCCTCAGCCTTGGACAATAAGTAACGCCCAAAAATGGAAAGATCTCTACTAAGCCAGTGGTTTAAGGATAATGAGAAAGTTTCTCATAATAATGACTTAACATCTCATAATAATGAGAAACTTTCTCATAATAATGAGAAACTTTCTCGTAATAATGACTTAACATCTCAAAATAATGAGAAACTTTCTCGTAATTATGACTTAAACATCTCGTAATAATGAGAAACTTTCTTGTAATAATGAGAAACTTTCTCGTAATAATGACTTAACATCTCGTAATAATGAGAAACTTTCTCATAATAATGACTTAACATCTCGTAATAATGAGAAACATTCTCGAAATAATGACTTAACATCTCGTAATAATGAGAAACTTTCTCGAAATAATGACTTAACATCTCGTAATAATGAGAAACTTTCTCGAAATAATGACTTAACATCTCGTAATAATGAGAAACTTTCTCATAATAATGACTTAACATCTCGTAATAATGAGAAACTTTCTCGTAATAATTAGAAACTTTCTCATAATAATGACTTATTTTCTAGCACTTCTACGCATGCGCAAAGCAGCTTAGCAGAAGGGCGTGCCACGCAGCGACATCCGCTGGTCAAAGCCGTGTAAATGCATCACAGCAAACATGGCACGCTCTGCAGTGAATAACATTAATGATAAATGATCAGTATATGAGACGGGCTTCCATAGCTAGATAGTCTTTTATTCATTTGTAATATTCATTTGTATTTTTGTGTATGAACAAGCAGCAACCATAGAAGGGTGATCCATGGATTTCAAATAGATGGAGGAATGATAAGACAGCACACCTTTCCAAATCTGTTTAAGAACACTTCATCTGGAAATCTGTGTAAGGGTCCGTTCATACAGAACGCGCTTTTTCATTGCTTTTCTAGGCATATGCGCACTAGACGGATGTTGCGCTCGCTCTTCTGCAGCGTCTCGCGCATGACACGGCGTTCTAAAAACGCGGCGCTCAATTGAAAAGAAGTTCAGCTTTTAAAAACACGTCTCGACCTTGCGTTTTCCCCCATTCCACTGCCCACTTATGTTTAAATGTCCCCAAAGTCATAAACATCTTAAAGGTGATTTCTGTATTGATATCTTCCAGATGAACCTGCTCATCAAATATCCTAGAAGCATCTGCAAAATACGTGTTATATATTAACACACATACCCATATATTTTATGAAGATGTTACACTTAAACTTGACGAATAAATGTAATATTCCAACTTTAATCTGATAGTTTTGTAAATTCATGTAACAATTTCCATCGGTGTGCACAAGCAGGCGTCCTTCGTTACCATGGTAACCGTCCTGCTTCTGCATTCCACTTTCACACCTTATCGTGCGCATGGAAAAGTATGGAAGATATAGGCCTACTGATGACGTTATTTAATGATACTACAGATTGCACTTAGTAGATCACACTGACTTTAATGAAAACAACTGTTTTACAGAGCGTGCCATGTTTGCTGTAATGCATTTACACGGCTTTGACCAGCGGATGTCGCTAGTTTGGCACGCCCTTCTGCTCCGCTGCTTTGCGCATGCGTAGAAGTGCGAGAAAATAAGTCATTATTACGAGAAAGTTTCTCATTATTATGAGATGTTAAGTCATTATTTCGAGAAAGTTTCTCATTATAATATGGAAGCCCGTTTCCGCCACGTTGAGTAAAAAATAAAAAATAGATTCTTTAAGTCATAATAATGAGAAACTTTCTCATAATAATGACTTAACATCTCATAATAATGAGAAACTTTCTCATAATAATGACTTAACATCTCGTAATAATGAGAAACTTTCTCATAATAATGAGAAACTTTCTCGTAATTATGACTTAAACATCTCGTAATAATGAGAAACTTTCTCGTAATAATGAGAAACTCTCTCGAAATAATGACTTAACATCTCGTAATAATGAGAAACTTTCTCGAAATAATGACTTAACATCTCATAATAATGAGAAACTTTCTCGTAATAATGACTTAACATCTCGTAATAATGAGAAACTTTCTCGAAATAATGACTTAACATCTCATAATAATGAGAAACTTTCTCGTAATAATGACTTATTTTCACGCACTTCTACGCATGCGCAAAGCAGCGGAGCAGAAGGGCGTGCCAAACTAGCGACATCCGCTGGTCAAAGCCGTGTAAATGCATTACAGCAAACATGGCACGCTCTGCAAAACAGTTGTTTTCATTAAAGTCAGTGTGATCTACTAAGTGCAATCTGTAGTATCATTAAATAACGTCATCAGTAGGCCTATATCTTCCATACTTTTCCATGCGCACGATAAGGTGTGAAAGTGGAATGCAGAAGCAGGACGGTTACCATGGTAACGAAGGACGCCTGCTTGTGCACACCGATGGAAATTGTTACATGAATTTACAAAACTATCAGATTAAAGTTGGAATATTACATTTATTCGTCAAGTTTAAGTGTAACACATATGTGTGTTAATATAACACGTATTTTGCAGATGCTTCTAGGATATTTGATGAGCAGGTTCATCTGGAAGATATCAATACAGAAATCACCTTTAAGATGTTTATGACTTTGGGGACATTTAAACATAAGTGGGCAGTGGAATGGGGGAAAACGCAAGGTCGAGACGTGTTTTTAAAAGCTGAACTTCTTTTCAATTGAGCGCCGCGTTTTTAGAACGCCGTGTCATGCGCGAGACGCTGCAGAAGAGCGAGCGCAACATCCGTCTAGTGCGCATATGCCTAGAAAAGCAATGAAAAAGCCCGTTCTGTATGAACGGACCCTTACACAGATTTCCAGATGAAGTGTTCTTAAACAGATTTGGAAAGGTGTGCTGTCTTATCATTCCTCCATCTATTTGAAATCCATGGATCACCCTTCTATGGTTGCTGCTTGTTCATACACAAAAATACAAATGAATATTACAAATGAATAAAAGACTATCTAGTATGGAAGCCCGTCTCATATACTGATCATTTATCATTAATGTTATTCACTGCAGAGCGTGCCATGTTTTCTGTGATGCATTTACACGGCTTTGACCAGCGGATGTCGCTGCGTGGCACGCCCTTCTGCTCCGCTGCTTTGCGCATGCGTAGAAGTGCGAGAAAATAAGTCATTATGAGAAAGTTTCTAATTATTACGAGAAAGTTTCTCATTATTACGAGATGTTAAGTCATTATTATGAGAAAGTTTCTCATTATTACGAGATGTTAAGTCATTATTTCGAGAAAGTTTCTCATTATTACGAGATGTTAAGTCATTATTTCGAGAAAGTTTCTCATTATTACGAGATGTTGTCATTATTTCGAGAAAGTTTCTCATTATTACGAGATGTTAAGTCATTATTATGAGAAAGTTTCTCATTATTACGAGATGTTAAGTCATTATTACGAGAAAGTTTCTCATTATTACAAGAACGTTTCTCATTATTACGAGATGTTTAAGTCATAATTACGAGAAAGTTTCTCATTATTACGAGATGTTTAAGTCATAATTACGAGAAGGTTTCTCATTATTTTGAGATGTTAAGTCATTATTACGAGAAAGTTTCTCATTATTATGAGATGTTAAGTCATTATTATGAGAAACTTTCTCATTATTATGACTTAAAGAATCTTTTTTTTTTACTCAACGTGGCGGAAACGGGCTTCCATAGGAAACGGGCTTCCATAATTTTAAGATATTGTTATTCACACTGGTTTTTGCATTTAATGTTTGTCCATCTGGAACTTTTATTTGTCATGAGCTCTATATTTTAAGATGTAGCCTACTAGAAGGCTACCTACATACTTTATTTGGTAGGTAGCCAATAAGCGTCTACATTATCCCTTACTTATAAGAATTTTAAACAAAATAAACCACTTTGTGTGATTTATTCTCACACAAAATCTGTTGCTTTCTGCAATTATACACTGGGAGCAATGAAAAGCACAAGGTGTGCCTTTAGCCCTGTTGTACCCTTACGATAATAAATACAATAATAAGTCCTATATAATCAAAACAATAGACTCTGAATAAGTTGAGGGATTCAGGCAATTACATGATGATATCGTTGTCATCATCAATAAACAGCCAACATCACCTGATCTCATTTTCTCATGGCTTTTTTAGTCACAACAAATGTGCTTTATAAGCACACAATTATAGCAGCCAGAGAAATTTTATATTAAAGAGTCAAGAGCCCAACTAAAGCAAACGCTAACCACCATCATGGTGACTTTAAAATGCAAAATATGATTTCATTAACCAGATTTACTTTATTTAATTTCCGTTTTAGTTTTAAGTGAAGCTGGTAATAAGTGTACGGCCATGCATATCACCTTTTTGTTTGGTTTATTCCAACCAAAATTCAACGACTGCTCAATGTTGGTGCTTGACGTCAAACAAACATTGGATTTAGACGTCAACCCGACTTTCATTTTCAACCAAAATCCAACGCCTGACCGACGTTCTATATCCTGTGCCTGCTGGGATCAACATCATGACATCTTGACATCAAATAAATGTTGAATTGACATTGAAATAACATCAAAATGACATCAGCAGAGATCAAAATCTTGACAACAAATTGACATCGACACTTTGACGTCAATATGACTTTCATTTTTGACCTATTTCGTGACGTAATTTTGACATCAATGTTGATGTCATATTGATGTTAAATTGACGTCAAGGTGCCCGCTGGGATGTATAGTTTAATATTTAAATAATATTATTTAATACAAGATTATCCTATTCAAATCAATATGATAAACGGGTTAGGTAAAAAGTAATATAAAAAGTCAGAAAAGTAGTTAGTAATCAAAAAGTAGTCAGAATACATTACCTAAAATGCGTAATCTAGATTACATTAACTACAATTTTTGTAAATGTAATTTTTTTTAATTTTCATATAATTTTGACTCAGTTACGGATTACAATTTGTAATTAATCTACCCAACTCATGTAATCGTGATTAATCTCATGAATTTTCAATATAGCCTATTTTTTCCACACACAACCCTTATTGTTTTAGGGTATTATTGTAATAATTACCATTTACATATAGTTTGTTTTAATTGTTATAATTATAATTGTTATAATGAATTCCTATTCAGTATTTAGTAAACATCTTTTTTTGGTGTCCAGGTGAATGAGGTGGAACAGCAGTCTGAGTTTCCAGATTTTTTATGTATGAAATGTGTAACTATGCACAAAATAAAGTGTAAGCTTTATGTAGCTTTATGTAAACCCACGCATTACCTCATGAAAGAGAAATGCCATACGTTTTTCAATAAAGCTATTTTATATTTAAAAAAAAATGGTGCAGTTTTTGTACTCATTGCTCTATATTTTTTTATCAATATATAACCATACATGGCCCATGCATATACAGCAGTATATTGAAAAATTTGAGCACTATAGTTTCCCATATATGTAAATGTATTATCTAATATAATATTGCATCATATTTTCCAGTATATTCCATACATTTTTGTTTTATAAGGGGTTACAAGACAAATAACCCAATTCTGGTGCTATTCATGGCCATTTTCTATACTTTCTTCAACAGAGAACAATTGTAATTTTACTGCATATTGTGATGAACTCTGTTTCTCAGAAATGATCTGATGGGTCATGCAGATGATTATGGTCATTGAGGTGCAGGGTTGCCAAATCTGCAAAACAAAAACAGCCTGTTGACTAATCAAAACTAACCCCAAATTCCAAAATGACATGCCACTCCCAAACCTAAAATGTATATCTGAATGATTTTCAACTTGAAAAATTGTTCTCTAGTAGCATTCATAAACACAGTCTGTTTTCATAAAGCTTATGAAAGATAGAGCTAGCAGGAGCAAGCAAAGGCTCCCAGCCAGTGTCCCTTCCTGACAAAAATATTCTTACTCTAGCACAGTTACATCACTGGTATATTAAGTGGAGTGAAATATCAGTTTTAGCATTTCAGTCAAATATAATTTATGCAATACATCAAACCTTTAACCCTCAGAAAAAAATCAGCCTATGACAACAGTTTAAAAGTAGCCCAATAGTAGACTTGGCAACCATGTTGAGCTGCGGTTATGTCTGCCATCAGAGGTGTCCCAGAACACAGGACCCTTTTAATATCATGTGATCGCTGTCTTGAAATGCATTATCATGCTTTTTCATGCAGAGAGTCACATTGAGATACAAAAATCATACATTTCTTCTTCTGGGTAAGTGCATTGGGTAAGTGCTGTTATTTGATTATTTGATTAATTACTTTCTATCATAATTGTATATTTAATACATGTAATACCTATTTGTGAAATGTGTCATTGTCTACTACAATATGTAGTTCTTTATTAAATTGCTTATTAACTAGAGGAGAAACATGGTCATTGTGTCATTATAAAGGGATGTTTAAAAATATGTCTGGTGTTATAGATTTAATATCATTTTTTTTAATTAAATAAATATCTCATTAAAACGGTCACCTTTTTATAATGCCTTTATGAATATTTGCTTTTAAAATGTTTGTAATACAGTTGCAATCAAAATTATTCAACACCCTTGACCTGCAAGACATTTTGCTGCTTTTATGAAAACAATTCAACAAAGGCAACAGTAGCCTAAACTATTATAGAAAGTTTATTTATACACATTTGAGGGATTCTGAGAATGTAAAGTTGCTGAAAAATGAAAGAAAATAAAAAAAATATAATAAAAATATTTACTTGACAAAATTGAAAATTATTCAACCCCCAAAAAGTCAAATTTTGTGCAGAATCTTTTATTCGTTACAACTTTAGCACGTGCGGTTAAATGTTTGTATAACAGCACAAGCTAATTCAGTCTTGTTATAGAGTTTCCAAAGGCTTAATTGTGTTTTAACACAATTTTGTACCATACCATACAAATAACTTATGACATAGTCTATAACTCAAAAGCATTACATATATATATATATATACAGTATGTCAGTGGCGGCTGCTGGTCTTTCAAAGAGGGGAAGCTCATTTAAAAATTGTCCATTTATTTATACGTAAATTCTGCTCTATGTTCCTTTACAAGAAAATGCTCTGTGACCCTGTCGTACAACTAGACGTATTTTCCAGTGACTTGACCAGTGTACTCTCAATGGCCAGCAGAGCTAGGTATAATTGTATAAATGTAATAATATAATAAAGGTATCAATAATAATATAATAAAGTATAATACTACTACTACTACTAATATTTTTTTAATTATTACTATTTTTTTTTAAATTATTACTAATAATAATATAAAAAATATAATAAGTAATAATATAATAATAAAGATATAATTGTATAATTGTGTGAAATGTATTATGAAAATTGGCTGCAATTTCGACAAGAAATAGCTAGGTTGCAGCAGTTTGTCTTTCAACTACATTTGCAAAATCCGCAATGGGACTGAGCTCGAATAGCTTCAGCGGCAGCGACTTTTTATTGTATGAAATCGCTGTCAATCAAAAGGAGATGCAGCGTTTCGACAGACCCTCCAATCATCCAATCATCACGCAGAAGCCCGGAGTCCAGGCCAGCCCACTCCTCCATCTACCACGCTGAGCGTCCGTGGGCGGGACATAATCGCAGCATTTATCCAATGACCGTCTAATTTCGAAGCACTAAAAAAAAAAAACTGTTCTCAACAGGGAAATGCACTGTGACGATGAGAAGGAAATCGAGTCAGCCGACCTGCAACTGATTCTGAACGAACTCGTCTTTGAGATGAACGTGTTCTGACGCATTTTTAGTCAATAAAATGTTAACACAATAGTACATATTTGACCATTAATTTTTCGCCATTATAGGGGAAGCCGAGCTTCCCTTGCAGTCTTAAAGAAATTCCCCACTGATATATTACATAGCCTATATATTGACATTATCACGTTTAATTTGCTACTAAACTGTTATAGATGCAATTAAAATTAAAATCTGTATGTTTAGAAAAGCTTACATTTGCAAATAATTACAGTCTCCGGGGGGTTGAATATTTTTGATTGCAACTGTAACATTGAATGTGTAGATTTAATGTATATACAGACTTTCAATCTTAAATTATAAAAATCCATTATGGAATTATCATTACATGTTTAAAATATCTTTTTTTGTTTTTTTGTTGTTGTTGTAGTTTTTAAAAAATACAATTATTGTGTGAAAATTATGTAATTTTTGTTATATTATGGCTGTCCTACAGGTAATTTCTACCAAAACAAACACTGCACCAAAGGTTTTTCAGATGTTTATGTATTTGTGTACCAATGAGACAAAATTTTGACATCAGTTGAGATTAAATGTGTTATTTTTGTAAGATATACCTAAGCAGTGTTGAGTAATTTACTCTAAAAAAGTAATTAATTACTAGCTACTAATTAGCCTACATATTCAGTGTATTTAGATAACTGTACTATTTACTCGCTCTAAAAAGTACTTTCTTAATCCCATATCAACCTCGACCAGTTAAACAATATGAAACTGCTCTTTTAACATTTACATTTACATTTAGTCATGTAGCAGACACCTTTGTCCAGACTGACTTACAAATTAGGATTAAAATAAGCGAGTTTTAAATAAATAATATCAAATGGCTTGGCTGTATTTTGCATATAATTGCATCATAGTATATACAGTATTTAACACAATTATATGTCATAAGTAACTGTAATTAAATTACAGAAAAATAAGAGTAATCCATTACTTTAATTTTTCAAGGGAAAAGTAATAAACTTACAATAATTAATAACTTAGTAATGAGTAATTATTACACCCAACACTGGATATAAGATACTTTTCTGAAATTTTAAATTAATAAATAAAATTACATTTTTAAAAGGTATTGTGTGCACTTAGGATAATTAAAACACTACCTATGGAATTAGCCATATAAAGTCAAGGAAGGCAGCTATTTTATTGTAAACATATTTAAAATGTTACTAAACACAATCAATTGAGACATGGTCAAAATGTTTAAAAACATGACAAATGACAGAATGTTTCTGTTGCATGCTTTTTCAGAACAAATTACAGGTAGTGTGAAAACTCAAAAGTGTGTTTTAAGAGAGTCTAATTCTTTATAAATCCACAGAGTTTCTTTGGTCTCGCCACAGTACATAAGCAGGTGCTCTAGTGACGTTTGCGAAGCCCTATAAAAGCAAAAGAAGAAGAAGATCAGATCCCCGCTTGATAGACGGCTTGCTATCCAATTACTGACATGGAGCAACAGATTTTCACCAATCAAGGTAAAGCCCAGCTTTGCCCTCCGCCAATCGCTGTGCGTCATCTTTGTATATGTGTACTTTATCCTGATAGGTCAGATTTCGCTGTTTGCTTGAGTTGACTGGAAATCAGTCTAACGTTACTAGTTCACACTTTCACAGCGAATGGACCTTTGCTCTCTGCTATGCTCATTACTATTACAAACTTCCAAACGTGGCTGTACTTCAGGAAACATGGAGCAAGTGGGGAACAAGTATTTGTGGCAGGATTATTTCAGGTGTTGTTGGTTATAGTTTATAATATTCATGTTAGTGGTAAAGCATGTTGTTAGAAGCTAGTACACAACCTTACAAAAATTCTCTAACGTTACAATCATAATGTCTAACTCATCATAGTTACTACTGGTATATTTAAAACAATAAACTTATAATAAATTATATCATAATAATTATAAGATATTAAGTCCCATATTATATTATAAAATCTCAGATATTCTCAAAATATCTGTCAGTTTTCTACAGTTCTTATTTTGGATGATATTGACTGTGATATTTAATAATAACAATAATAATAATCATAATATTTTGACAAACTAGCTACAGGATATACTGTCACAGAGGAGCTGTAGTTGTACAGAAAATTAGCATGACAGATTTTTGAAAGGGAAGGTAGCATTAGGATTACCAATCAATTTTAACATGATAATTTTTTTATCCTGAGAAAATAATAAGCAACATTTGGTTGACATTTCACTCTATTCTGTTTGATTTTCTCCATAGCTGTGCGCTCCTCAATGAACATTCAATTTGAGGATGGTATATTCATCAAAGATTACATCAAGATGATGACGTATATGATCGTGTTGTGTTTCACACTGGCAATTTCATTATCGTTCTGGGTCCTGTCTATAACTGCCAGCACTTACTATGGTGAGAGCTCACTTTCTCATGCTTTGGAGTTACTTAGTCATATCTGAATCCATAAGGGCTGTGTGTGAAACCAGCCTTGTTGCCCAGTCTGTCAGTGTATAAAAGGACCTCCTATGGAAACTGGTTTCAGACACCTTAGCATCACAACTAGTAATCTAAAAATGAATTCAACTTAATATATAATTTAACTTTATGGATAGTCAAGGGCACCTTTCGAAATTACAATTCTTATTTCTCACTAGAAATTGTGACTTAAATTGGTAAAAATGGACATTTATACATCATTCTTTCCACCATCTACACACAGGATAGTGTGTCCTTATGCTTGGGATTTTTGAAGCTTTTGCAGCAATCAGACTTAGCCAATTTTCCATCACAGAACAATTTGGCTGTTTATCATTAATTCATGTGTGTTACTTTGCAAATACAGGGACACTTTCAATAATTTGAAAACTGGAGTAAAATTTATTGTGACAATTGACAACAAAGTGTGACAACAGTATGACAATGAAAAGATGTTGTTAAAACGTAATGATTACAGTGTGCATTTCAACAAAGTGCAAAGTTAAGTTCAAAATTTATTTTAAGCATTTGCAAATAAGTGTGCTTTTTGTCATTAAATGATTGGATTTGAAAGCAAATTGAAATTGTCTGCTGCGTAAACAGCAGGGGTCCCACTTTCCTGGAAATATTAGGGAATATAAAAAGTGTCATTTCCAGGCCTAGAAATGTCGTGATAGTTAACTAAATTTCGAAAAGTAATGTTTAAGTCAGAGGATTCTGACTTTTCATTTACAATTCAATGTATATAAAATGCTGTTTTACAGGTACTCTGCAGCCAGTCTCACCATGGCGGTGGCTGTTCTCAGTGCTGGTCCCTCTTTTCATCACATTTCGAGCCTTTAAACGTAGGAGTCTTGATCATGGTGGTGCCATAGGAGGTGAGGAATATATTTTAAAGTTCAAATGGCTTTATGGGTTCATTGTAATGACACATTTTAATGTTTCAACACTCGTTACAGATTGTAAAGAGATAGTCCACTAGAATATGTCCCAAAGCAGCTCTTTCTTTAAAAAAAAACCCTCCCAGACATTTCTAACAATTTTTTTATACAACCCATAAAACAGACACGCTTGGAATTTCACATATGTACAAAAAGAACACAAAAAACACACACACACACAAAAACCCTAAACAATCTAAACCAGGGTTCACCAATCTCGGTCCTGGAGGGCCGCTGTCCCTGCAGAGTTTAGCTCCAACCAGCTCCAACACACCTGTTTGAAAGTTTCTAGTATGCCTAGTGAGACCTTGATTAGCTGGTTCAGGTGTGTTTAATTGGGGTTGGAGCTAAACTCTGCAGGACAGCGGCCCTCCAGGACCGAGATTGGTGAACCCTGATCTAAACTAACCCATCCTATCGCAACACACACCAAGATATTAATTATACACCCTTAACAGAATTGTCCTAGGCAAAAATGCTTTAGCCACTTAAATCCTTGAAGGTAAATTTAAGACAAAATGACAAATGCACAATCCATCTTCATAAGAAACATGAGGATGATACCTGTAAACATTTTTAGAAGCACTGGATCAAGAGTTACCCTCAGCCACCACCACACGAAACGTAAAAGACAACTGTTGAAAATGCAGCAATGCTAATAAAAGATCAGATCGTCTAAACAGAAATAATTCAACATCAGGACCGATATCCTTTTCAAAAGCGTGTGAATACCACATGAATATGTGAGCATGAGTTCCTTCTGAGCTCCTGCATTGATCACATAAGGGTATAATGAAGAGTAAGTTTTGTTAAGTTGTTAACTTTCAAATAATGTAACCTAGTTTCACTCCCTCTTCCCAAAAGTCTTTTGAGATTTTGACTCTGTTGTTATCCTCCCTGGCGTCACTAAGTGCCAAAGCAGCTTTTTTAACTGAACCTTTAAAAGACAACTTACTATATAGTAATTATGTTACGTATTATATTATTATAAGAACAAATTCTAAAATATAAAAAAACTAATATTCTTGACTCAAGGCCACATTATTTGGCCAAAATGTCATATTTCAAATATTTAGAAACATTCCAGATTGCAGTTTTAACTGTGACATGATTGGGGCAGCTGATTCACTGAAAAGATCTGGCTCAAAACATTGAATCATTCAAATTCATTCTCTCATGAATGTGCCAAAGAAAGCTAAGGTGTATTTTATACTTTTTTTATGTATTTTATTTTTTAAATATATGCAGTGCCACTACTTTCACTACTTCACTACTAAAGTTAGTATTAATCAGTTGTAATGTTACACCTCCAAAAATGTTACACACTGTGTAAAGATCCACTCCAAGCTACTTTACATTCATGCTTGGATTTCTGAAATAAATGTATCTAATGAAAGGAAGTTAGTCCTCAGCATTATTATTGTCAGCCCATGTTTATTATGTTAGTATATTTTAATGTTATCTTTCCTTTCTTTTCAGTCAAATCCACATTCAGCAGGAAATGTCCATAGTAGAGTCCATCTGTTCTTAATCTTTGGCTTTGAGGAAGTAGTACTGTAGGCCTGTCATGATTGTTACATAATCGCCTGATCATGATTGTTTGATCAAATTATGATTATTTAGGATAACCACAATCATTGTGCAGATTCTAAACATATATTCCAAATATAGAAATGGCATGGAATCATTATTTCTTTGTGTCAGCAGTATGTGAAATAACAAATGAATTGAGGTCCTGCTGTGTGTCTGCATCAATGCAGAATACAAGGCTTAAACATGCATTGTGAATGCAAAGTGGTTTCCTGTTATTTGGAATTCATGCGTGAAGCGCTGAAACATTATTGTAATTAGGGGTCCAAGCACCAAAGGTGCTGAGCCTTGGTGTATTTGCACTGTTTTGCTAATTATTCTTTTTCTACCCTCAAATTTTACCCGATATCAACTGAATGGGCTACTGTTACAATAATGGAAATATTCTCACATTGTGTGTAAATGAGAGTGTGTACCAAATTCATCCAGAAGGTGGTGTCATAACAAGCAACTTTACGTTTTTGCTAAAAATTAGTGCGTAAATCCTTGCCCAGCATTTTACTGGGGCAGTATGGACATCTTTGTACCTTATTTAGTTTCATAGTAGTACTTCAAGGGAACATATTACTACTCTATTTGTACATAATATGCCAAACATGAAGGTTCGATAGGTCAGGCCTGGGATGGAATATTGTGCCCTCTGCCTGAGACAGAAGGTCACTCCTTTCCGGAATCGCCCATGGCGAGCCGTCGAGGAGAGATATTATCTCCGAGAACCATACTCTGTTCGGCCAACGTGGCGCTATCAGTAAGAGGCAAGACACTTGTTGGCGAACTCTGGCTAGAACTCCTGGGAGCAGAGAAACTGGAGGAAACGCATACAGGCGCATTTTGGGCCATGTGTGCGCCATCGCGTCCAGACCCAGTGGGGCTGGGTGACTCAGAGAGAAGTAGAGGGGACAGTATGATAAGAGGCGAAGAGGTCCACCTCCGCTTCATAAAATCTGGTCCAGATCTGTTTCACTACTTCTGGGTGGAATTTCCAATCCCCCATCTGTAATTACTGCCTGGACAGTAAATCCACTCCCACATTCAGATGCCCTGGAATGAACTGGAATGAACTTCTCCTAGGCCCAGCGAAAAATCTGCCTCGCTATTCTGTTCAGATTGCGTGAGCGCAGACCTCCCTGGTGATTTATGTAAGAGACTGCCTCTGTGCTGTCCCCCAACTAGGACATGACAGCCTCTCAACTGAGGGAGAAAGTATTTCAGGGCTAAAAATTTGTAATCCATCAACTTTGAGGCAAATGATTTGCCAATCGAGATGATGCCTCATTTTTTTGTCCAGAAAGCTTATTATTTCATTTTGATAATATTTTTCTATTTTTTTAATGCAATTTTTTATTTTTTTTATTTACCTTTAAATTACTAGATTTAATCAATGAATCACAATTTCATGGCTAAACCTTTTAATTCAGCTCAAAGTATCTTACATTTTTTGTCTTTGCTGACCTCTTTTGGAAAAAAAATTATACAACATGATATTTCATGACTCTAGCCACTAGATGGCCTTATAGCTCTATATGGAGCAAATGAGCTGTTTCCGCTGAGTCCTAAAGTCAGTTTTTCTTCAGTATGCATTCAGATACACATGTAGACACATCACAAGAATTTGACTTGTGTAATTTTATATAATATTAAAGTTGGATCATCTTGATGTTGCTGCCAATGGACTTTACTGTACTGTTGATGATGTGACTAGATTAATAAATTGCAAATAAACAAATTTTCCTCCTCTTTACAGCGATGCTGGTTGGCTTTGTTCTTACTATGGCCAACATGAGCTTTTTTGCAGCTTTGTTCACCTTTTTCGTCACATCCACCAAACTAACCAAATGGAAGGGGAACATCAAAAAACAAATTGACTCCGATTACAAAGAAGGTAAGTT